>NC_044246.1:10141869-10449517 GCF_003957555.1 Calypte anna | reverse complement strand
GTTTATTCCCACTTCCCCAAGTAAAAGAAAAATGAACAAATAAATAAACAAGGTAGACCAGCTATAAGATTTTAAAGTGCAAGTCACTAAAGGCAAAAAGTATATATAATATATTATAAAACATATAATAGATATATATTATAAAAGTATATATAATATATTTTCTTTCTAACAGAAACCAGGCAAAATTCTGTAAGACTGATATGGTATCAGAAAGTAAAGGGAGCAATCAAGACAGGTAACAGGCCATGGCAGTAAGGTTAGCAGAAAAGTTTTGGTGTCCACTGTGTTGGACTTCAGCTTTTCTTTATGTCAAAGAAACTTCCTAAAACTGAAGAATGAATAGATGAGGCTTTCTGAGTCTGGTAATATGAATAAAGCTGGTTGGCAGAACCAGAAGGTATTCACACTGGAGTTCTGAATATAGCTAGAATGCAGATAAAAAGTCATGGAACTACCACTTGGATATATAATCCATCTAGACATGTCACCTCAGCAGTGGTGACACAGGAGTGGAAGATGACAGATGTGACACTGATTTTTAATCCAGGAAAGAGATCAGCAATCCTAACTTCCACTCAAAGACGTGGCACATGCTAAGTCTAGGAGTAGTCAAATAGACAAATATGGTATGTTGGGAAACCAACCTCCTAAATATAGAGAAAAGGCATGATGTGTGTTAGATTCCTTTGAAGCTTTTCAGAAAGAATAAAATGGCCAGAGGATTAGAGGAAAGATAGCTTTTTATGTATTAAAAACTGGTTTAACAATAGAAAACAAAGTTTTCTCAATGGAGAAAGGACATCAGGGGCATCCCTCATGAATCAGTGGCAGGGCCCATGCTCTTCTGCATATCCATAAACAACCAGAAGTGTGTGAACAGGGAGACAACAAAGTTTGTTGACTATAAAAGCAATTCAGATGGACTAAGCTTGTCCAAGTTCAGTCGAAGTTTTCAAGGCACACAATTATTTACAAGCAGATCCTTAACAGTGAAATGCACAAAGTCATAAAAAGTTCAAGACATAACTGAAATAAAACCCAGGTGCAAAACAAATAACTACAATCTGGATTTATAAATCTGCATATTTTTCAACTAGAATAATGTACAAACCTGATTGTAGTACTATAAATCATTATTATGAAGAGCTATCTTTTATAAATTCTCTTTTTTCTTTAACCTGGAGACAGTTGGCCATGTAGGCTGGCTGAGATCCACTATCAGATATTATCTTAAACTGTACAATTTCTCAGGCTCCTAGAAATAAAGTCTGTAAAGAGGTTTTGGAGACCAGAAAGTCCATTGCCCTAAGGCTGTATACTTGAACCTCTGCTGACAGACTCATGTTTCAAAGAACAGCAACCCTTAATTTTGTAACCTTTCCCTTAATGTTTACCTTGAATATCCTTTGCAATAATTTAAGTCTATTATTTTCCCTTGTGAATATGAGAAACAGATTATTCCTTTCATTTATACAGCACCCTAATGTGAATTTAAGGACATAAAAGTTCTTCCTGACTGCTTCAGTCTTCTTTTTCTTTGGTCTGAGAACCCAGTTCATTCAATGTTTCTTCTTAAGTCATATTTTCTTGATCACTATTCATTTGTGCTGCTTTTCTTCTGACTTTCTCCATCTGCAGGGATGTAAGCCAGACCAGCACAGGCAATATTCCAGCTGAGTTGTTACCAAGCACTGAGTAGAGCCGAATGGTCATTTCTTATGTTTTGCAGTCAACAGTCTTGATTTTACAAGAGCAGTACCTGTTTTATTGCCATCAGAACAGCACTGGTGATACAAGTTCAGCTTCTTCAATTAGCTTATTAATCCTCTCATATAATTTTCTGGAGAATGCTTCATGGCACTCCCAGCTGTTATTTTTCACTCAAAAGACCTATATACTTTTGGTTCATTACCTGGTTACAGAGCAAACCTAGAAGAGATTCCAAATGAACCACTTCTATATATTTTACTTTTTAATATTGGCAACCAGTGGCTTCTCTGAAGTCACATGTGCAACAAGTTTTGTTCTGGTCCTGTGGTAGCTTTGTGTAAACAGTGATTTTGAAATTACCCTCTTTGGGCTTTGATATGAGAAATGCAGCTTTAACTCCCAAATCACCTGGAATACAGACCATAAACCCTCATTCTCCATAATTAAAACACATGCCCCATCAACAAAAGTTAACTTGGTGGCAGAACCACATGTGTTTTAGACAAAAATTGCATGCTCCAGAGAGAAAATCCGACTGAGAACAAAAGAGGAATGATGAGGGTTCGTAGCCAAACCACACAAAATTTGCAAGTCTATTTGCCAAATTCTTTGCCTAAAGATGACAGCCAGAGAAAGGACAAAACACTTCAGTGTTTCATCCTCCAGAAGTTCCCCTACTTCTCTTTAAGCCTCTGGGTAGAGGCCTGTTGATAACTAGATGTCAAGATTTTTTCTCAAATCTTTTTCTTAAGTCCTGAAAAAAGACACTAGCACTTGAAAACTCAAGTGGCAAACCACTAGTGCTGGCTGGCATCCTGGGAACACAGATGCTTGTGTCAAGAGTCAGTGTGGAAAGAATCAGCTCCAGTACAATCCTTGCTGGGCCAAAGCTGAGATACTGTGGGTATCTTGATGCGATCTGGTGGGTCACCAATGGACACAAGTTCAGCAAATGTAGGTCCAAGAAGAGCTGATCTCCCAAGACCCTTGCCACAGCCATTTTCCTTCTGTGTCCCACACCTTAGTCCAGAGAAAGGCAGAAGGGAGTTGGTGCAGAGCTTTGGTAGGGGCTCAGGAGCCAAGCCCAGACTACTTATCCCAAACTTTGATATCCCACACCTCCTACAGTGTTGAGTTTTCCTACTTTTCACTTTTGCTAGTGCCTAAGGTTACATGAAAACTGCATTTTTTTAAGCTCTTTGAATCCCAGAACTTCTTTACACAGTGGCAAAGACCCAGGGCTGTCTAGTTCATGTGTTGATTACAAAAAATTAATATTAACTTTCCTACTTCCCAGCACTGTTTAAATTGAAGAAAAGCCATCCCTCAAAGCAAAACTGTTTCTTTAGGAGAAATCCAAACATTATCACAGTTAAATGTTTTATATAAGGTGAGTCTTAGTCATAGAAGGAAAAGGTTTTAAAAAAAATACAAACTATGAAGTACCAGTTCAAACTCTTATCTACAGCTTTGTTATAGACAATAAAGATAGAAAACAAATTATCTACCATTTCATTAAAACCTGTCCAGTGTACTACAGAGAGAGTGGCACTAGAATACTCTGTGAGTTATACTGTCTTTCCTCAGGGTGGAAATGTCACCAAACATCAGCCAAGATTAAATCACTGCACAGAGAGGCTGCAGTTCCAAATGTTTCCCATGTTAACATCTAGTTAGGAGTGTTTCAAATCAGTCCCTCAGCATAAAAGGTCAGTCATTAAATAGTTTGCCAAAAGAACAAATTATCCCTATGGAAGCAACATGAACATGAATTAAAGAAAAGATTATGCTGATCAAAAGAAAAACTCAAAACACCAGTAAACAGCCTGGAATAACTTCCTGAACAGAAATCAAATCAAACAGGAGATGTAATCTCTACACCACAACTAAGAAAACTTCCCTCCCCTGCTCAGTAAAGCAGTCAGTGCAATTGTCTTTACCCAAGTGTACCTCAGGTATAAAATGAAAATGTTTTGTCTCTTGGGACATACACTCTAAAGAGACATCTGCAGGGACCCAGACTTTGAGCTGTTCACAAGACACTTTTTAAAGATTGAGAAGGTGCCAGCTGCCAAGCCTCAGAAAAACTACAAAAACTGAAATGGGTGATAGTCACTAATCCTCAGCATTATCACTGACCCAACATGCACAGCATCATTGCTCTTCTTAGCCTGTTGCCAGACTTCAGGTATAGAGACATGTCCTGCAATCCATTGGTCAGATAAGTAAACCAAGCAAAATCCAGAAATAAATATCACACCTATCTCATTTGGAAAAACAAAACAAAACAAAAAAACACCAGACCCTGAGCATATCCTCTTCAGGACATGGTGAGACCAAAATCATCTCTGATTCCCCTGGACTTGTGACTCACTGCCAATACAGTTATCACTCAGCCCAAAAGCTCACAACTCAAACAGAAGTCAGACACTGAGTGCACTCATGTGGAGAGCACTTTCATTAACCTTAATCACAAGAGAATTTCTACAGCAGCACCCTTAGGCATTGCCAGTAAAATCTGACCTCTTACATCTTACCTCACTGAAGGTTCCTCAGTATGGCACATGGGCACCATCCCAAGTTCAGACAGCCTGAGATGAAAACAGTGAATCCATCTGGAGACAGACATGAACTGCAGTCAGTTCCTTGGAATCTGATGTGTGATACAAGACCTGTTACTGGGTTGATTCAGATGTAACAAATTTCTGAGCTAGTGAAAGGAAGTAATTACATCTCAAGGCAAATTCTTGTATTTTGAATCTTGTTTTCATTCTAATTTATGAATAAAAGTCAAAAATTAAATTAATTTTTAAAAATCTAGAACAAAAATTTGGAGACAAAGAGAAAAATGTACCCAAAGATATAGGAACCTCTTAAAACAGTTTTTCTGAAATAATAAAATTTGCAATGTAACAACGACAGGGAAATAAGAAGGCTAAAAATAAATTGGAAGTGTTGGGCTTTGATTTCTTGGTTTAATTTTAAGTCATTCCAATATAATTTCTTTTTTAAACTTTGCATCAGAATAGATGCATTCCCATTAAAAATGAAATTTCAGGGAAATTAATTTTCTATTGGTTTGAAAACAGTGAAGGAAATCACAGTCTTTTGTTGGTAATGTGTGAAAAGTTCTTTCCAATCAGGTGTTCAAACTTGCATTTAAAAATATTGGATAGATGAAACAAACTCTTTGGAAGCAATTGATTTGCATTGAGCAAATTCCTGTTCTTGCAAGCTGAAGCTGTAATTTGGGTCAGATGTCTGAGCAATTCACAGCTAGGAATAGAGGAAGAATTGTTGAGATTTGCTTTGAAACCCATGATGGGGTGAATTTCAATTGTCAAAATTCTTGTAAAGCTGAAGCAGGGTAGGTTCCTGCTGACTAAGATATTCATGAGAAATAGCTAGGAGCAGAAGAATGGAAAAAAAATGAGTGGGAAAATGCAAACCAAGGAATATAGAAAAAGCTTGAACAGGAAGCCCAGACCTTCAGAAATATTTTAGCACCCAGAGTATCTTCAGTGGGATCTCTTGTCCCCACTTTGCAGGCCACAGGCACTTTCAGAGCAGCAAGGGGTTTACTTGGTAAGGCACCAGGAACGTGTCCCTGTGCCTTGAAGCAGCAGCACTGTTCCCATGCTGAAAAGAGGGACACATTTTGGTAGAGACAGTCTGGAGCCTGCAAATGAGAAACTACATCCTTTGCTGGAATGTGTGATGACAGCTGAGTGTTGCTTGATTTTGTACTTGTCTGGGATTTTCCAAGGTACATCAAGTGGTTAGGTAGTTGTTTTCCACTTGCATCCTATGGGATTATGATGCTTTTCTGCACTCCTTTCAGCGTTTTCAATGCAGAGCATTGAAAGAAAAGAAAAAGGCAATTCATTCTTTTTTTTTTTTTTCGGGGGGAGGAAGGGAAACTGTTTCTTTCTGACATGGGAAGGCATATCAACTAAAAAAATATTCTCATGAAATGGGGGTAAAGCCACATGGGTCTAGGACAGCTTGTTCCCCAGCACACACTGGTCAGCATGGAGAACTGTGGTCACTCTATTATGTCACGTCTGTCCCCACACCCCAGGCCTGGGCAGCCCCATGGCCCTCTGGCAAGGTCCCCCACTGAGGGGCTCACAGGCAGGGAGTCAGCAGGGTTTCCACAGGAGCCAAAATTTTGTACTGTATTCCCAGAGTAAGTGCTCCAGGCAACAGGACTACAAAGCTGAAACACATCGGTGCCTCTTCCCACACAGATATTCCTGGTAGACTCAGGTCAGACTTTCTCAGAGTTTTCTAAGAATCTAAAATACTTTTAATAGCACTGTAATTTCAGATCAAACAGAAGATGTAAAGTCACATACCCTGCTTAACATCTGCTAGAACCATGAACTCTTCCCAAACCTTACTTGAGTGTTCCACTGTATATATATACATCACAGAGACAATTGCAACTAGAAAAAGTAAGCTTTTATGTGGAGGAGGAGTTTCTGTTAATGTTTGACTTGTAACATTGACCATTAAATCCCAGCCTATCAAGAAATGACAATTTCTTTGATACTTCTCAAATGAGAAAAGAACATGGAATACAAAGGGAAATCCCGTGCAGTCTGTACTGACAGAGCTATGGCAACAAAGAAAAGAATCTTCACCAACCCAGATTTACTCTTCTGGAGTAAATTCAATATTAATAGCCACTGTTACAAAAAAAAAATAACATGCTGTCCTGAAATTACAATTAAATTTAAAACACATTTGATATAAAACCAATTTAGATATTTTTTTGTACAATGACAGTCCTAGTTTTCAGCCAGCTCTTACTGTCTTGTGAACCTTTCTGCTGTAAGATTTTTACTGCCAAACCTGCTTTTCTGTCTTCCACAAAGAAAAGTGCAAGAATGTGGTGATGTTACAATGGATTGTGCCACTGACAGAAGTAGAAATTCAGTGACACCATGGCTCAATACATGTATAACTTGGTCTTTAGGAGATTAAGACAAAGTTTTAAGTGTAATTATGCTGACAAAAAAACCAGCAGCTGCTGAGATCTACTACAAGTTATTCTTATGAAGTTTTGCAACAAGAAAGAGAAAACTATACTATTCCAAATGATCCACATTTTTAAACTGATAAATCAGTGATAATATATTTATCTCTAATATGCTTAGTGTACTTTTTCACCTCTCAAAACTTATAACACAAAATCAACAGCACACATTGGCTGAAGTTATTAAATACAATGATGTATTATAGAATAGGCTGCTCTGTTTTTAAAACTTGTTTTTGGTAATGTAAAATTAATTCTCAATGCCAACTTCTTTGCTGCCTTTTTTCATGTAAGTCTGCATTTGTTGCTTAAAAAACATAGCTGACAATGTTATCTCTGTTGTCCAAGAAAACAAACACACATATCTGTATAAAATATCTTCTTTTAATTTTTCATTGCTAGATTCAAACTAAGTAAAAAAAATTCAATTTTTTATCTAGAAGGAAAAGAGCAGAATGAGATCAAGATAATAAGATGGTGTTTATAAAAGTAGAAAAAGTTGTTAAAACTGAAACAAAAGAAACAGGAATTGTCATAGAGCAGCCAGCCTCAGAGCTATACAAACAACTGATCCGTGGCTTTCTTTACAAAAAATAAAAAAAATGGCAAGATAGGTTTTTAAAAAATTATATATAGTAGCTTATGCTTTATAGAGTTAAGCAGCTGCAGTATTAATACTATTTTTTTTAAGTTTTAAATGGAAACATTCTTTTTAAATGCATAATTATCTTATGTTGAGTGAATTTTTTTCCTCTTAATTTGATTCTCTTTTGTTAAAATGCTGGACCAATCCTGAAAACCTATTTTTTTTCTGGAATCACTTTGATGCTACATGGTCTTCAAAGTCCTGCAATAGTCTCCAGTGCCAAGGTGTTTCAAAACTCAAGTTTGGTAGCATTAACTTTACATCTTCCTACTTCCATGGCCTCATATTTTAGACATCAAATGGTATGTTAATGTTACTGCTATTCTGAGAAATCTGATCTGATGTGCTCTCAGGGTGTTAGGCTTTGTGGCAACTGGAGATATGGAAAAATATATCCTAAGCTATAGTACCAACATCTGAAGAATGACCATCAATTCAGGAAGAAGGAAAGAAAAATGGAAACATGTCAGGCCATGGCTTTAAGCATTTGAGAAAATTCTGCCTTGTGTTACCAATGCATATTGTGTTTTAGGAGTTTCTAAAGGCAAATGCCTACTCAGTGGGTGGCAGAATAGCAGAAAGCTCTTTCTAGTGAAGTATGGAAAGAGAGGTGACTGCTCAGTGCCTCCATCAGCTGGGCAGTTGTGTGGAGACACTTTTATCTTCAAAAGCTGGGTGTGGGCCATTAAATGGGCCTCGATCATTCTTCATGCATCAATTAACAAAAATCCCCCAATGCCTTTTATGAACTTTAATAGGTTAATATGGCACATTATCAATTTTAAAGCTGCTGTACATGTGTTGTTAATATGCTATGGTATTTGCAATTGAATATGACCTCCTGCGACATTAAAAATTTGACTGTCTGTCCCAAAAGACATCCACATGTTTTATGAAGGATGAGTGTGCTTCAATAAACCTTTTAACCAAGAACATCTGCTCAATAAACAAAAAGCTTTTATTGATTACATAAACAGCAAGACAATGTCAACCCTGAGCCAAACAAACCACTGAACAGCTTACTAAGGTTCTATGGTTCATCTGTAAAGGAGAATGGTAGGTGTATGCCAGGGTGTATTCCTGGTTTCCTTGTCTTGTGGCTGGGACCAGTGGGATAACTGGTCCCCAGTGAGATAGCTGCCCCCCTCAGCTTGATGTGGCATTGCAAGGGATTCCCTGCACAGGAGCAGCAGCTATGGAGGAATGAGACTAAAAAAGTGCTGTGCTCATGTTCTGTATCTTTCCCTCATATGCTTTTCCTTGCCTAGTCACTTCATAGATATTCTCTTGACAGCTTTTCAACCACCCTCCAGTTCTTTTGGTTCTCATCCTGTAGCAAGTCTTGTCTTCCAGTCTTTTAGTCATGTTTGCCATCTCCTGGGAATGACTCATGAGATCAACAAGCATTTCTACATAGGCCATGCCCAGGCAGGGGTTACCAGAACAGAGAAACCACATAGTTACATGGCATAACAATGTTAGTCAATTGCCAGCATAGATAAAATGTTATTTTCCCTTTATTTTTTCAGTCTGGGAATTTATTTTCTTTTTGCTCCTGCCATTGTGGGGAGTGCATGAAAATGAAAAGCCATTTTCCAGTTAAATCTCCTGGCATACTTACTGTACCATTGTTTTGTGCCCTAATTTAACGCTCCTTTGTCAGATGACTTCTGCTGGAGATGTTCTGATGACAATGATTAGATGACATTATCCTTAATTTTTTGTACAAATCTAAGGCAATTCACTGGTTTTGTCACAACACCTGGTGCATTTCAGAGTAATTTTCCCCCACATATGGTTTATAGCTCTTGGTATATTTTAGCATTCTGGGAAGAAGCCAATGTGGAGGCATGTCTCCATGGAAAGATCCTTCAAGCTGTTATGATAGAGTCTGATCCTCCATAAGTTCCTCCATGAGCTTTCTGGCATATGCCAACAAAGCTGGGAGAAAAGTGGGACATTCAGCCCAGGCTGTGATTAGGCAGGCTGAGCCCAGGGTCAGTTCTTGTGGGGTGGCAGAGGCAGGAATAATTGAGGGAACAGTTGCTCAAGTTTGGATATACATCAGTATGGCATTTTTACATATTTTGCTTTCAGCTCCTAATGAAGCCACAAAGTTCTTCCCAAGTATTTTGAGAAAAAATATGGGTTAAATTGGAACCTGTAGAAGTAATTTTCTGTCCCTACAGAACAACACAATCCATAGTTACTACTATATTCCTTTTTACTTGCCTGTGATGTCTCAGCAGTACATCTTCTTTGTTCAAATGTTAATATTAAAACATAGATAAAGAAAACTAATTTGCCTAAATAAAATAAAATAAAATAAAACAAAACACACATATTGGAAAAGGTGTTAAGTAGACCTATCTTCTTCCCACTATTACAGATGCCATTATAATCAGTGCCAATAATAATGTCTCTGCTTAGTATTGCTGCCACTTCCCCGTTTTCTTCCTTCCTATATTCTCCCTGCTTAGTATCTGCCTAAGATAAAAGACTAAAAGAAGGGTGAAATGTTCAGCATTTTGGGCAGCATCACTCATATGGGAAAAACTATACATTTCCCTCCACTTTTAGGAAACCAAAAATATTATAGCTAAAATATGGTTATTTAAAGTAAAATAATTCAAAAATTCTTTCTGAGAAGGGTACCATTCTTTCTGAGGATAAGTTGAAGGAAAAATGAATGTTTTCTCCTTCACAGAAAATTATTAAAACCAGATTGTTAAATAGAGAAAAAACCTCCATGTTTCAGAGTTGGCAGTTTTAACTTGGCAGTGATTTGTCCTGATGCAAATCCCCACTGAAGTGTCATGAAATGTGCCCCAATTTCAGATTTCTATGCTTTTTAGAGACTTGTTTTTAGCCAAACAAATTCGCCAGCTAATTTTCCAAACAGAGACTGAGTCTAGCCCCACCAGCAGGCAGAATATACTTAATCTCCACAAAATGGCTGAACAGCCTTCATCCCACGTCTGAAAATTAAGTAGGATTAATTAACCCCTCTCATGGAGTTTCCCAAATACCTGTGGTGTGTGACAGCAATGTGGGTGCCTCCATCCCTCCTCAGCAGGCAGCAGGTCAACACCTAAAGCAATCTGCTGCTTGTAGCATCAGTTCCATCAGCTCAAGCACCAAAGGCACACCAGGCTACTGTGGCACTACAGATCCTAATTGTACAATTGCCTTTGTGACAGCTTGGTTAGTTCCACATGAAAATGTTTGTCATTTTCAGTGTTCAAGTTAAGATGTGACGTTTAAATCAGACTTTTTTCCTCTAAGGCTTCAAATCATAGTCTTTTAATTCCAGAGTAATAAACTGGTTCTAGTTCATATTCTATCCTGTATGCAGCTCAGGTCTCATGCAGTTCTCAAACCAACCAGGAGTCTGTTAGCTATATGCATTAACTAAATGACACCTGATATATTTAGTTAGACAGCTGGCTGGTCACTGAACAGCCAATCTATGCCTAAGAAAATTGTATGTTTCTATATCAAGGTCTTTCTTACAGCAAGGGAAGGGTGTGGTCTCATATCAAGTCATTACAGCAAGTTTACAGGTCAGTCACCCACTCTATAACAGTTCACAATTAGATAAATCAATGGCACTGTTGAGATTTATATTAAAAGTATAATGTAGAAACACATATTTACAGCTTGATATCTATTGAATTACCTGTATATTTGTAAAAATGCATGCTACTTTGTTATACAGGAATTCAGAACATTTTCCTGAGAGGAGCTAGATTTTGTCCTGAATTGCCCCTGGGTATGCACTAATTTAACTGTTCATTCTTATTTTAGAAATCTAATTTTTCACCATTTGAAATAATATTCCATTTGTTATTCCAATTAGACATTTTTAGAGTTTCTTTAAAGCAGTAAGTAGACATTTGCAAAGTGTTCAAAGAGTATGTGTTCTGTATACTTGCCAATATGTAGAACTTTTAAGTTATGGATTAAGCATATGGCTTAGTACAGGCAAGGTTGCTTCTCCTGTCACTGAGACCAAGTGAGAATGTTTCAGTTTGTTCTTTTTCTTTATGTAGGTCAGCACTTCAGCTATAGTTGTTCTCTAATTCTGCCAGAAGCATGCTGATCTCATTCTAATTCTCTTATTAAAAACAATTATTTTTTATTTTAGCTCTAGTTAATGGTAGCAATAGCAATACTTCTAACTTGAACAAAATTTATGTGGATCTTCAAGAGAATGGCAAATGCTGCATTTCTGGAACAGAGCCTAGATTCAAGTACTCCCAAATAGCAAGGCCCTTTCTCCAAAAATGGAGGAGAGACAGCTTCAAGAAAATGTTGCCAGAATCCCCTCAAGAAAAGGTCATGTCCTGTTCTCTCCCCAGCCCACACCAAGTCTTGGTGTTCTGTTGAACTGTGTTGGTATTGGACCAGGCTTGTAAGCTGACTGTGAGGGAAAGGGCAAATGATAGGGAGATGATGGAGGAAAACCAGAGATTCCACCTCTGTGATCCAAAAGTAGGCTTGGGAGAAAGAGCCTCCCTGCTCTGTGCAGGTGTCCAGGCTAAGCCAAGCACCTGGGGATAGCTGTTGGCAACACCATTTTACATGGGAGGGAATCTGCTCACGGGGATGATGTGACTTTAAAGCTGATACTACAGAGATGCAGTTTTTGGTTCACATGCTTACTGCTATCTTTTCCTTTCCACTGATTTCAAGTCTTTGGGAGTTAATGAAAGGAATAGCGTAGTAACCTTACCCAGGGATTTGTGGCATGGTTGTAGGGAATGTAGGATATCAGTGTGGAGTAAAAGGGCTCCTGGAAGAGTTGGGGCAGGATGTGGTTCCCAAGTTGACAGAAAGATAGACAGTGTCTCTACACACTCTCATGAGACAAGCCAAGAGTGCATTATACAAAACAAAAATCTAAACAATTGGTGTAAGCTTGACACATCCCTTAGCTACAGCCAATCCTTTGCTCATGCAAGCAGAAGCATCTTTTGCTCTGGAACACACTCAGCAGCTCCAGAAGATGAGCAACCAGAAAGCACTGAAATGCTTGAAGTACTGAACACAGAGATTTCTAATTCCTGTACAACAGTCAAAGCAGCTTGTCAAAGCAGAGGTGTGATGTATTATGTGTATTATTACCACTACTTATATATTAGGCTTATATATTAGGCTCAAAAGGCAAATGCTGAAACAGAAGAATAACCAAAGCTGCTTATAACACAAGTAAGAACAATAACAAACTATTCCTAAAATAATACTGCCAAGGGTAAAATAAAAGCAAAGTCTCAATAGCAAAGTCATAAAACTAGTGTGGCCCTTGTTGTTTAACATAATGCCAAGAATCTTACTGCCCCACAGACTGTTAAGTCAGACAACTTCATCACTGGTGCATCTTGCTTTGTGCACCAAGGCACATGTACAGGCTGTGCCATGAAGCATTGAGTCAGATGACAAGGTCTTGCAGGGTTAGTGATGCACACTTCCTTTGTTCCTTGTGGTCTATTGTAAGCAAGGAGCCCATAGTGCTGTAGTGTTCAGGTTCATAGTCCTGAACACTCCAGACTTCTTACAAACCAGGGAATCATGACTTGATGGAGTGCTGTACATTTCACAAATCGGGGACTGATGGAAACAGTGATTGAATAACTGGCTCAAAACTACCTGGGGAGTTTCTGGGAATCTGAAAAGTAAATGTATTTCTGGGTAAAATATTGAACTGCTCTTTCTCTTGCTAAATTCCTATTGTCTGCTCAAGCATATACTTAAACCAACAGCAAACTGAACAAACAGTATGAGAAAATACATATCCTCAGGCTCTCCTCTCAAATGGTACTGATTAAATCTAACACAAAATGGTAGCCAATGACTAGCATAATATTCTCTTGAAATCTAACAAAAGGCCATATCCAGCCTTTCTGAAGTCAAGAAGTCATTCCATGTAACCTTAATAATTTACAATTAATTTATCAGGCTGGGGTGGACACGTGTAGAAAAAAGAGATTCAGTGTATGTTAAATGGAGGCTATGCTGATTAACATATGAAAATCACATATATGTACATTAAAGAAAAGCCATAGTGTTTGGTGTTAGCCTACAGCTCAGAAAACAGAGGGAGGCTCTGGGAGGCATGTTGGGCTACAACATGCCACCTGGTAACCCTGCACTAAGTACTTCATACCAAGTACTTCAGACCTTCTGCTTGAATACACAAACATTTAATCAGACCTTCAGTGCACAGATGCTCTGTCCCCATGTCACACATTTCCTTCCCCACTTCTACCCCTCACAGATGTAGCAGCATGAATGTCTCTGAACAATCCATGACCAATCAATCCTCCTTCTGTCTCCCCTTCAGTTCCTGCTGCACTTCAGATCCTGGACTGTAGATATTTATTGGGCCCAGGAAGAAAGCAGGGGTGGGGTAAGATATTTAAGCTCTGGTTTTGTTTTCTTTTTGCCCTGTTTTGATTCAATGAATGATAAATTAAACTGATTTTTTGCCTTGAGTCTGTTTTGCCTGTGACCGTAATTGGTGAGTGAAATCCTCCTAGGCCTTTTCTTGACCCATGAGGTTTTGGGTGGATTCTCTCCTTGCTATCCTAAAATGGGAGAGGGGGAGTGAGTGGCCACACGGACCTTTGTTATCAGCCAGGCTCAAACCACGGCATCTGTATAAAGGGATCTGTGTGCCTTTTATTATCCAGATGGTGCATTACCCAGAATCTTATTTGAGCTGCCAGACACAACTGATTAGCATTCTGCATGATAATTTGATAACAGTCTATCCAATGCTTATGGTATTGACAGATGAGAAAGTTATTAGAAATTGGCAAACAGTGATTCTCCAGTCATGTTTTTAGAAGTCATAGCACAGCAACTTGTGGTGTCCTGTTAGTAGATCGGTGCCAAATAGAATGAGCCAAAATTAAACCAGTGAGGATAACAAAATACACCTAGAAACAATTAGAAGTATAATCATGAATATCAGCTTCTAGCAGACCAAGTAAATGAGATTGTTTTTCCAGATTCCCCATTGCACAATCTTCATTGTCACCACTGCCCAACTGAAATAAAACACATTCAATTATTTACATGGATGTATATAATCACAAGCATGCAACAATCGACCTTGATCATGTAACCTTTTGAAAATAATCTAATATAATATTATCTTTCCTGTTGCTGCAAATGTTATTGAACCATTCAATGCAGTGTGTGAAAAGCTGAACTACAAGGGCTGGGCTGGTAAGCATATAGAATCATAGAATCTGCTGTGTTGGTGGGTACCCATCAGGATCATCAAGTCCAACTCCTGTCCCTGTGTAGGACACCCCAAGAATCACACCATGTGCCTGAGAGCGTCATCCAAATGCTTCTTGAACTAATGCAGGCTTGGTGCTGTAACTGCTTCCCTGGGGAGACTGTTCCACTGCTCAGCTGTCCTCTGGGTGAAAAACTTTTTCTTAATATCTTAACTAAATTTCCCCAACACACCCTCCTACCATTCCCTGGGGTCCTATCATTGGTCACTAGAGAGAAGGAGTCAGCACCTGCTCCTCCTCCTTCCCCAGTGAGGAAGCAGTAAGCTGCCATGAGGTCTCCCCTCAGTCTACTCTTCACCAGGCTGAACAGACCAAGTGCCACTCCTCATATGGCCTTTCCTCTAAACCCTTCATCAGTCTCATAGCCCTCCTCTGGACACTCTCCAGTAGTGCTATATCCTTTTTGTACTGTGTCCTTTTTGCACCCAAAGCTGCACACAGTACTCAAGATGGGACCACACCAGTGCAGAGCAAAGTGGGACAGTCACCTCCCTAGACCAGCTAGCCATGCTGTGCTCCATGCACCCCAGGACCTGGTGTGCCCTCCTGGCTGCCAGGGCACACCGTTGGCTCATGTTTAACTTGCAGTTGACCAGAACCCCCAGATCCCTTTCCCTCAGGGATGCTCTCCAGCTTCCTGCCCCCAGAGTGTATGTATAGCCAGGGTTACCATGTCCCAGGTGCAAGATTTGGCACTTGTTAAACTTCACATGATTTACAATTGCCCAGCACCCTAATCTGTCAAGATCTCTGCAGGGTCTCTGCCCTTGGGAGTGTCAACAGCTTCCCCTAATTTGATGTTGTCTGCCACACTACTATATGCACTGATATTTGCATTGGTGGCTTTCTTCCTCTATTTACTTTATCTAGGTTCTAGTGGAGAAACTCATCCATGCTTCCTATGCCAAGTAAAGGTGGCAGGGTATTGTTAGTGTAGCACACTGTTCTGGGGAGCATTTTATTTTTAGGCTGTGTCCTGACTTCTTGAATGTTCACAAAGAAGTGAACAATGTTTTGGTATGAGCAGTACAGCTTCATAAACTCATGCTTACGGTCAAGAGAGAAGTGTATTTAATAGATTCACCAACAGCTTCCTCTTGCTTCTAAGAAGCTCAGTCATTTCAAGACCAGAAAAACCTGAATCACTTTATCTGACTTCCTGACAGAGGCCACTAGCTTATCCAACTACTTGTTGAACTCAGTAACTATACTCACTGAAGTATATTTTCTAGAAATGCATCCAGCCTTCCTTGGAAGGCATTAAGCAATGGAGAACAAACTGCTTCTCTTTGGAAGTTTATTCTGTGATAGTCACCTCCACCTTAAAAAAGATATTACTTTTTAATTGAAGTTGGCTGTTTTTAAATTCCAGATATTATTTTTATAACATTTTTTTTTCTGATAAGGTAAAGAGTAATTTAGCACCAAGTAATTTACCTCTATGAAAGTATTCTCCCATGTATAAGGCCACCTCTCAATCTTAAAAACAAGTAATATTAGATTACTGCTGTATGAAATTTTCAGTCCCAGAGCCATTTTTACAGCTCACTTCAGCATTTTTGGAAGCATTCTTTATATTAACATCAGTATCAGGCTTGGAAACAGAATTACCCTTGTAACTGACACCATCGCTTGTAAACAGCGTATGGATTTAAAGGTACCAGTAGTAACTCAGAGGAATGTGGAAAGAAGTGAGAAGGTGAGTAGAGGACTCTGCTCTGTTCCATGTGATCTTAGGAAATGAAGGTCCTCCTCTTACAAGGCATCCCAATAGGTCTCACAAAGAGAAGGCAAATATGTTTGGAATTTATTTCCATTTGCTCTGGAGAAATAGGTAAAGTGATGATCTTACACTGTTTGTAAAGAACAAAATTGCAAAAGATGTAAAGTCAAAAATCACAAGAAGCTATTCTGCCAGGTAGGAGGAAGGTTCCAGATTTCAAGTGTCAGATAAACAGATGAGGCCTCAGTGGCTGTGCAAAAGCTGAGGCTGGAACAACAGACCCCATCAAATTCTTTTCTTGTTCAGATATATGGGTCAAGGAGAAACTTCTCTTTTGCTATTTGCATTATGCTGATTTGATTTACTATTGTCAATAGTCTCACCTCTTTAAAAATGTAACAAACAATAACATGTTGATTTTTTTAACTATCAGATTTGTTTTAGAAACTGTTAATGGTGTAGGAGAATCTAGTCTTTTATTAAAAATAAACAGATTCTGGCAACCTTGGGGTGCATCTACTGTGCTGAATTGGGCAATGACATGAATGGCACTAGAAGGCAACTGTTAAATTGCTAGAATGGAGCAAAATAACTCTCAGCTGGGATTACAATGCATGCTTTTACAGTTAGCACTGGCACAATCTGTTCCCTATAGACAGTTTGCAGGCAAAGTAGGTCCAGGACTCTACAGAATGCCTGGAGCACCACTGCTCCAGATGTGGCATCACCAGCTCTGAGCAGAAGGGAGGATCATCTCCCCCTGCCTGCTGGCAGCACACCTCCTCAGGCAGCCCAGGATACCACCAGCCTGCTTTGCTGCAAGGGCCCAATTTAGAGTTGACTTGCCATAAAGCACTGGCAGACAGAATGCTGATACTGCTATCACAGGTCTGAGAATTCAAGATACCATGCAATACAAACAGAAGATCATATGAAGATATTCGTGACAAAGGTCTTGTGCATCACACTGAACTACCTTAAGTACCCTACTGTGGCTTTCTGTGAGTATTGGCTTGGACTACCCTGGTTTGTTACAGGCTACCTATGGTTTTCTAGCATTCTGAGGATTGCTGCAATTCAGATTCTACCTGTGGAGTCTCCCTATTTATGGAGAGTCTTCAGGAGGTAATTTGGACACTAAAGCGGCTCAGATAAGCCAAAGTGGGACTGCTGCCTCAGTGCAGAAGAGGTAGTATGAAACAGCACAACCAGGTAGGAAGGTGGGTGCTTGTTTTGAGAAAAGAAAACTTGCCATGCCTCCCAATTACACAAAACAATTGCTAGATGATTAACAAGCCACAGACCTAAAGTATTTTGTAATATTTTCTGTTTCTGAACTTGCTGACCATAATTAAGAGCTCATAACCCAATTCTTCTCTAATTTACATTGTTGGAAACGGACTCCAGCTGGCAGCTGAGGTATCAATATGTATCTGCATGGCCTGGGTACTCAGAATTTACTACCCAGCCAAGCCACTATAAAGATGCCAGCTGTAATCCGTCCAGGTCCTTTCCCCTTCCTGGACCCTCCATTTCCAATTGCATCCCTTGGAATTTGTGGTACACCCCAGGCAGGTCCCTGAATTGATCAGCAAAAAGCCTAAGACCTCCAGGGAAGGCATCTGCCTTGCAACCCAGGATAGCTGGAGTTCTCAAAGGGGGTATGCACTACTGGCTCAGACCACTCACAGCACTGAATTGTGGGCTTGGCAGACAACAACAGCAGTAGAGTGGCAACCCCTGCTGCTGGTATTCAGGCAGGGAAACCAGCAGGGTAGAGGCTGCTCTACCTCATTTGTTACTTCCCTACATGGCAAGTAGGGGAAAAAATACCAGAAATCATTAAGGATGCCTGGCATTTCCCATTGTTACACCCCTTCTTACTTTGCTTGTAACTTTGCCAGCTCTCGCCATATAGTCTGCTGTTTTGCAATTTTGATGCCTGCTCAAAGTTTTTGGAAAAGGTCAGCCACAATTCAACTGTCTCTGAAAAGAGAGTAACTAACTGCATTAAAAAAATAGTGACATTTTTTTTGAGCTGCTTTTAACACCCCCAAGCTTTGGAGCAGCTGCATGAAATTTGTCAGGACCAGGTCTACCTATCTGTGAAACGCCTGAAGTCTTTGCAAATATGCAGTTCCAGTGATCAGGAGAAATATGTTTAGACTTTCCAGCTAATTTTCCCAGGAAAGACTGTCTGCAACACCTATGTCCCAACTTCTGCTGAGAACACAAACTGCAGTTCCATGCTGCGTATACTCAATGCTTTACAGTAGGCACCAGATGGGGAAGATTTTCTAGTGCTCCTCAAGCTCCCCCTGCTTTTCATTCTGTGATTCTCTGGCTCAGCTTCGATGAGCCAAGCAGTTAACTTGAGTGTGTTTCCTTATCTTCTTGTAACATTCAGTGGCTATGATGTTTTAGTGTTAACACACTGGGGCAGTGTGGGTGTAAATATATCTTCCTTCTTTGCTGAAGAAAGGAAAAGGAAAGCCAGACCTAGTGTATAAATTTTGTTGTTATTTGTTTGTGGGCTTTTGTTTGTCATCTTTTTTATATTCACACCAGTAATGATGCTAGCACACTACTGAAGATAACTTGCAATAGGTTAAAATTAATCCTGCGAGAGATTTATTCTTTGTTCTTCATGCATGCTGGTCTACTCTTCCTCAAGACCTGTTCTCACACTTCCATCGGCGTTAGAAGTACAGACTACAGAAGCAGCTTATATATTAAAGTTTGCAAGCCAAATTAATGCACACCTCTGCTGTTCTAATTGCTTTTCTACGGTGCTTGCACAAGTCACAGAACAGGCCTTTAAAAACGTCTGCTTCCTGCTCTTTCTATGCACCAACATCCTCGAAGGAAAATTAAGTTTTCTCTTTTTTTTAAAACTGTTTTAAATTTCACCAGCTGGATCTAACATGTGATGCAAAGCAACAGTCATACAGCTTTTTATGTCAGTAGATGACAATTCCTGCTAAGTAGTAAAAGACAACTTGTGACTTGTACTTGAGGGAACTGCCTATGTCAGATTATGAACTCTGTGGTTTTGGGGCATTAAAAATTACAGAAGGACAGTGCAATAGGAGATGAACAGTTTCTTTTTCAGTGCAGGATACATGTGATGTAAAACAAAGTGTCAACAGCAGTTGACAGCTCACAAGGTTTCTTAGCTTCAGTCTAGCTAGATTTATGTCAGTACTGGAAAGATATTTGTTCAAAATTGCACCAGTGCACCTATGACTTCTGGGAAATCTAAGGAACCACCTCACACAACTGTTCATTTGCTGAGTGTTGCCATTCAGAACTTAATCCTGCAGCCCCTCCTAAAGATTATGAATGTGCAACTGCAAGGACTGCACACCTAATGATACTCTCTACACCTAAGATCCAGGTCCTTTTGGTAAAAGTGACAGACCACTTCTTACTCTCACTGTCCTCTGATTCTGGTTTACAAGAGGTAAGAAACTTTCCAGACCACAGAAAGGCAATCAAACAAAACCATGCTGTTCTCACCCAGAGCAGGGACATACACCACAGGATCAGAGGAGACACAGGTGTGTCAGAAGGCAGGAGGCTGTGCTTTGGGAATGCAAGACTTCATCCATTCTGGGATTCTGCAATTGGTCATACGGATTCTTGGCTACCGCCTGAAATCAGAGAAGAGACTCACAGTAGTACAAAACCACCCTGTTTTCCACCAACAATTATCTTCTGAAAAGCTTCTGAAATTCATAGATCTCTGGATTCATAAATGACCCACAGTTTTTCTTCAGATGATTCCTACTTATGAATTTATACCCCTGACATATCTCATTTTGCATCTCCTGTACATTTTATACAATTCAGTTATTCAGAAGAGTTGGGTTTTTCTTTTCAAAGATAAAATAAGCCAAGAGCTCAGAAGTTTTATCAGATATTCATGCAGTATGGACTGTATGTTTTCCCCCTCCCTTCAAATTCAGCAGGGCAGCAAACACTTTACTATTGAAGTATTATTTCCCAACAAATACTCCCACTGAATTATTTATTCTTAGGATATAAAAATGTCTGTAATTCAGAATGTCTATAATTCATTGAATTAAAGGATCAGTGTTGCACAGTTTCGTTGATAAGCTCTGGCTTGAGATAATTTCAGGGCAAGATTCATTAATGCCTGATGCTCCACTGGGCTGGTGAAATGAATATCCACATATATAATCATGGGAAAAATAAAAATAAAATCTTGGTTTAAAATAAAGTTTTAGTAATCCTATACAAACCACATTCTCTCAGCACTGCACCTCGCCACCCTCTCAAAACCCACTGATGTACACAAAGTAGGCTTCTGCAGCATTGCTTTCACCTTTCTCATCACAATCCCTGATGTGGTGTTTAGGCAAGAAGAGGGAATTCTCAGGGGAAGATTTGTCCAATGGTGTAACATGTTGAATAACCATGCAGTCTTTGTTTCCAACAACAAACATAAATGCTGCGGTACTTAACTTGGAGGAGTATCTGTCCACAGAATTTATTTCAGAGCTATAATTTATGGAAAAAAAGTGGGGTTCAGTTCTCCTGACACATTTGCCTAGCTACATCTTTTGGAGCCAACAGAGACAAACAGGCTTTTCTACATTATGTTTGATTTATCTGTTTTATTATGTCCTTGGATGGGGCTGACAGCCATAATATGCCACGCACCTCTGAGGCCAGAAAACTCCTGACCTCTTCTACTTACTGCAAATGAAGCTGTCATTCATGGCCTTGAGGTGATGTCTTATAATGGCCAGTAATACTACAATGTTCTGTCTTGTTAATAAATTTTGGAGCTCCTAGAAAGTTTAAGCATGGTCTGCTTATGTCAAATATGATCTGGAGTTATTAGACTTGTTGAATTGGATCATGGGTTTCTACATTCATTACTTTTCATCTGGCTGTAGCACAGCTTTGCGTTTATTCTCCACCTGTACTCAAATGGAACAGCATTTGCTGCTACTACAATGCTGCTCATCCAGTACTTCATGGATACCCATGGTTTCACATTTAGGGTGGAAGAAGCACTGCAGGATGTGTTACCTCTAACTGAAATGTGGGTTGCATGAAAGGACAATGGAGTGGATTGAAAACTGTCTCAAAGATAGAGCTCAGATGGTTGTCATTAGTGGCACAGAGTCTAGTGGGAAGTCAGTAGCAGGTGGTGTTCCCCAGAGGTCAGTACTGGGTCCATTCCAGTTCAATGATCTGGATGGGGAAGTGTGTACCCTCAGCAAGTTTGCTGATACAAAAATGGGAGGGGTGGCTGACACACCAGAGGGCTGTGCTGCCATCCAGTGAGACCTGGACAGGCTGGAGAACTGAGTAGAGAGAAACCACATGAGAGTCAGCACAGGCAAGTGTAGGGTGCTGAACCCAGGGAGGAGCAACCCCATGCACCAGTACAGCTTAAGGGCTGACCTGCTAGAAATCACCACCGTAGAAAAAAAACCTGGGAGTCCTGGTGGACAACAGGATGGCCTTGAGCCAGCAATGTGCCCTTGTGGCCATGAAGGCCAATGGCATCCTGGGGTGCATCAAGAAGACCGTGGCAAGCAGGTTGATAGAGGCTACCCTTCTCCTCCTACTCAGCCCTGGTGAGAACATATCTGCAATATTGCATCCAGTTCTGGTCTCCCCAATTCATAAAGGACAAGGACCTACTGGAGAGAGCCCAGTGCAGTGCTACTGAGATGATTAGGGGACTGGAGCACCTACCACATGAGGGAAGGCTGAGACACCTGGGTCTGTTCAGCCTGGAAGATGAGGGGGGATCTCATCAATGCTTAAATATATAAAGAGCAAGTGTCATGAGGATGGGACCAGACTCTTTTCACTGGTATCCAGTGACAGAACTAGGGGCAATGGTGACAAACCGGAACACAGGAGATTCAGTACAAACCTATGGAAAAACTTCTTCACTAACAGAGCACTGGAAGAGGTTGCCCAGATTGAATCATAGAATCATAGAATCTCAGTCTCTGGAAACACTCAAAACCCACCTGGACGCCATCCTGCGCGGGTAAGACTAGATGATCTCTAGAGTTCCCTTCAAACCCCTCGCATTCTGTGATTCTGTGAAGAGGTGCCAGTAGCCATCTGCCTGGTGGCCTAGAAGTCACGCAGCCAACCCCGTATGGGACTGTTGGGGCCTCGACGAGCCTCAAGCCTTGCCACACCTCCCCGGGGCAGAGGGAAGGACGCATCACCTCTCCCAAATCACCGGGAGCAATTGCCTCTTGTCGGCAAAGCCACACCCGCACCTCCGGGCCGCCTCTGCACCTCTTTGCCGCCTCGCTGCGGGCAGCCCCGGCGCCCCCGACCCTCAGCGGCCGCTCTCGCGCTGCCCACCAACGGCCGCCACCCAACGGCCGCCACCTCTGGGCCGCCACGGCGCTGCGGGGCCGAAGCGGGGCGGCTGAGGGAGGGACCGGCGCGGGTCCCGCGGGGGGCAGGTCCCCGTGGGACGGGCTGGGGCGCCTCGTCCGCGCCGGCGAGAGGGGCTGCGCCCTCTGACGAGCCCGGGAGATGGGAGGCAGCGCGGCGGGGCGGGGTGACCGCCGCGGCCCTAATAAGGCTGGGGCTGGCGCTGTCCGAGGGCTGCTTGCCTGGGTGCCCCGCGCTGCCCGGCGCCCCCCGCCCGCCCCCGAGCATGCAGTGCTTCCCCAGCCTGGTGCTGGCCCTCAGCTCGCTGTTGGGCGCCCTGGCGCTGCTGCAGCTCTCGCTGTACCTTCGGGTGCCGTCCCGCTATGGGAAACACGAGGAGCGGCTATGCCGGCCGCGGGGTCGGCTGCCGGCGCGCTGCGCCTGGTTCCTGCAGGAGCTGCCCTCGTTCCTGGTGCCCGCGCTGCTACTGGTGCTGCGCAGCCCGCCCCGCCTTGAGCCGCTCGGCTGCCGCCTCCTCTGCTGCCTCTTCTGCTGGCACTACTTCTACAGGTACCGCTGCCGGGCAGGGCTCCCGCTGCCCCGCGGCTCCCCGCGTCCCCGCCGCCTGCCCGCGGCATCTCCCGGAGCTGCCCTTGGCACCCGCCCGCGGCTCTCCGGGGGCGAGCAGCGGCTGCGAAGAGTTGCGGCCTCCCCTAGGGAAGCGGGGCAAAGAATAACCCAAGGGAAGCTGGGGGAATGGGCGCTGACGGGGCCGGGTGGGGCCGTGGGGTTGGGGCAGCATCACTCCGTTCCGTGTGAGACGCGGTCCTTCTAATGATCCCCAACGGGAGGGCTCGGGAGCAGCTCATCCGCTCCCCCGGGTTTTGCTGGGAACGTAGGGTCCGGTCGTGTCGGCGTCTCTCCCCCGTCCTGGCCGCCGAGGGAAGGAGCAGGTGGTATTCGGGTGCTTGAAGCGGGAAAGAGGATGGATGCTTTGGATTTTGATCTTAAAAATAAATCAATAAAATAGAACGAGGCACAAGGTTTCGTTAAGCTGGAGCAAAGTTTCGGGTGAAACTAATCCAAATATTACGGAAAGGAACATGAGAAGTGCTTGTTTGTGGGCGGGAGGAGCGCAGCACACGCAGCGCGGGGAGAAGCTCCGGCAGCCAAAGCATCCGTGGGAACACGCGTGACGATGGCCCGAACGCAAAAGCAATGAGAGAGCAAGGACTGAATGAGCCGCACTGCTGTGCAGTTAGCACAGGAAAAAAACAAAGTCACTGCAGGCTTTCTGTATCGCAGAAGTTGGTTCTCTATGGTCAATTCATCATTTCCACTTCACTACCAAAGTCCCGATTTATCTTTCATTTATTTAATTATTTCCCCCCCCCCCTTAGAAACTGTCATGTCAGATATCGATGAAGTCTGTAACTCTAATTAGTATTGTGTTTACTCATCAGGTCTCAAAGAAGAAGTAGAGTTTTGATCCACTGTTGGTGATAACTTTGAAGTGATATAGCTCTACAGTTGTCACCTGACTTGGTAGTCAGTGATACTTGGTTCTGGAGTGTATCACCAGAATATATCTTCTGACATATTGAACTGAATGTTTTATCTTCTGCTCCACTTCCCTTTTCTATAGAGTTCTTTTATTAGGAATTTGATTTTTGGTTTTCTGTTCATGAAAAAAAAATGGCTTTTCCCAAATGGCAAGTGCATGTGACAATGTTATGTCATTACGTAGGAAAGATCTATGTAAATTCTGGGGCAAAACTTTTTCCGGCTTGTTTTGCCGTTTTTAACCCTGATTGCCATTTCTATTTTTTATTTTGCTTCCTAGAAATAGAAAACAATCATTTGATAAATTATCAAAATTATTATTATTATTATTATTATTATTATTTTCAAAATCAGTATGTTAAAAATCCATCTGCATTGCCTCTGCAGAGAGTTTAGGAATAGAAACTGTAATCTGTCATATATAAATTTAAAACAGAGAATGGTTTGAAGTGCTAAAACACAATGATAGAGATATATTTGTTATCACTAACAGTGTCTTTTTTTTACCTTACTGTGTCAGCTGGAGTCCACTACCTCTAACACATTTGGCTCCCAGAAAGCTAGATGTATTAATTACATACAGTTATACTAGATTTCATGTATTCTGTTATTCTCAAGAATTTCTGATTTTTTTCAGAAACACAGAAATCAACAAGCACTATGAGAAAACTGAAAGAAATGTTGCCCCACTGGTATGAATAAATCCTTTTAGTCAGAGGTTTCTTTTTCAAGATTACTGCTAGACCTAGGCAGAAGCACTACATTCTCATACATTTTCTTTCTCAAATAATTTGGAGGTCTTCTCATCTGTGGCTGTAGTATATTCTTTACCTTGTGAAAATAAATTTTAACCATTTTAACTCATTTTAATCAGTTGTGTATAACACTCAATTTTGTTTCTAATACTGCATGGCACTCCAGTATGGTTCTTACAGTGTATTATCTTCTCTCAAGAAAGACATTCTGAGATTCTATTGAATCAATTAATATCTGAAAAGTTGTATTACATTTTAGTGCTCTACTGTTATGTACAAGAGCAACAAAAATCTTAAATTAGGAGTTTTTCTATGCGTCATCTGGTGCGATGGGCACAGATAGGTTCTCTGCGGGGTCCTACATAGAATAGACCATTGGCCACAGGGTTGTAGCTACAATTAGACCTTTGCATTATAGAAAAATTTTAGCAATCAGGAGAACTTATTGTTATTTACAATTTCTAGCAGTTAACATAGTTTATTGTTATGCTGAAATTCTAGCAATTAGCATATCTTGAAGTTAAACAGAATTTATAATGACTTGCTTAGCTTTCTTAATTTAAAGAATTTTTATTTACCTATACTTTTTAGTCTAGGTAAATAAATGTAACCCTCTGCAGATAGGGTCAAATTCCTAATAACCAGTGTGTGATATTGTAATCTAGACTCAGACTTTACTTAAAAGAACTCAGTCCTCGGAGGAAGAGATGGCAATGATGGAGGTGACCCTGACCACTGGGGGAATGTGGGGTTTTCTGGCCAGCAGCAATTCCCATCTAAATCTGCTGGATTTTATAGGGTTTTATAGGCAGTGTCTCACTCGCTGTCATGCTTCTATCTTCTGTAATGGGTGATGCCTGCTGGGCAAACTTATTGCAGTGCTGAAAAAGAAGTAGAAAGAAGTGGAGGGGGTGACACATGCTTGGGGCACTTAAATATCATCCCTGTTTGCCTTAAAAAATGGCACTGGTTATGCCAACCATATCAGCAGGGGTTAAGAGCAGGGAGCACTGGTCACACTGGGCTAGGGCATTTCATTGGCATGTGGTATTTGAAAAGAGATCCAGTACTTTGATATAGCAGCCATTAGATTTATTTTTACTGGAAAAAACCTAACAACAGTTTTAAATGCATTCATGATTAAACTTGACTGCAAGTAAAACAAGTAAAATATACAATTGATCAATAATAAAGTTAAATTTACTTAATGGATGTAGCTTACTGCACTTTTTCTGACTTTAAAATTTTGAGGTGAATAAAGCTCTTTCATCCACTTTTATTTATAAATTTATTTTGTTAGTCTAGTACTTTTACTACTGATCATCTGACATCAGTCTTTAAGCAGTGATTTGTATGAAACAGAGAACATTTTCCTTGTATATTATTCATAATTTCATAATTTCACATACGTTCATAAGAACTTCTTTCTTTCCACAGAAAAAATTTTATCATTCTTAATTTTGTCTCATCTGTTAAAATAAACAGGCATGTGAAAGGGAAGTTTTGATTAAAGGTATGCTAAAAAGGACAATGTAGTTCATGATGGAGAAACAGATTTTTAAAGGACTACTATGCTCTCTATTCTGCCTTCCTGTATGTTATGATCAGCTGTGCTGCCCTTGTAGCTTGTGTTTGGCTGAAACATCTGTTGTGGAGTAACTTCAAGTCTTGATCTGAAGACCCCAGAAGATGAAGAATCCATCCTTTTCTATGTAGAATACAGTTTTGTTTGGTAGTGTAGCCTTATCAACTCTTTTATTATCACTCACACAATCTGTGTAAAACGTCTTGCTTCAGTTTGACTATCCTTGATGTTCTTTCATTGATGCTTGATATTTCTCTCTTTGTGCTAATTTAAAGCATTCCTTATTATTTGTAGTATTTTCTTACTGTGATACTACTTATGCAGCAATCAGATCATCTTCCAATTTACTTGTTACTGAGCTGTCAGGCCCTCTGCACCAGTGTGACCCAGATAATATAGGAGGACATGATCATATTTCTGATGGATTAACTACTGCACATGGTATGGTGTTTATAATGAAATTTTGTTTTTATCAAGGATTTGTGACAGCTACGGGGAAGAGACACAGTTAATGTGCTGCAGACACATGATACTTTATCCAGCATGAAGCTGGTCAGGATAAAATTACCTTTTCATAAATTTAGTAACAGGTTTAAGCCAGCAATATTAATTTTTCCTGCTTTTGCATATGAGATCAAGCAGCTGCAACATTTTTTGTTTGATCTGAGGTATCCTAAACCAGATCTGTAGTGTCACTGGACCACAGTTCAAGGTCCACAGTGGAAGAGATTTATTTCTCTCTGTCCTCAGATACTTTCTGTGGCTCTTTTCCTCACTTCCTACATACATTTTAAAATGATAATTTCAGTGTTGAATGTACAATACAATATCAGACTTGTAGTAGCATATCTTGAGTCAACATCACCTTCCTATTACCATATGCTACTCTCATGGTTACTGGTCAGGAGGGTGCTTTTTGTGTTGGAGTCACACTAAGGAACCCTGTGTTTCCAGGCTGCTCTGAGCACTGTGGAGCTGGGGTAACCACAATTGTAATCAAAATTACAGTATACCACACCTGAGGAATGTTTTTTGTTTGTATAGCTGTATTTCTTTGTTTTTAAAGTAACCTTTATTGGCTTGGTGCTCAGTGATGCTGTCCTACCCACACTGATACTCACCAGTTGTCTAGAATTTGTGCCACGTGGTAGCTTTATCAATGGTAATTCTGTATTTCTTATCAGGTTGAGGAATGTGCTGGAGTGTTGTAAGGACCACTCTAACCCTCTTCTGGAAGCTCCCTGGGTTATTGCTGATGGTTTCTTATTGACAAGGACTTTGTAGGGTCCCTCTGCTTGCCAAATGGAGCCCTGTGAGCCAGGTCTGGTGCATGCTGTGCTCCTGTCCAGCCCACTGCTGAAAGAGAAAGGAGATGGTCATCTTCTTCTGTTCAAGGGTGGTGAGACACAGGAATGGATTGGCCAGAGATGTTGTGGGTGCCTCATCCCTGGATGTATTCAAGGCCAGGTTTGAATAGGGCTTGGAGCACCCTCGTCTAGTGGGAGGTGTCCCTACTGATGCAGGGGGGGCTGGAACAAGATGGACCTTAAGGTCCCTTCCAACCCAAACCATTCCATGATTCCACCATATGGGTACAAACTACTGGCCAAAGAGCCAGCCCTCCCCTCACACAGTCTAATACAAAGATTTGCTACCCAGGAGGAAGCAAGAGGGAAGTGGATGAGCCAGAAGGCTTTCCCCTGCTTCCCACCTTAATCCAGAGTCAGCATCCAGCAGCCTGCTGCGATCCGTGTCAGCAGAACGCTCTCCCTCCCTCTCTGCTACCGCTAGGCAGCAGCCTCTCTCTTTGTGGCAAGCAGAAGATGGAGCATTCCCTGAGGCTGTCCTGAAGGGCTGAGGGCAGGCTGCTGCTGCTGGGGGGAGGAAAGGGAAAGGAAGGATTCCCAGTCCCACTTCCTTCCTCGTTGTCTGCTGTCCTTAGCCAACTCTTCCTGTCTCAATATGCACTTTAATAAACCCAGCATAGTGTGGATTCTATTAAATCCAAATATTCTCTGGTGCTAAGGCACACATCCTAAAAATCTGAGTATATTGTATCTTTTTTAGGTAAGTTCATAGCTTCTACACTTTCATAACGTAGGGACTGTGATGGTAGGGTCTCCAAAACTGATGGGATGGGAAGGCAGAGAAAAGGAAGAAGAAAGTGAAGAAAAGTGCTGAATGCCAAGTCTGCCATCTGCAGATCATGCAGTCTCTGAAAAGCTACCCATGAGCTGAAAATGATGAGTGACATAAGATGTACGTACAGGAATACTTCTTGAGATAAATTACTTCCAAAGTGTTCTGCTTTACATTCAGTTTGTAACACAGCCTTTCCTGCTAGGGCGACTGTGCTGGTTAAGGAACACACGTAGAATGCCAGCTGAAGCCCTCAGGTGTTAGGGCAGAGCCTGTTTGCTGCTTTTCCATTTTGAAGTCTACCTTCAAAAACCAAAGCTGCGAAATAAAATATAAGGCCACGAGAGGAAGCCATCACAATCAAATTCCATATGAACCTTAATGCTGCATTTCTCTTAGAAGTGGGGAAGACGGAACGGTGACAGAGCAGAGGAGATGTCACCTTGCACAGTGTCAGGCAGGGGGGAGGCCCTGTCTCACTGACCTTCAAAGCTAATCCTGAAGGTACTGGTTTAAAAGACAGGGTGCTAATTGGGACCCCACTCTGCTGTCTATAACCAGCATTTTAAAGAGACGCTTCTGTTAACACCTAGAGTTACGTTTAGTCATTTCTTTTCTTCTTTTGCAACTTTGTTTCTCATAAGAAATACAATCTTTTGATGTCTAAGTGTGTACGTATCTGTATAAATACACACAGTGGGTACTCAGTCCCAGCTGCTGTGCAGGGAGCTGCTCAAATTAAAGTCCCAGGGCAGAGACCCAAAGTGCCCAGCCAGGGCACACATAGATCCCTCTGATCTTACCCATGTGAGGTTTGTGCCCAGTGAGAAAGTTACAGCACTTGATATCTAACACTATGAGGAGTTTAAAGCCTTATTGGGAGACACATTCTGAGCACCAAACTGAGCTTTGATAAGACCGATGAGGATGCAGAGACTTTGATTGGCATTACCAGATTCCTGGTGCTCATCCTGGAAAAACAGAGTTATAAAAGGCATATAAAAATTATACTTAAGACAGAGAGAAAAAGAAGATTAAAATGTATACTGGAATTTCAGTAAGTGCTTTTATTTAAAAAAACCAAGCATTTTACCAAACAAGGAAATTACTTGTTTTAATCTTTCTGTAATATTCCTTTATTGGGGGTGCTCTTTAGAAGGAAATAAAAAGCAAGGGAAAAATGTTAAGGCTCATTCCATATGCACAGTGTTGTTGTGGACCTTGTTTTTTCAAGGTACACAAGTCTGGATCTTTTGTTTCTTACTGTAAGGGAAGCAGGCTTTATAGGTGGTGGTAGAACTTTATTACGGAGGCAATAAATGTAGTTTGACAAAAGGGCAAATTTTCACAGGTGCCTTTGTGTACTCAAATGCTTATATAATTAGATTGTTTGCCAGTTCTGAGGAGCTCAATTAAGAGTTAGAATTGAATTCAAAGTTAAATAAATTAAGAGTTAAATTTATTTTTTTAAATAAAAAATAGTTATACTTATGCAATAAAATCCTAGTATTATGGTTATAAATAAATATCCGTCCCAGAAACTGCACCTATTTCCCCTAATGAAAATTGGTATTTTGTTCAAATTCAACATATGTATTTAATATAATATACTAATTTATAATATTCTTGGCATCTCTTTCAAAATTAATTTTGATCAAGAAGAATAATGATAAATACTTTCAAACTATAAATCAAACTGTAATTATTAAGTTACACACCTTGAATTGTCCTTTTGTCCCTCTAGATATTGATATATCTAGAATTGACTGGTAGAGTAATCCTTATTGAATCTGGTCAAATAAATTCATCTACATGTACACCCATTTGAATGTGAGCTGTTATCTTTGCTAACTGCTCAGATGACATTTTAATTATTTTTGGATCATCACAGAAATACAACAATAGCAGTGCAATTATTACATTAAAAATTAGTACTAAAATTGGGTTAAAATTTGGAGCAGGAAGATGTGGAAAGTTAACTGAGAAGAAGAAAAATGTATACGTATTCTAGAGGTCCAAATTAATTTTAAGACCCAGCTAAATTTTACTTAGCTGTGAACTTTTGAAACATCAGTTGCTACCCAAATAATACCTAAAGACAGGCAGAAATTTTCACAATTCCTGGAAAGGTACGTGGAAATGTGACCTGAAAAAAGTCCCATTTGATGGAAGCTGATTTTAAATTTCTCCTTCATAATTACTCTTTAGACACACGTAACAAAGAAGGAACACCCACAGCCAACTTTGGCCATACGTGAGATACTATTTTGCTTATAACTGTGGCAGAGTTTACCAATTTAAGCAAGACTTTCCATGCTGGGAGACTGTCTTCCAGAAACACTGTTGGAAAATGTCACCATATCAAGGTTGGCCTGCTAAAAGATGTCCTGTTTAATAAAGACAGGTTTGCCAAACAGAGATGTTAAGGAACAGATCCATTCACAGGCAGGACTGTTCTGGAGCAGATCCTGGGGCAGAGTGACAAACTGCAGCTCTTTGATGTTCTGGTAAAGATAGGCTGGGAAAGCCAAATCCCCTTGGATCCCCTTTTTCCCTGGAAAGCCAAATCCCCTTGAGCAAGGCCTTCTTCTTATCATTTGGTGTGGGGCAGGAAGGCTGGAGAGCTCTGAATAAGTTAGTTCAAAGCTGTCTGTTCACATCAGTGTGGTGCCCTGCTAGAGATGCACAAGAAAATACCTCTGGACCGTGTTGTGCTAAGCAAACCTTCCAGTGACTCTCATCAGACATCTGGGGCAGGACAATGCATATGCAGCTATAGAAGTTTTGCTGCTTCTGAGAACAATGAAAGAGAGGGAAAAAAGGCTTGCATTCACATTATGCTATTGAGTCCTTCATGTTCATCTGCTTCTCTTTAAAATATTTTTTTTTAAATAAAAGAATCACCAAAATGTCCATGTTTTCAAACTTGGCCTGAGTTAAGGCTAATAAAGTGTAGAGAGGTGTCTGGCTCTTCTTAGGAAAAGCAATTCAAACTTGGTGGAGTTGTTTGTGGGAAATGCATCTGTATCTGTTCAAACAAATGTTGTCATCTAACATCTTCAGAGTCTGCCTGTGTAGAGCAGTTTCTCTGGTTCATCTGAGGCTATGAGCAGGACCACAGTGTGTGAGCTTACAATCCAGCCAAGTATTGTCTAGGTTGGCACTGCTGGGGCAGAGCAGGACTTTTCATGTGTTTCTGGCTGGTAGGGTGCTCAACAGGGAAGAAGTGGTCTCCTAGCTGGAGTCCTGGCAGCATGGGTTAGGAAAATATGAGTTGTCTCAAATGCAGAGAAATGAAAAACACGGTGAGGTTTATAATCAGGGCTAGAAGGTGGTAAAAAGGTCAGGTGAACGAGGGTAGCAGAGGAAGGGACAGGTAAGAGAATTGTTAAAAACAGTGAGAGCAGAAAGTGAGGCAGGAGTGAGAAGAAATGGAAGAAGAAAGGAGATTTTGTGAGAGGACACTATCCAGGTATTAGGAGACACTTCTGATGTGCTGAGTGTTCACTCAGCAGCTTTCAGTGTTAGGAAATCTCTTTACACATTTTGGGAGGGAGCAAAGATAACCATGACTCAGTCAGGCCATGGTAGCATTTTTCTTAGGGAAAGACGAGAGGTTATTAAGCTCTCTGATAATTGTAATGTGAGCAGAAATTCAGGATCTGACCTGACCACTTCAAATTTTGCTCCTCTGTGTGTATGTACTGCCACAGATGTCATAAGGCCATAGAGGTTCAGGATTACTACCTTTCCAAATGTTAGACATTTCAATCAATATTCTTCAAAATGTGAGCCAAAAGATCTAGGAATTATAATTTTAGGAATTTAAGAATTAGAATTTTCATCTTTGACATTTTTTACTGTTTTGTAAAAAAAATGTATGCAATGTTCCTGATCACTTCAGTTATGAAGAAGGCTTTCCCAATACACAACAGGCCTGAATGGCTGCAGAGGTTTATTGCTGAATTTTTCAGTTTCTTAGAGTATTTCTTTGCACAGTAACAAATAAGTGATGCACTTTTCAGCTTTGTGGATTGTGGTGAAATGGCCAGGAATCCTTCTACCATCACTGTGCTGCATGGTGAGAGAGGCACTCTCACCTGAAGCAGGATTTAAAACTGTTTTTGATAGAAACATCTAAAATACAGAGCTACAGAAAAACTGCTTTAGTTTACAGCCTCAGTTTTCTCACAGATTTTTTTTGTTCAACACATAGCTTAAAATCTTGAACTACATTATAAAGCAGAATAGGCAATCCAGATGTGTCAAATCTCATGTTGAGGGTGAGACTGCTGCTGGCTGTCACCTCCTGCACCCGGGTGCTTTGCTGTGTATGTATCTCAGTCTCCTGTAGCCCCACAGCATGGGTCCTGCTCTGGGACCCCTTCTGACAGCACAGTTCCTTGGATGACCTTTGCATCCACAGTTCCTTGGATGACCAGCAAAGCAGGTAGGATCCTCCTCCCTGTGGATGGGAGCAGTGACCATGCTGCCTCTGACTCTGAGGTTACAGGCCCCAGGTGGAGGACATGTTACCCACACACTGGAACCCCAAACCTTTCACCATCAGGTACCAGTCCTATTCCTCCCTCACACAAACCAATTGCAAAGGCACTTAGGAGAGAGAAAAACTAAGAGGTCTGCACCTCCCCAGATGCCCACAAGTGTCCAACATTGCTCTGGAACAGTCAGCTTCTGTTGCAGCAGCTGAGCAGATCCATGGTTTTGTATGTCCCAGTTATGCAAGGAGTTTATAGTTTATTGAAACATGACACTATGGAGGCAATGCAAAGCCAACAGAATGTGGAATGAAATCATGCAGGAAGCATGACACATTTTCATGTGCAGGTCAGTATAAACCATACTAACCCTCTGGCATTGCTGAGTTCTTTCCAGCTACAGGGTCCAGAAAAGCTTTTGCAAAGGGAACAAAGACCTGTTATGAAGGCCAAGAGGAGCCATCCTGTTGCTAAAAGTGCACAGTGATAACTGGAAAGGGAGAGAGACAAAGGTGAAAGAACCACAGTGAAAGAGGCAGAGTGCAGGCATAGGGAAGCAACAGAGACAACTCCTAGCTGGAAAAAAAGACACCTGAAGGCCCACAAAGGTGAGAGTATGAAGAAGGAAGGGCAAAGAAAAGACAAAGTCAGGAAATCTGGATGAGCAAAATGGAGACAGAGTAAGCGTTTAGGCACAAAAGGGGAAGAGAAGGAATTATTAGAGTGGAAAAAGTCAGTTAAGAATATTTTAAAGACTATTAGTCATGGGTCTTGAAACCCTAGAGCCTCGTGTATGTTGCTCAGATACAGTCTGACCAAGATTCAGCTTTGGAGAGGGATAGCTTATCAAATGCCTGTGTCCTGGTTTGGACCAGGGTGGGAAGTCTGGCTTCCTCTGGCTATGTCTCTGCCCCATGTGGACCACTTATGGAAAATAATTACACTTTCTCAAAAAAGCGCAATTGTAAGAGCACAGATTTTTGCACATTTAGATTTTGTACCATTTTTCCTGTCCTTTTGTTGTGCTCACACCCTCAGCCTCTGTGAACTCCCTGAACTCTGCTCCAGTGGAGCAGTGAGCTTTTTGAAATGCATGGTGTAGTGTCTGCTTAAGTTACTCTTAAGTTACTCTGGCACATATTTCATGCTTTTGGCAGACACCCACAGTTTAGCAATAGGAACAAAGTGATCTGTCTTAATAAATATCAAGTGGTTATTTCTGGAGAAGAATGAGATACCTGGATGAAATATATGCTTTGGCGGGCTAAGCTTTGGACAACACCATTGCATAGATAAAACAACATTCTCATAGTTGTTAAGTACTGCTGGCTTTAGATACTATCAAGTAGTAGAGGTAATCATGAAGCACATTAAGATCTGCGTATTTGTCATCACCACAATCCATCTAGTCAGGCTGACCTTTGTCCTGTCCTCTAATCTCTACTCAAGTATAAATCTGAACCAAGTTTAGTTAGGGTTTCAGCTGAGATTGGTGGCCAGGCATTGGGCTCAGTCTGCAGTCCGAATAAGAATTTTTACTTGTGCTAGTTTTTTTTTTTTCATCGAATTCCAGATGTCATCCCTTCACCCCAGCTTCTTGTCAGAGCCTCTCTGACCAAGATAGCTCCAAGCTCCCATTCCCAGAGAGTTCCTGGCCATGTATGGTCCTTAAATGTTTTTCATATTATTTGTCCTGTACAGATGAAATTAGCACAGAAGAGAGCTCCATGAGCTCCAGTGCCCTGTGACAGCTAAGCCTGCAGCAGCTCAGAATTTCAGTTGCTGGGAAAACCACACAAAATAAGGAAAGATGATCAGTCCAAGGACTGTGTATGCCATTCCTGATGGGTCTGGCGTGTCCTTTAATAATTGCCATACATGAAGAGTCCTTCAGCCCTCCACCTAGTATGTTCCAATGCTTCTTTGTCCTTCACTGGTGTCTAAGCTGTGTTTTTTCTACAACTGTTCAGGCCTGTTAGTTCATCTTTTGTTCCTGGCAGACAAGGAGCATGTTTTACTCCTTTCTTCTTTGCAGTTATTTTTTATGCAGTCTTACATTGTTATAATGCCCTCCACTGGTTTTCTGTTAGCTTAAACAACCCAGAGTCCTTCAGTCTTTCTATATGTCACGTTTCCTTGACCACAGCTGTTTTTCTATGGGCTGCTTCCACTTTGTCATTGTCTTTTACAAAGTGCAGAGTTCAGTTGAACATAAAATAATCTAAGTTCCTAATAACACCATGCAAACAGGAAAGATTATCTCAGGTGTCTCCACCCCCCATCCCCTTCCCACATTACATTTTTAACATTTGCCATTTCCCCACAGCCTGACATCATCAGCTCATGCTCAGTTTGCTGCCCACCAGCACTCCCTCTGCTATCCAGCCTGTTCTCCAGCTTGTCAGTTACATTTGGTCAGTCTTACCCTAGTGTAGTATTTTGCTATTGTCTTTATTAAATCAAATCTACTGTGGTAAAACAAAGAAATCATATTTCAAGATTATTGTAGACTCAAGCCCTTGCTCTTGATGTGCTCAGAATCTCTCTGAGATGTGCCAGCAACAAACATTAGGAATATTATCTTCTTTCCCCACTGGCATATCATGGGGAACACTGAGATGTATCAGAAGAATCTTCTGCAGAACCTCATCATTTAAAATACCCTTCTAGTTTGATAGTGAATCAATGATAACTATCTCTTGATACAATTTAACAATCAGTTTTGCAGCCACTTAAAATAATGTGCTCTCAAACAGGAATCCCCAAGTTACTTGTAAGATTGACTGTGAAAAATCTTACTAAGTTCAAGACATGGGACACCTTCTTCTGCTGCCATTCCTCTCCTGTAATGTATCAAATTTATGTTGATTTCATCACTCAAAAAGCCTATTTTAGGAAAAAGGAATCATTTACAATAAATATAGAAATAAGACTTTCTTCCTGCTGGTGGATATAAAGAGATCCCGGTCAAGGAGGCTGCTACAAGTATCAGTGTTTGGTTTTTTAGGCAAAAAGTCCATCGTACCATACATCCTGGGCTCCAGTACTTGGCTGTGTAGTGTCTGAGGACAAACTGTGGGATGCTGCTGATTTTAACAGGGATTTGTACAGATGATGTATTTCTTTTCCTGTGTTAGCTTCTCTTTGCCTTCTTTGGCTATGAAAGAACAAAATATTTGAAAACAAATCCTAATCTTTCCAATGAATTTGCTCAGTTTGGCAGGCCACGTCAAGAAAGACATTAACTGCTTGGTCTAGGCTTTTGTTTCAGTTGTCCTTGGTTTGGGCATCTAATCAATTTTCCCCAGTGTTTAGTTCAGTTCATTTCTATATTACAGAGCAAAAGGAAGAAATAAATGTTTAGCTAATAGCAAAGATAAATAAAATTTAGTACTTAATAATATTTAAACCCCATTTGGTGTTTGTAGATCAAAATAGAAACACCTATAGAATAAATGTACAAATATGAATGTATACTGAGTGTAACTTGCTCATGGATTGTGACTTGCTGATGCACCAAACCAAACAATTCAGTTCTTGGTATCCTTTTAAAAAATGCATAATAATTGAAGTATACCTGCTAAAGCCAGTACAAAAGATTAGTGTTATTAATGATTTAATTCTTTTTCCACCACTGACAAGGAAGAATTCTCCTTTGTTTGATCTAACTGGATGTTAGAGACCACTGGGAGATACCAGATTTTTCCAGTGACAGATTCAGAAATAATGGAAGAACAAGAAGAGTAAGGAAGTAACTAAAAAAAAAACCCAACAGCTTGCAAAACACTTTTGAAACCTGCCTGCTGTTATAGTAAATTTAGAAGACCAAAGATTTTTGCCTTGGAGTCAAGGCTACACAGTTCTTGACTAATTAAAACCAAATACTTGTCCTGTTATTTTGCCTTTCTTTCCTTTTTTTAACTTGTACTTTACTAAGTACAGCACATCTATTACTTGCTGTATGCAAGGTGAAGAGGATTCAGTTTCATCCTTAAACTCTATTTGTCCTTCTTGCTGTACAGCACACCTAAGATTTGGACCAATCAATGAGGCACTTCTGACTAGTGCTAAATGCTCAAAATGACTGATTTCAGGGTGTTCATAGTGTTGGGATCAAGTGTTGTGTAGCTCACATTCCTTGAAATTAGATGAGTTGTGAGACACTATGAAACCCTGAAGTTATCACATTGGATTAGAGCAAAAGTCCTTCACAGTCAGTTCTCTGTTGTAGCAGAAGATTATTCAAAAGAAAATGCAGTAAATTGTGGTCTGTTGCCCAGGGCAGCCACTTCCTTTTGCCTCTCTTAAATGGAATACAATTTATCCCCTGAAATACGAAAATAATTATGCATTCCAAACCTTTACACTTCATCTTCTCTTTATTAAGGAACCTGCTTGTGCCTGTAACCTGTGGTTGTCTTTCTTCTCCCAGTCCTACTGAGCTCTTTTCTTCAGTGTTGTTTCTCTATTACATTTAACTGACATCTCTTTTCATTGCATTCAAACTTTATTATTTTCTGTATTATGAAAACTCCTGTCCTTTTTGAACTCCAGTCCAAATTCAGAAGCCCCAATGGCTGGGAATGGCAATGTCTTCCATGCCTCCTAAGAAGGTGCACTGAGTATTTCTGCTGCTTGTGCCTTAAGTCAGTGCGGCCCAGACTTCCTGCACCATTGCACTTCTTCCCAAGAGCTCCTCAAACCCAAGCATGGTGCCATCTATGCCAAGGTTTCCTCAGTCCTCCCATCCCTTGATCAGATGTGTGCCTGTGAAAGATGAGCCTGCTCCTGCCAGAATTCTTCATCCAATCTTGAACCTGCTACTAAGAGACCTCAAAGGAAGAATGTCCCTACAGACAGGCTTCAGGTTGGATGAATTTCATAAAAGGGCCACAGACAGCCCATGGATCATGGACTGAGCAAAGTTTTTTAGACAGAATATTCAGAAATGAACCTGACATTACAAGCTTACTGTTGTTTTATAATGTAAGATTTTCAGTAACACGTGTATCTTTTTTGCCCCCTAAATTATAGTAATCAAAATCTGGTCCAGAAATCTCTGGAGAAACATAGAAGTAGGATGTTTTTCATGCAGCTTGGAAAGAAAAATTAACTCCAGCTTTGTGTTAGTCATAACTAGATCTGTAAATCTGTACGATGAAAATAAAAAGGGAATTCTCTTGCTCCCATTACAGACAATGATCTAAAATGAGCTTGCAAACAGCAACAACTTGGAACAGCAACAACTACAATTATCTGATGGTTTTACAGAGTCCCTGTGATGCAGGAATCGGGCACGGAGCATCCCCCTGCTCTGCAAGGAAGAAGTGCCCTGCATCTGGCTGTCACCTGGTGGCAAGCACAGCCACTGCCCCCCCACTGTGCCATCGGGATCAGCTCCAGAATAAAAGCTCAGCTCCTGACCTTACAGCCTTCCTTACATCAGGACATGATACAACTGCAATACTGAAGATCTTCCAGCTGTCCTGTACCTGCAGTGGGTACTGCCAGAAGTTAAACTGCCTGCTGGTCATTTCTGCCTGCTGGCACTCCTGGTGTGTTTGTGACCTGGGTCATAGCTCAGATTTTGTTCCTGAGGCTGTGCCAGAACATGTCTCACTGTGCACACCTTCTCAGCACATGGGGTATGGTCCACCCTGGGTAGTAAAAGAGGCTGCTCATAACCTACTTGCTGTCCTTGTTTAAATAAATTGGGCTTGTTGACCTTTTGGGGCTACTGCAGAGTCCATAAGAGTAAGTGCAGAAGGGCAAAGCATGTCAGGGTAGGATGTTTGAGGAAGGCAACATGAGGCATGAGGCGGGGTCTATTCCAGTTTGTGGTGCTGGGGCATCTATATAGGTCCTGAAGAGGGGGGGGTTTAAAATGCTTCATTTATCTTCTGAAAGTATTGTGGGGTTTTTTCTTTTACTTCCCCTTTGAACTGATAGCAAGATTGCCTGTTGCTTGCAGCTGACATTTTAACAGCTGCATTTGTATAAACCCAACCTAGGATAACAGAAACCCTTTCAATTTGGCATAGGAAAATCAGGTGCCAGACTGTGCCCATCAGATTCAGTGAGAATCAGAGGAACACAACTCAGAAATAGTAAAAGTTAAATATTACCTCAGAGTGCAATCCACAAATAACCTACAGGATTTGGCTTGAAAAGAAAGTATTTAAGGGTAGATTTTAGCAGAGACTCTCTAGCAGCTTGGGATGTGTCATTTGAGACTTTGTGCAAGACATCACAGATACCCCAGGTAGAAAGCTGTCATGTTTTGAACCTTCATCCAAGTGGTCAGGTAGGTCAAGCAGCCAGCAGCTCCCCAGCAGCTCCCAGTGATTCCAGTGACAACCTATGGCAAAGGCTCCTATGCTGTTAATTGTTGATGCAAATAAAACTTGTTTGAGGTCATTGTAACCTCCCCAGATATGAACACCAATCTTTTCAGGTTAACATTTTCATCCTTACCAGGGATTCAAGGCAGGCCCTGACCCCATCCCCCAAGGGGAGTCAAAAAATCCCTACAGGAGCAGCCCTGGTCAGGAAAAGTCCATAACTCTCTTGAGACTGGTCAGGGTCACAGAGGAATGGCCACGGAGACAGTACGCAAGCACTGGTAGGATAAGGTGGGTTATGGCCAGCAACCTCCTTCAAAGTGAAAGGCATCAGACCAGCCTTGCCTGCCCTTGCAGTATCTCTGATTCCAAGGCTCTGGTTCATCACAGTTAGGCCCAGAAGAGGACCTGGTGGCAGAGGGCTGGATGTGCAGACACAGCCTTCATCTGGTGTCCCAGGGGGTGATGTAGTGCATGTGTGGGAGGGAGAGAAGTGGTGTCCTCCCCAGCCTCCAGCTCTGAGCTCTTGACCCAGGTGTTCCAGGTGTAAAACACCTCATGAGCACTGGAAACAACTCTAGTTCCCAGACAGGAAACATGAGCTGCTACTACCTGAACTACTGCATGTCATCCCAGGAGAGGAGAAAGACACAGCAACATCAAAAATGTCTTCAACTAAGAAGCTGCTGGAGGAGGACTGAGAGTCCACTCTTAGTTTATTACAGTAACATTTATGAAAAAGTTTCCACCTACTATGGAAAGACCAAACCTATCCCTCAGTTTGGGTGACGTCTCTGGAGCTTTCAAGGAGGTGAACCCTTAAGATGAAATTTGATACAATGTCAAATTATTTCCTTTTCAAAACCTGTTCTTATGGAAAAGAAATGATGGAAAAGAAGATTAGTAATTTATTGTTGGCTCATTTAAAACAAGCTATTGGCAATGGCTTAGTCAGATGCAGTGCCTGTGGCCAGCAAAGATAATAAAGGAATAAGGATTAGTCATCCATGTTGCACTGAAAGAAAAAGGTCAAATTTGTCATTGGTCTGAATTCAAAAGGCCAGTTTTTGTTCTATTATTCTAAAATGGTTGCCTTTGGCCCCTCTTTGATTTTCACACTGCAAAGTAATTTCAGAAGAGATGCAGAGTCCTCCATGGAATATTTAAACCTATTAAGTACCCCTGATTTATCTCAGTTGCTTTTTGCAAAACCCATCAGGAACAGCTTGCGTACCCTTGAGTAGCTATGTACAAGCTGACAAGTGCTGCATTAAAACAAAAGCTCAGGGCATTGTTCAGATACAGAGAACTGAATCTGGCTTCTGGATTTATAGACCCAAGGAGACTTCCTTGGAGAAGTTATTCCACAACAAAGATTCTTGGATGAATTCCTGACTTTCAAACTGATTTTCAAAACTGTATGAGGCAGGGTTTCACCCATGCCAGGATTTCAGTTTCCTCCCCTTATATTTTGCATTCTGATTCTTTCTGTCCTGCATCCACTGCATTCATGGTAGAGTAGATAGGTCTACAGCTGATTTTTGCCTTCCTGTTACTGCAGGACAAGTCACCTTTCAAGGGTCTGTAGCCTTCATCCTGCATCAGCTGCACTGGGAAGCACCACAGCAAAAACCAACTTTGTCTAGAGCTGAGGAATGCCAGCTCGTGCTAGAATCTTCTGCTTGCATCAGCTATAAAAATTAGGAGACACTCAAACATAGCTGGTTTTGACACAGGATAAAGCAGTGCAAGTCCCACTTTAATCTTCTGTATAAATTTCTCTCCTAGACTCCCTTTGTGTTGTTTGATATAATTCTCTTCTATTTTGCTGTTTCCAAGTTTCTATTTGTCAGATTTCTGCTTTTTCTCATGGCTCTTTAGATCCAATTTATCAATATTACTTCAACAGCCAAACTGGAGTGCTAAAGCTGGCCTTGCCATCCATAACTCCTGCATCTCGTTCCTGAAGGACAAAACCAATAATTATTGGTAACACCACTCCAGAGGGCACTCCTTTCCATAATGTAAGAAGTAAAACAAATGTGATACCACTATCTGAAAAATATTTTGCATGTCTCTTAGGTTGCACTATATTTAGAAATATTTAGAACTTCTACACCACAGCTGTCTTAGTTGCTGGAAATCTGGCTCATCTTGCTTTGGAAAGCAGTGAATACATTAACTTGTTGCTACCTGTACTCTGCTTACTCATTTTCAGAAGTGTCCAGTATGATTTAATCTAGATTTATGACGTTATGACATCTCATGCCTCAGCTTGTTTAATTTGATATAGGCAACCCAGGATGTGGATCTCTTATCAACAATGCTCACATATTGTTATGATGAGCACCGCTTAAAAAATATGAATATACTTCTCCACTTCACTCTCCCAGGGATGATATGGATTGCCCAAAGTGTCAAGAGAGATACATGCACAGGAACCCAAGATACATAAACACAAATTATAACATGTTGATGTTAGTGTTAGCACAGATTTTGTCTATGGAAGCCCTAGGTTCTGCATGGAAGTCTTGGTCTTTAGCATAGTAAACTTAGGTTTTAACTCTTATTGTAAAGATGAGTTTGGAAGCATTGAGGAGAGGCAGAGAATGGGGGCAAGGCAGCTCTGTTTCTGCATCAAAGTGTCTGGGCAGAGCAGGACAGAGCTGCTGTGTGTTGGAGATGAACAGAAGTCTTTGGGGCTGAAGTCTTCAGGGATCAATCCAAACAGTGGGATCAGAAATGTCTTCTTCATAACAAAGCTTCTCCACAGTACTTGAAGCAAGACTGCAGCTGCTACTGCCCCACAGACTTTGGTTTGAATATCAGCATACCCAGGTACCTGCACAGCATCCTTTGCTTGGCTGTCAGCAAAATTACAGCAAAAGGGTTGCCCAGATCTCAAAATGAAAAGGCTGTTTGTGGGCACAAATTCCTTGTTTTGCCCATAAGGGAAAAGGAAGGCAGAGAGATATTCTCAAAGCTGCAGTGACTCTGGATCAGATGTCTAGCTTCCCACCTTGTGTTCGGTCCTGAAGGACTGAAAAATGTGGGTATCTGCAGTATTTCTTATTTCCATTAGTTGCTCACCTGATTTTATTACAGTTGTTTTCGGTTTTTCTAACCTTCATTGACCTTTTTATATTTTGTGTTTTGTTAAAGTTTTTTCTCCCTACTGCTGAGAAATTGCAAATACAACATCATCATGAGTAATGTGCTGACTTTGTTTTCTTATTTACCTTAGGACATTTATTTACCCTTTCTTCACTAGAGGCAGACCTTTCCCACTCCAATTGCTTTTCTTTGGCACGTTATTCTGTATCTATAATGGCTTCCTCCAGGGGTACTACCTGATTTACTGCGCTGAATATCCCAGCGATTGGTGCACAGACATCAGATTTACATCAGGTAATTATAGCTCTGGGATTCCCAAGATCTAATCTGCAAGCAATTTGTAAGCATTTTGAATTATGTCCTAATCTTCACTGAACATGTGAAACAAATCAGTTATGATGGAAATCAACATAAAACCTGCCTGCTGGCCCAGATAAAACAAATAAATGTGCAGTGGCTTTTTAAATTTTTTTTTCCTGATAAGCAGCCACCTTTGAAGACAAATGACACTGTGCATTAGTCTCAAATCCCCAGCCTTGTTTTATTGGAAGCTGAACCAGGATGTGCCCTTGCACAGTGTCCACCCGACAGTGGCCATGTGCAAGCACAAGCTGTGGCTTTCTCTTCCTCTCCAGGGAGCTTTGCACTTGATGTGGCTATTCCAACCAAGAGAGAAAAGAAGGGGGAAACCCCAGCATAAATGAGGCTTTAGAGACAAAGAACTCTTTTTCTTGTGTAAGGCACATGGGAAGATTAGAGATCACGCACAGTCTGGTTGTATGTTAATACAGCCCTTTAATATTCTGTAACTTAAAAGCCTTGCTGAATTTCACCCTGTAAAATCCCTGAGAGAACAAGTGAGCAAGAGCATCTAGGTGGCATTGCACCTTTAGTGCTGCACAGAAGATTTTTTTTCAAATGCACATATAGAAATTAGGATTAATGTGCAGATCTGAGGAAATGTTTTGAGTACGACAAGCACAAAATAACCTAGGCACCTGCTCTACCCTGTTTCAGACTGTGCATGCAAGTTCAGTCTTTTCAGACAGTATCATATATTAAAAATCCTGGACTTTGCTTAGTAAGGGCTCCCATACCCTAGAAAAGGAAACAACACATCACAGAATTTGCATGATAAATAAAATATATATTTAACAAAAAAAAAAATTAATTTATCATTAGCAGTGCTTGGAGTACTAAATAAAACCCAAGCAGCATATTCTTTCTCTACAGAGTCTAAACTTCTGTTGTTACTGGAAGTGTTGAGGTTTTATCAGCACTTTGTCTTTTTCCTACACTTTGTAGCACACACCACTTCTATTTCTCTCCTTGCTTCCCAATCATTGTCAGAGGTGGTTTTCTCAGTGTCTAATGTGGCATGAAATGTAGGGCATGTCACCTGCAGAGTTTGTCAATCAAATGCCTCTAGTTTTTCAGCTAAATGGAGCATTGTCAATGAATCATTCTGGCCAGAAGCTGTCAGCATCCTCCAGAGATTAACTGCTCCACCTGCATGCCCAAAGCTCTCCCCAAGTGGCCTCGTTGACTGGGGACTGAGCTGCCCCAATGTGTGAGTTCCCTTCCCAGCTCTGGTGATGTGCTGGATAAGTTTGTGTTCTCTGGGCTCCTCTTCCCCCAGCTGTAAAAGGAGAGTAATGGTGCTTGCCTACAGCTCCCTGGTTACTCTGCAGTAATGAGCACCCAGCAGTGTCACTTGGGTGCTTTATCCACCACCTTGATTCTTAATAAATGCTCACTGTGGCCAGCTGGGACGTGCAGCTGAAAGTGCTCTGGTCTCACCAACAAATCAGTGGGCTCTCCACAGTGGGGATATCCACTGCAGGTGATCCGAGAGGACTGTGATCCCACCACTGACACACAGATGTAGGGTTATTTGTCACCAGTCACCTGTGCTTCTCCTGCTCAGTAGCCTTCTCACTAGCAGTGCATCTTTTGACTTGAAAAAGCATCCACCCACCTCACATTAGGTGTCCCATCTGCCTGCTCCAAAGGTAAACCTCACAGAGGTGCCTAAGGAGAAATAACCAGACAGATCTGGCTTTCTAATATGTCTCTTGATTTTTTTTTTCTTAGGCCTCCTCTTATTTCTGCTGGGAATGGGAATCAACATTCACAGTGATCTCCTGCTGCGCCAGCTGAGGAAACCTGGGGAAGTCACTTACAAGATTCCTCAAGGTATATTCTCATTGCCCACCCCTTGGAGAAAGTAGGGCAGAACAGATAATGTTTTCTGACTGAATTCACAGCAAAGCAACAATAATAGCAGGGATGCCAGCATGGCACAGGTAATGGGATCAGGTGCCTCTCTGAGCTGCTGGGAGTAGTGTGAGATGACTGCAGACAGTCCACAAAAAGCAACAAGAGGATCTGGAATATGTTAGCTGTAAGGAGAGGTTTTAGGGAATGGACTGGGTAATTTAGAGAAGATTGAAGTGGGGGACAGAAAGAGGATTTTAGCCTTGTAAAAGGTAGCTGGGTTTAATCTTCTCCATGCCCAGGAAGAGGAAGTAGTAGAGTTCTTACAGTGCAAAAGGAAGACTTAAAGTGGAAACTTTAGGGAAAAAAAATAACACCAAGGATGCAAGGTGCAGAATTTCCTTTCCATCTCTTTCAAGGTGGGGCTTGCTGAGGAAGAGTGGCCATGGGTCAGAACAGTGAACCAGGAAATTTCTAGCTCTGTAGAGCAATATGGATGGGGATCCAGGACTTTCCTAGTTTTGGTGTTGGCTCCTTCTGCTGGCCTTTTATGGATGATAATATCTCTCACCCGGAGTTTTTCACCTCCAATACTTAACTGTCTCTTCTAGACATTGTGATTAACTAAGATGCAAAACTAAGGTGCAGATTTTGCTTTCACTATAGGTAGTGGAGTTGCAAAATATTTTTAGGGCCTGAAGAGAATTGGCTAGCGTTAAGAATTTTTAAATTTAAGTCTAATAATGGGCTTTTATAAGGCCTTTTCCAAACGGAAAGAAATTGCTGTGAAAGTGCCTCTGTGTTAGAATCACCTTTGTGAGCCTTGCACAAGATCCCCCTTTGGCCAGGGTTCCAATGGTTTCAGGGCAGTGGGCTTAGGTTGCTGCTGTGGGCTCTGAATAAGACAGGTAGCACATTCTGCTGCTGGCTTTATGGGAAAAGATTATCCTTTACTTTGGGATAATCTACGGGAAAGATTTTTTCATGTGCATGGGATGAATGTAAAAATTACATCCTTGGTCTGTCAATGCAGGAGGACTGTTCACTTACGTTTCTGGAGCCAACTACTTTGGAGAAATTGTGGAATGGTTTGGTTTTGCAATAGCAACTTGGTCCCTACCAGCCTTCGCCTTTGCCTTTTTTACTCTTTGCTGCATCGGGCCACGTGCTTATCACCACCACAGGTACCAGTCTGTTTCTTGTCATATGCTGCTGCTTGCTCTTGAAGTGCAGTCTGCAAAATGTCAGGGAGAAGCAGAGGAGCAGGGCCAGGATTCAAGATAAAATTGAATTTTAATGCTATGTACAAGAAGTGTATTGGCTTATTTGCAACTAACTGGGTAAAAGTAAGGCAGTCAGCTGGAGCTCCTGTTGAGTTGATTGGTCCTGAAATTTAATCCAACGTGAGTTACCTCCCTGCTTCTGCTGTGTTAAAGCCTCTTTTTACTGTACCTTATATATGTGAATCTTTCCTAAGGGTTCCCTTGCAACCTCTGCAGTCCTTCAGAGTAGGTATGTCCCCTTGCTCTGAATTTTGAAGGTCAGTTAGAACCTGAACAGTGTTATCAGTTTTCACTTAATTAAATAACCTGCTGGAAATAGTTTCAGAACACTCTTTTGCAGAATAACATGCAGAGGTTACAAAGTAAGGCAGTTTGGAAGAATTTTAAGGTTCTTCAGATGAGATGTATTGAGACTGTGCAGTGTCCTTGTATATATGCAGGTTCACTCTCTTGCTTATTTTCTTTCAGGTTCTATCTCAAGACATTTACGGACTATCCAAAATCAAGGAAAGCCTTGATTCCTTTTGTTTTTTAATGACTGAAATATGGACTCTGTGTTCTGTTTTTATAGGGCTTTTTTTCAATTCCTAGTTTTAATGTTAGGTCCGACTATAATGAATTGTACATATGATAACCTGAGGTTGTAACAAGCAAGAAGGTAACTTGGAACTTGAGTTCTTGTTTGTAATTACAGGGGAAAATGCAGATAGTTTTGGGCAAAGGGAATCCCCAAACAACACGTTTGCTTATCAGCAGAGCTCTACACATGGAAAATGGATAGGTAACTGCACTCACATCAGAGAAAAAGCATTGACTAAAAACTGATGTAGAAAAATAGAAAATAAGCCTGTGATTTTGGAGTAAGTCATCTGAAGCCACTCCAATTCCTAGTTCTTTTGCAGCTGCTTTTTCCTGTATCCATGCTGTAGCACACGTGCACTTGCTCTGCCAGCACTGCCCTAGGTATTGCCACCCTTTAAACCAAAGAGGGGTCTTCTTTGCCAGGAAAATAGCTCAGGCCATTATTTTTCATCTGAAATCAAGATTAGTTCCCTGGACTATGATGCAAAGAGAGGACACTCATGCTGGCACAAGTCTGGGAGCACCATGTGATGGCACAGAGGTGATGCAAAGTAGACGGAGATGGAAGTATCTTAAGCTGGCATTCACAAGCACACTGTGTTCCTTCTTTAAGCAATACTCTCCTCACTGTCAGATGATTAATCTTCAGCCATCAGAGTTTATTTTAAATGTACTTTGTTAAAACAATTGCAGTTCCATTAATATTTTTTATTCTCTTTCAAATCCAGAGCTCTTTTCAGAATAAAAAATTGTCCACTCAAACCCACTCAATGGTTATTCATAAAAAGACCTGAGATGGTGATATATGACAAAAATTACAAAAAATAAAAGCTCTGTTTTGAAGAAAATGTTCTCCAACACTGGCAGTACATTTTGCCTACGCAGATCATTTTCAGATACTCATATTAGGAAATGATACTGAGATATTATTGAATATTCACAAAAACACAGTATGTCTCTTCTTGATTTCAGAATATAGTTAGGAAAGTTCCAAAAAAATGTCATTAACCCCAATAGGAAGAGATGTCCCCATGGATGCTGATATCTCTAGAGCAGTTACCCTCTGGAGCATAAATTCCTGCTAAGAATTACATTGAGTAGCTGGAAAGAAGAAGACCAGAGACTACACATACTAAACATACTACCTGCCATTGGAGTAACCTGACTGAATGTACACCGTTTCCCTCAAAACACAATAAAGTTTATGAAAAACACAGAGTTGTGCTAAGTCTGCCACTTACTGTTTGCAGTAACAAATCTCTGGGATGTTGCTTACCAAGTCCCACTCACTCTGACTCCCTCCTTCTGGGCAAATCCTCCCTTCTTTGCTCAAGATCATGAATTGCCTTCATTACCATAGTGCAGAGGGGCCAGTTGAGCTTGGGTCCCATTGCATTAGTCCTTATAGAGAGCACAGGAGAGCTGGACCCTTAGCCATGTGTCTACCTTTTGGCAGCTGCTCTGTCACCCAGTGACCCCTCCCCACCTGAGAAGGGGAACTGGGAAAAAGAAAGGAGACCAATGGCTTGAAGTGAAAACATTTAATAAATAACTAGAACTACTACTATAAAATAGAAGAACTGTTATTAATCCAAATACTAATATAAAGTGCAAAGTTATACTCAGCCTACACAGTGGTTGTGATCTGCATGGTCCTGGCAGCCAGTGCTGGATGTCAGCTCCATAAGCACCACAACTCCAGACAGAAGATGATGGTCAGAGTGAATGGGAGAGGAGGCTCAGCAGCAGAGCGAGGGGAGAGACTCTCCAGGGATGGTGGCCATCAAGGAAGAACCCTGTCCCCAGCAGACTTCCCAATTTGTAGTGAGAGTGACATTTATGGTATGGAACACTTCTGTTGGACAGCTTGGGTCAGCTCTCCTGGGTTTTGATCTTCCAAGCCCACTACAACTGGATGGATCAAAACAGGTACAGACCTTGATCACTATGGAAACCTACATACCATGTCTGGCCACAAACTAAAACAAAGTGTCTTATCAGCTTAGCTCTCAACAGAATGGAGTGCTGCAGTCTTGTTAAAAATTGCAGCTTTCATGAACAGAACATTTGTTCCAGGGTTCTATCCCACCAAAATGAGAACACCATGTGTAGGCAAAGCCAAGGGAAGGACAAAACAATGCACATTCAGAACTGGCATTGCATAGACCATGACCTTTACATCAGAACCACAAATGCATTTTCTTTTCCTTTCCCCATTTAAATCTTCCTTGTGAAAGCACACTGGGAAGGGTGTCCCTGGGTGTGGAGTCAGGGACAGAAATGCTGGAGGCAGCAAGGATGCTCTTCCCTGGGGAGCAGATGCTGAGTGTGAGCAGTGGCCATGGTCACCAGCAACCCCTGCTTTGATAGCTCTTCCTTCTTGTGCTTTCCCCCCCACAAAAGCCTTGCAAGTGGTTAGAAAGCAAGTAGCCTGTGGGTGTCACAGTGTCCCCAGCTGCTGTCTCCTCCATTCCTTCCTGATCCAGGTGAAGATAGGGGCCAGGCTCTGCCTCACTCTTTGGAACAGAACACGGACTGTGTGGCCTTCTACATCCCTTTTACCTACCCCTTCTGTCAGAACAGGGCTATTCCTTGCATTTATCTTGTTTTGCTTAATATTTGCACCAGATGGACTGTTATTGCCTGCTGTCAGTCCCAGGCCTGGATATTCACTGCAAGGAGCCCAGGCAGCAGGGTGGGAGAACTGGTGCTGTTGGGAGATGACCCTGCAGCATGGCACTCCTGCACCAGCCAAGCACAGGCTGCCTCCAGGTGCTGTGTGCCTTCTAGAAGCAGCTCCATCCTCTCCTCTTGTGGGCCTTGGATATGGAGCCTGGGAAAGAGCTGCATGCAGGAAAAGAGCACATCTTCTTTCTGGCCCCTCCTGTGGCATTTCTGGAGAGGAGGAGTGACACCCATGCACTTTAAATGCAAGCAATGATTGCAGTTAATTGTGATGGGAAGAAGCCAGAGGCTCTCCCCTCTATGAGGCTGGTGGTCCCATCCATGCAGGGACAGCAGCCTGCCCCACTGTGCACAGGAGTGCCCCAGGGCAGCACACGTGTGTCTGTAATGCTCCTGTGAAACTTCTTTCATAGTCCCTTGTTTTTATATGAAAAATATAGAAGCCTTGCCTCGGGGGGGAAAAAACACAGCAGATATTTTCATATCCTTCTGCTCAAGGCTCTGGAGGCTGTGTACACATATGATTTCAGAGTTCACTGTAAAGTGTTTTGAAAAGCAGCATTTTTCTGACTTTCTTTACAAAGTCCTCTGCCAAAAGCTAACAGAAGTGTCCTTTGCTGGTAAGAATTTAAAATAATAGTTTATTCCTCTTCTTCTTTTGCAATGCTGTTTTCCTGTTTCTTTTTAATCCATCATTCACATTTTAGTTTTCCTTTATCTTTGAGAAACATTTATTTATGTTTGGGTGCACTTCCCCTGGAGAGGGCCTTCCTCAGGGTAGCTTTGAGTATTGTTGCTCTGCTATAAAGCTCTCTCTTACATAAAGCTGATAACCAGCCCTCAGCACTGCTGGCAACCCGCTGGGAAAATTAATCCTTTATCCCCAGGACTCTTGTTAATTTAATTATTTTTACATTGTTTGAGTGATTTTTTTTCAATAGCTGACTTTCTGTAAACATGTGCTGTACTGCTCTGGTAGCGTGCAAATGGCTTAATCATGCATCTGACAGTTTCTTCTGTGAAATATGCTTTCTGCACATAAGTGACCAGACAAACCACTTACTGATACCAAAATTTAGATGCCTAATCCCTTCTGACAACCAAAACCAGAATTACACGCTGTTCACCAGGAGGCAAAGAGGAGAACAATGGCACTTGCCAGCCCTCATTCCCATCTCTAAGTGCCACACACACTTCAGCCTTTGCCTGGCTTCACTCCATGCTTCAGATGAGAGGTCACTCAAGACAATGGAAAACCAGCTCCTGGTAACATAGAGCATTTGTAGCTATTCTTTTAAAGTACTTACTTTACATAATATATTTACAGAAAAGGCAAAAAAAAAAAACCCAATTTTGGCCCTCGAGTGACTGTCTTTAATAAAAGCAGTTGTCTGGGAGCTGCACTGCTGCTCCCATTACTCTCCTGGAACATGAGGCCTCTTACACTTGGCCAGAAGCTCTGAATATTCCTGCAGAAATTTGAAACCACGGTGTGTCCTGGAACCACAAACACCCAGGAACTATCCCTGGCTAGGTAGAGTGTTCTAATGGCTTGGAATCAAGAATATCTGTTTTGTGCTCTTGACTGATGAACTTCAGCAAGCTACTTACCACTTCAGGGATTGTATTCCTGTCTATTGGTTGCCTATTAAAATGGTCTTGAAGGCTGGGATTTGTTGTACAGCACTTGGCAAAGCAGTCCCAAACTCAGTTGAGGCCTGTAGATACTGATATAACACAACATAGAGCCTATTGCATATTCTTGGGAGACAGTGTTATTACAATGTTGCCAATTATTCTAAAGACATATAAGATAATCATATGCCCTAGAGTACATCTTAAGGAGATATTTCTGTGATATTTCATCACAGAAAAAGGTTAATTCATGTCATCGATTGAATCTTAGGATCATTTGCAGCAGAGGGATTGTCTGCTTGTAATTTATTCACTTCTCAAGTGAATGAAATCCTTTTAAATGCAAATCACCATAGGGTCTCATTTAAATCTGAGCCTAGTCCTGGAAGTTTCATATCCTCCCTTCTGCCACCTCTGGGGTCCTCTCAAACTTGTCTAATTCTTCAGAACACTCTCTCTTCTTGCAGTATCTCCTGTCAAACCCAAACACTGCTGTCCCTGCATGAGTAATGTGATCTTGGAAATGCAGACATCTGAGACAAACTCAGGGCCAGGGCCTGCCAGTTCCTCTGTGAGTAAAGACTCATTGATGGCCACTGAGCTGCTCAAGATTGTGCCAATATTCACTACAGAGATAACAAGATTGATCTCTGTGGGAGAAAAGTTGGTGGGCAGACATCGGGAAGTGCCTAATGGTAACACTAGGAAAAGGATAATGTCAAGGTCTGCTTCTGGTTTATGGTATCACAAGTTACAAGTGCTTTTCAAATGAACCTGTCTTTAGTACTGTAAATCTAAAAGGTAATAAAAAAACCCCACACAGTTTTCAGAGGTTCATTAAGTTAGTTCCTATGCATATTCAGACAAGAACAGGCTCAGTTTAACAGATGCAATGTTAGCATCAATGGAGAAGCCTGATCTAAATCCTCTTTTCCCTTCCCTGGGAATTCAGATCTGGCACTCTGGGAGTAAAAAGGGAAATGTGTATTTCAGCTCTCAGCATACTAATCCTGCTGCCTGTGCAGCACAGTGAAACCTCACCCTGATACCTCCTGGCATCCTCACACATTAAGAAATGTTTCTGGGAGTGTTAACTGAGCTCTGTCAGTCAGTTCTCTCATGTGTGATAGAACTTCAGCTTCACAGCCAGCGAGCTAGAGCCCGAACCCAGGTGGTTGTTAGCATATCTGTAAACAAAGTCACAAAAATGTGGTGACTGTCCCAAAGCTGAGGTGGATGCCCTGGAGCTGTGCTGATAACATTGGACTGAATTCAGGCTTGGCAACTGGTGTTTGCAGCATGTAAAAAGGTGAAATTCCCCCTGATTTCAGCAAGGCTGTGATTTCACCCACATGTTCTCTGTCCAGATTTGTTAGTGCCCTATAGCGTTGTTCCTACCCAGTAGCCAGCCACATGTTAGCCACAGCAACTAGGGCAAGCTTCTTTTCATAAAGCAATATTGCCATTTTCCCTCGTTTCTAACTGAGACACTGCTTCACAGGTACTTTGGAGACGCTGTTTCACAGGTATTTCAGAATCTCTCTTCGTCCTAGGTCTTGGGCTCTCAATGCTTTACCTACAGGGAGGAATAGAATAGAGTAGCCTGAGGCTGTACCCCTATGCCTTTCCCTTCTCTTCTTTATCAGAGTAATGCTTTCCAGTCATGTTTACCCACCAGCTCAAGTCCAGACAGCCTCTCCTGCATCCCACAGGAGGGCAGCAAGCATGTGACAATTTCTGACAAGAGCACCACGATCCCTCTACCCAACACACTTTTGTTTGGGCTTTTCTGCCACACTGAAACTGAGAGAAAGAGCCAAAGAGGGATGACTCACAGCCAGGCTGGAGCTGGAGGAATGACTCAGCTCTGGAGCTGGCTCACAGGCTCCATTGCAGCTTTATATCACAGGACTGACTTAGTCGACTCAGGCAGTGGTGGGGCTGGAGAATCCCCCAGCACACCCTGCTCACTAGCAGCCCAGACAAAGGATGCAGTGACTTCTTCTTGGCACCTTTTATCATATTCACTGCCAAAAAACTGACCCAAATGTTCACCTGCTTCCATCTGACTTCATCTTTGCTGAGCATGAGTGGGTAGGCTTAGTCACAGGACTGCAGGCGAAGGCTCAACCTCTGCCTTCATGAGATGTCTGCAAATGCCTTGCCTTTACCAGCAGCTACATTTACCTTGTTTCATGTCTGTATCACACTTAAGACTAACCATAGTCCTGTGGTTGGTTAAGGCACCCAGGATACCTGCTCAAGGGATCTCTGCAGAACTAGGAAGGATCTCTTGCTTCATCCAGCCTGGAGAACTGCTCAGCTTTATCTGCTGTTCCTTGGAAGAAGCAGCTTCTGGTACCACTCTCTGGCCAGAGGTGTTGTAGGGAAGCTGTTATGAGAGCTAGCAAAAGTGTTTTTGGCCTTTTTTTCTCTGAGGAGCAAAGAGTGAAGCAGGCAAGAGGCTGGAGGGCAGCTTACCCCTAGCACGTTGCCTGAGTTGGGCCAAGTGCTGTGTGTCACCTGCTCTTGGTGCTGGGTTTGAAACACTCTGGTGTTGTCTTTTATTTCTCTTCACTGGAAGGATTTGTCAATCATAGCAAAGTGTGTTTTGGTGGTGTCTTTGTCTCTCTGTCTGAGGACATGTTAACAATCTCACTTCCTACCAACTGCAAAGCTGAAATCTCTTAATGCAGAGTCCTGTCCTCTTATCAGCTTCTCAGACAGACAAGTTCCCAACCTGTCATTCAAATGATCTGGGGAAACTATCACTATTGTTTTATTGCTATAGTCATAAACATCAGATGCTGTGCAAGTTTCAGTCCAAATAGCCTAAATCCCCATTCACTTAAATAAAATTCCATTACTGATTTGCATCTTTCCATTTGAGTACATGTTCACACATGTAAAGAATTAAGTATTTTCAGATAAAAGTGCTATTACCAGTAAATTACTATTATTTTGACTTGCACTAGCAGTTGTTAATAATTCAAGATGGGGGGGAAGGAGAAGAACACGTGTCTGTACCAGCTGTTGTTTCACTGTTATCCAAAAAGCATGAAGAAATTGTTGGCAGTCATCACAAAAAGATTTTCTTTCTTCTTCTTCAAGTACAAGTATAACAGCTGTTGCCTCTGGCAAGTGTAATTTTTGCCCCGTTGACACTTATCCCATACAGAATTTTACAGCAGGCAAAGAAAAAAATTCAACCTAAAATGGTAAAAGTTGTATAATGAATCAAATTCATTTTCTATGTTGGCAGCCAAATAAGAAAGCTTCATAATCTGGCCACATAAAGATGTAATGGTCCAGAAACCAGATCTGTCCCTTTCGCCAAGCTAGGAAGAAGAACAGCAACAGAAAGGATTATCACCACTTTTCACTCTGTAGGGTGCTGCCTCAGATTTCCTACACGTCCTTTTCTGTTGCTGTATTGACAACTATGCTCCTTCCCCCTCTTGGCAACAAGTCACATGGGATAGAAAACCCATGTATTTGTTCTACATTGATCCATGAGAAAATGCCCACTTTGTGACAATTAAATGACACAGAACTGTGGCTGCTCACCTGCTCTGCTCTCTGCTGCTGGCAGACACTTGCAACCTCTGCCTGATTCAGAAATACCACCTCTCCTTACTTGAGCTGACAAAGTAGATAGAAACACATCCTTTTGTTGGTGCTTGCAGCTTTTTCTTATAATTGTTCAACCTCATGGCCACAAGAACAGTTTTCCCAGGGGAAGATCTGCCAAGGCAACTCAGGTAGTGCAGCAACCAATAACCCATATAGCACTACAGGACAGCTAAATCTTTGCTGAGCAAACTCTGTCCCTGTTACAACATATCACTGAAAAAACCCTCACCTTTTCAGTACAGGCAAACCCTGAGTTCTGATTTTTATTTTTATTTTAATTTTTGTTTTCTTTTTTCAGCCAAGCTGCTCTGTTACCATCTTTAGCATCACCTCTCATCTTCCTCAGTTGGCTGTGAGGTGTTAAGACCATATGTAAACTCCAGGGATGCCCAGGGATGCAGTGTACCAACCTTCAAGGTTGATGAGTTAGAGCAGTGCTTTTTTGCTGGCAGGCCTAGTAGGCAACACAGTCAAAAGCAAAACCTTATCCTCCTTCACAGGGAGCTGGCTTTGGTTAACAAAGTGATAAAGTGGAAGATTCAGAGGAGCTAGAATCTGTCAGGTATGCAAGGAACTAAAATGACTTGTGATACATTGAGACAAACCACTCAGAAAGCAGGGCAGCTTGGGAGGAGGACTCTCACTCCCACAGTTTAATTGCAGCTGAAGCAAAGAGCCCTCAGCCAGCATGCATGCTACAGCAGTATAATTTGTCATTCAACCAAAGGTCACGATCTTGATGTGGAAATGACTAGGTAAAATACAGTGATTTATTCTCATGCAGAAAAGGGATCAGAATACTGAAATTACTTCTTGTATCTTGCAAAAGATATGCATCTTTATTGTTCAAAGCCAGGGACAAGTGCAAGTGATTTTTTTTAGGTAGATATCCCTGTTAAAATCAAGGGCAAATGTGGACCAGAAGTCAATGGTGCCATCTGGCCCTTCGGTAGGTCTTTGTATGATGTTAGCTTTGCAAAATTCAAGGAAGATGATGTTAATTATCCAGCAAGAGCAGCTGCTGCTGGAGCTGTTCCTTGACTGAAGTGCTGTTCAGCCAGGGGGCCAGCAATTCCTTTTAAGTATGTTTAATTCAGCAGTTTGATTTTTTGAGCATATTTCTTAAGAGTCAGCAGCCACTGGTATGAATAAATACATGGATCCACTTTGAAAGCAGGTCTACTTTAACAAGAGATGGCAAGAGCTAGGATGCCTGGCTAATGATTTTGGCTCAGTGTTTGTTTTGTTACATAGATTTTGGCAAGGCAACTCTCACTACAGCTGTTTCCCTTCCAGTTTGTCAAGCAGCATGCATTTTGTGAGACAAACTGAGTATAAACCTGTCTTTATGTGAAGCCTAATGAAAGAGGACTCTTGTCTCAGCCTCTGTATCTACACCCAACTTTTTGAACTTAGTTTTCTTAACTAGGTACATCCAAACCAAAACAGGGCTCAGCAGCCTGTCTGCTGGCAGCAGCAGAGCTAGGGACATGATAAAGTCACTGAAAGATGGCAAAGAAATACGGGGTCTCCTCGAGGATTGCAGGACAAGTCACAGAATGAAACCAGGCAAAACTTGCTTTCAGTGAGATCCCTAACCAGAGTCCCATCACCAGTGCAAGTTTAGACATTACTGTCACATAAATGACTGCAAGTGAAATCAGACAACTTGTTTACACTGAATCACACAGCTGGTGGTGTGTGTAACAGGACACATGTACTGTCCCTTCCCTCTAGCCTTTAAATGTTCAGTCCTTTTCTTAATCCAATGAAATTCTGGGTGGAAATAACTATCCCCTGGAAGAAGCTAAATACCACATGGTTACCTAGCACCAGGGTACCAACCATAGTGCTGCAGCATGGCTGGTCCCATGCAGACCTGCAGCATGTGATGGCACCCCAGAGGAGGAACTGGGTCTGCTGGAGGCTCTGGGAGGCCTGCCAGGGACAAACCAACCCAGCATGCAGGCAGGAGGGCAAAGCATGGGCAATAACCTTCACAGCCTCCCTGGGAACCTAGCTGGGCATTGCCCCACGCTTGGGGAGAACCTCCCACTCGTGGCACTCAGTTTATTTCCATTATGCCACTTACAGAAAAATATCTTCTAGCTTTGAAATGGTAGAGTAGGAGAAACTAAAAGGACTATTATGCTTTGTTACAGCAGCTAATGAGCAGATTCAGCAGACTGAGTGATGCCTCCTTTTCTAAACTGCTCACAGCCGAGGTCACAGCAGTTCTTGCAAGGGCACTGGCTTTGTGTCAGCTGCCTGACACAAGAGGATCGATATTTTTCAACATTTGTGAGTTGAACCCAAGAAGGTGCTGATCACTTTCTGCAGGGCATAAAACATCCATTGGCAAAGGAGGTGTCTTAGCACCTCTCAGGAAGTGATCAGCATCTGGCAGAATAAAATACTGCAAGGCTGAGCTGCCCAGACAGTCCACACAGCAATAAATCAGACATTGCTCTTGCTGTGCTGGCAGGTACATTAGTTGCTTGCACTCAGCAGTGCTCCTTGCACAGCTGGGCACACTGACATTAAACTTCACCTGTACAGGGAAATTACTCTTTCTCTCAAATATTTTCAACATCCAGTGTGTTTTAGACGGTTTCAGGAAACACAGATATCCTGCACTTCCCTGCACATGACCATGAGGAACTTGTATAATCTGCTTTGCCTGCTTAGAAAGGAATGCTGGACACTGCACTGTGGAAATCTGTACTTCAGTCACTTCAGCACATATGACCACATTCCCTATGAAAAAAAAGCCTTTTCAGGTTGTATTTCCCAGCATTCTGTTTTTTCTACACAATTTTGGATTTGATTGCCTCTAAGTTTTCTGGTTTACACCTTTTGGTATTTTGACCTATGGTCACACTAATCACCAAAGGGAACGCCTAATACTAACAGTCTCAAACTGATCCCTTCCTAGCTCAAATTGTGTCAAATTAGGACACTCCAAATTTGAATGTGGTATAAACCACCTTACACATGCAGTATTTGCACAGTGATAATGAGCTTTAGTCAGCAGCATGATTCTGGTGCCAATGAAACAAACCCTCTCCTAATTATTGGAGTGTTTTTATGTTAGAGCTTAGAAAGCATCTGCAGGCTAGTTTGAAGCACCTCATCATAGAGACTCACTCTTAGTTCCCTTGCACTGCCTGTGACCATTGTGCTGCATAAACTAAATTTGAAACTCCCTCTGCACCAGAACTCATGGAGAAACTGTATTTCACAGTTATGTTTTAAGACTATTCTTTAGGATTAATTTTTTTCCCTTTGGATTTGCAAACCCATTATTCATTTGTTTCAACATGAAAGGTGATGAGGGTTTGTCAGAGCTGTAAGAGAGACAAGAAACACAACCTCAGATCTGAATAAATTACATTTTTTTATTTTATTGGGAAAAGCTTGATTTTGGACTACAGGCATAAAAACCATTGTGCTCAAAGAGTGAAACTAATTCAACCACATTGAAAATGTGCTATGCAGGAACCTCTATTCATTTCCTATGTAAAGGACTATCTGTTGGTTACACTGTCAAGGAGAAAACTCAGTTTTGTTGAGCTGTGCAATGCAGACTGTGTGCTACAGCTAGAATGTTAATGTCCCCATTTGTTGACTGTTGGGTATGTTTGTTGTGTGACCTTCATGTTGCACACTGAGGGATCAAAAATGCTGGGCAAGTGAAATACTGCTGGTGAACTTAGGAATTCCTTGTGTAGTCAGCTAACAACAAAGCTGAAAAGAAATAAACTGCCTGCTCTGAATTAACTGGTATTAGGTATATCCACGTTGGCACAGCTTACCCTTTGTTCATTTTGCTACACTGGTCATTTTAGAGGCACTGAAGCAACCACCTACCTTTACCTGAAAGAACCTATAAGGAAACATAAAAGGAAGGGTAAACAAATGTGGGCCATGAACTTCCCCATAAAGAACTGCAATATATAATTAGAGACTTCTGTGTCCAGGGAGTTGTTTTGCCTTTCATCTCATGGTCAGTGTGGATAATTGGAAGGTCTTAAAGGAGTCTAACAAGTACAACATATGGAAGGAGCTCTCTTTAAGGACATTTAATTGGCTATGCACTAAACAAAGTGTAGTAACAGCAGAGTCCCAACCCTTAATGAACAGAGCCATTCCTCTCAGCCATCAGCAGCAGTCTAAAAACGAGGCACCTGCCCTGCAGTTTGCCTGGGTTCCCTTTAATGTTAGAGGGAGACCCAGGCATCCCAGAGAGACACCCATGCAGACCCACCCAGGTGCCTCTCCTGCAGTGGGACAAAGTCTCCTGAAGGGCATGCTTTTTCCTCCAGTTAGAGAGGGAACACAGGTGACCTCTTTAACTCAGTGGTAGTGGTGCTGTAGGTGGGACAATGTAAGGTCCAGGGCACTGCAGGGTTGTAAGCAAGGAAAATCTGACTTATGGATCAGTCAGCACAGCTGAAGAAAAACAGTGTTTCAGACACGCTTAAACTAACTAGATACTCATTTTTACATAAGGCTAAGGTTACATGAGATAAATCTTGTCACAATGACCAAATTGTTTCTAGAAGCAATAATCTCCCTTGAAGGTACATCTGCATTCCTTCTCAGCCTTGCTATTGACATAACAAAATTAATTTTGTGTTCAAGTGAAGGTTATTGCACTGTGAAGAAATGCAGGTACTTGAAGAGAAAAAAACTTGCTTATGTGTGCAATGTAAAATATTTGACACCACCCATTTCTTCACTTCTAAGTGACTGCTTTTTGTCAGTTTTAAGAAGATGACATGTTGTCACCAAATTATGAAACTAGGAACTTGAATGGCATGAATCAAGCTACTAATATTCAAAAGTTCCCACCTCCCTGAAGCCAGACCTTACAGGTTTTGTCTTCTCTCTGCAGCTCAGTCAGGGACACATGTATACAAGCTCAGTGTTTGAGCAAAGACAGCTCCTTTCAGCTCCACAGCTTGCACCAAACTTGCTGACCACAGCACCTCCCCAGTGCCTGTGCACACCAGAGGGCTGATAGAGGATCAGAAAGCACCTTCCTGTCACAACTGGACTTAGGGACAGAAAAGCCACATTTTAAATCAGCAAGAGGAGGATGTCTAGACTTCAAACAATTGCCCCTGTTGGGAAAAAAAATTAAACAACTAATAAATTTGTAATGTAGAAAATGCAGTTGGGAATAGGTCTGACAATCAAGCTGTAACATTCTTAACAGATGAAACCCAGATGCAACCGAGACACAGAATGCTGCTCAAGAAAGCAGTTTTCAAGGTCTCCTAAAGTCCCTTTTTCTGCTTGAACTGAAATGCAGACACTTCTCTCTTTCTTTGTTTTAATGGCTGCATGACTCTTTAGTAACTGCAGTTCCGACCACCACTTAATTTTCTCTGGGAAATCTGAATGCCTCTCTTTATATCAAATTACTGCTGCTCGAATGGAGAACAGAAGAGATCCCGTTATACAATTTTTGTTTCATTAAGTTTCTAATTATTTTGGTTTTCATGTCAAAAAGCACTAATTAATGCTTTCAGCGTGTAATATAGTAATGCCCTATGATGGAATTAGTACATTTCAAAGGAAAAAAGGATATATTCCCAATTAAATATATAGCAGAATTAAAGGCTGAGAATATTTACAAACCACTTATAAGCAAAAAATGCATAGAACTAATTGCTATTATCTCAAAAACAGGCATTCTGAGTCCAGAAAATTGAATTAAGATCAGTCTTTTAGAAACAAACAAAAAAAATTCTCAGTTGAAACATTTTGCAATGAAACCTTTCGAACAGCCCAAACTCCTGTCTGTTGTGCCTGAGGCTTTTTAATATTTGGCTATAAAGACACAGGAAATGTTTTCCAAATAGGTTCCTCTGATATAACTACCAAAAGGCAGTATTTAATTCTTGTTTTTAAATTTGTATCCTTGTAATTACATATTTGGATAAGTATAACCACATCTCTGAGCATCCTGTGTTTAAACAGTCTTGTGCTGGAAAATAATTATTTCACCATTGCAGCATTTTTGTCTTGTTTCACCTTTATGTCCCTGACATATTCTTACAGTCGAAGTTCATTTTCATGCTGGGCTTTCTTCTTCTGAGGGTTTGCTTAATTTTGGTACAGCCTACAAAAAATTTCAGACTGTGAGCAAAACCAGAGTACTGCCCTATGCTCTTCACAATGATTTGCAGAAAAATGTATCAAACATGTATCGCTTTCCATTTTAGCTTTTTTTGGAGGCAGATTCACAGGTGCTTGAATGCAACACAAAGACAAAAGTGGGTGCTGACCACTTCTACACCAGACCCACAGCCGCATTGCAGTGCCCGCTAGCGAGTCTCAGCTGTGATTAGGTATGGACTTAATGACTTGGAAGGGAAGTTGTGCTGCCCAGGGTGGCAGAGAGAATTCTGAGCCCTACCTCTGCCTCCCTGTATTTCAAAAACTACTTTTGGGCTCTTGTCTTAGCTCTCTCAGAGGCAAGGGTCTGCCTCATCAGGGAAGGCAGTGGTGGTGGAACATCCCCCCCCCATGCACCCAGTGCTGTGCTCCATGCTGCCTAATCCTATGGGGAAGGGATGTGAGCAGGACCAGGTACCCCCAAGGACTGCATCAGCACCCATCTCCCAGGCACCCACAGCTGTACAGCAGTGCCCAGCTGCTCCCATGCCTAGGTCTCCAGGGCCCTGTTTCAGAACTGCTGTTCTGCTGAAGCTGTGACTCCACTTGTTCCTTACCCAGCCCTAAGTTAGGTTTGGCAATCATTAACTTAGCTAAACAAGAATATTAGCTCTTGGTTATAGCTTGTCCACCGGGTTTTCAACAATCATAACTGCATGAAGTCAGTCACCTGGTGACACCTTGTATGCCAAGCAGCCTGATTTTGTTCAGCTCAGCTGAACATTTCCCATTTGCATACGATTTGCATAGCATTTCAGTCACAGAACCTCCCTGCCAGAGTCTGCCCCTCTTCCTTCTTCTCTATTTGCACTGATTTCTTCAAGTGTTTTGACTTTAGACCCCTCCACAATGTCTTACATTTGCTTCTACTTATGCCTACCTCTCCAGTTCTTTGCTAGTGCAACAGACATTGAGCTCTCTCCTTTGTTTTTGTTCTCTGGCTCCTCTGCTTGCTACTGGTTCCACCTTCCCTCATCTCCTTAATTGCCTCACTCTCATTTGATCTCTCTAATTGCTCACCCTTCTCTGGCTCTTCATCATTTCAATAAATGTATCTGTTAATCCTCTTATTGTGTACAAACAAACAAGCTCCCCCCACTCCCAATAACTACTCTTTATATGTTTCTCTCTTTCCTTTTAACCAACATGCACTTCAGTTCTCTTTGCTTTGTAAGTTCAGTGAAAGCCTGGAGCTTTTCTGCAGCTCCTTCTCCATTGTCTGCCCCCAAGTGCAGTCAGCATTGCTTTTGCAGGAGTCTGGATGACCTCCTTCCTCTCCAGCAGCTCCATCTCTCTCCTGCATCTCCATTTGCCTGGCAGGTGCCTGCCACAATTCAGCTGAACTTCTCTCCCTGAGAGGTTATTCCCTCTGCCTTTCACAGCTTTACCCTCCCCTTTCCCTTCCCTCCCTCAGCCAGCATGGCTTATGGATGTTCCTCTTTAACTCACATTCCAGACTCCAGTGCAGGTGGTGTAAGGCTCTGCCCTTTTTGTCCTTTTCTTCTATGCCTTTTCTCTGGGTAATCCCAACCACAATCATAAATTCAGCTGCTGAGCCACTTAAATATCCAGTGCTCTAATCAGGTCATTCTCTCAAGATGAAGTTAGCCTGATCAAAACAAAAGGGTACAGTGCAGGTGTTTCCACATGCAAAAGCCATCAAGACACCCTTTACAGCTAATCCTTGAGGAGGTATCAAAAGCAGGTCAGATGAATGGCACCAAGGAAGAGCCCGTTCCTCTGACCTATCAAAAAAGGGAGCACAATTGAGTAGCTCCATTGGAGTTGACTGCACCATAGATACTTAAAACTGGACAAGGTGAATGACAGAACTTCTTTCCAAACAGAGCCCTGCCTGCTTCTCTGATGCCTGCCCAGGTAAGTCTTGCTGCCAGCTCAGGCTTGGCTAAACCAGTCGACTTCTTCACAGGGCTTCTCAGTCACATGTTCACACATGCCTGTAACTGAGAGTGTGTCTTCGGTCCAGACCCCTCCTTGTGTCCTTATTCTGGCCAGGTCTGAGCCTTGAAAGGTTTGTTCTCTATAAAAATTCCCGACACAGAGCCCTTCTGTCTCCATCTATAGAGCTAAGACCCTCATTCAAGCTGTAACCACTCTGAATCATGCTTACTGCTGCAGTGATTGTCCTGCCCTTTAGAACTGCAGCCCTGTCCTGCAGATAATCACTATAAATGCCTGAGTAATGGACATGGCTCTAGCTGGTCCTCTGGTACTGCCATGCCTGTCTTTGCATTTTCCCCCTAGCTCCCTACTCTCTGTCACATCAGATGAGAGATGCTTGCCCTCACTTTCAAGACTTTTTAACCCAGCTTTGCCTGTTTCACACACAGCCTCTCATAGCAGAGTTAGCCCTACCATCACCCATCAACTGGTGGTATCATCTGCTTGGTTTGTTCTTGCATGGGAAACCTTCCTGTCCAGCATGTCTGTGAAGAGCTGCCTGCACACAAAAAGGAAAAGGCTCCCTGCAAAAGGAAATCACCTTCAAAATTCTCCTTATCCTCACAAGAAACAGTTGACAAGGGTTAGGCTTCCTTTCATGCAGGCAGATGCTGTCTCACTGATGCCTTGTGCTCTCTCTCTGACTGTGCACACAACCTCCTGGTTAGGTCAGGAGCTGGACTGTTCCATGCAAATTCATTGCATGCCCTGGTGAGCTCCTTGCCCTTGACCGACAGTCTTCTAAGCTATAAATTAGTAGATCTAAAATGGCAACAGCAGCCACTGAGTCACGATCAGGATTTGCATAATAATATAAAGAATGGTAGACTTAACCTTAAGAGGCACAGCTGCAATTTAGAGATAATGTATGCCATTAATAGTGCTGGGAGGAATTGCACTCTTTTGATGATCCTGCCACTTCTTAGAAGCATTACAGAATTGTTTATTAATATCTGAAAATGTCTGGTTTAAAGTCAGAGTGTTTTGACCATGTTACAATACATACTCTCAAAGGGGGAGTATTAGACTTGTATTTTATCTCCTTTCGGTGACTAATGGTGTAACCTTAATTTTATGTTACCTATGGGGGTTTTTTGCATACATTTAAAAATATTTCCTCTTATTAAAATAAGAAGAAAACAGCAGCTAAGCAGACCATCCCTTTAGAATCCAGAGAGACCTGGTCGGGGGGAGGTGGGAGGGCAAGCAGTTGTCAGACAGTTTTGGGATATTAGAAGGGGTTTCCTGTCCTGGAAAAGAGGAGATGGTGAAGAAAGAGATGGATGTCTGCAAGTCATCTTTGAATCATGCACCTTCAGTGGTTAGCACAGGCTATATTTTGGAGTGTTCAGTGGAAATGTTTTGTACTGAGGATTTTTCCATCTGAGTTTTGTGTTGAATAAATCTGTTACCTTAAAGAAACTCTGACTCCTTGATGTAATGAGAAGCAGATTAGTCCTTCTGTATAAGAAGCTATTTTTTCTGAAAGAGTATACAGAAATTTCAAGTAAGATCATTATTACCTAGCTTTTTTTTAGTAAATTTTTTGCTCATATTATTGTGTTGTGGGTCTAAATATTAATCTCAAAGTTCAGCTACTTTGCTCCAATATCAATTAAACTCATTATGGATCTGCTGAAGAGGTCTGAAATGCAAGAACCAGCTTGTACTGTAATTTTCACTCTTTGTGTGAAAGGTTGTAGGGTATGATAGGATATAAATGTGGGAGTGGGAGGGAAAATGAAGGTATTAAATTGTTAGAGTGACAATAGCTCTGTTATTTTCTGTACAATTTGTAAATGGTAATGAAAATTATCTTGAATATTACGTGCACCGAAGAATCTCTTTGTGAAGGATACTATGCGTGTTGAAGGAAAAAAATAGCATGAAAGTGAAAATGTTGTTAAAATTCCAAAGACCAAAAATGTCTCCTTAATTTTTTGAAGTTGAAAACAGAAGACTTAGCCCCTTAGTTAAAATAAGAGTTGAAAAGAAATTATGGTGCAGGCACTACTGGAAGTTAGGTGAGCTTTACTTGTGACAATGACAAAACATTCGGTGTCTGCCATTTAACAGTGTTAGTGACTGCATTATACTCTGTTAAAGATGGGATGGCTAATTGATTTCTTTTAGAAGTACAAAAGAAATTGATCTCTTATGGTAGCTGAAAGAAAATGTGCACCAAATTCTCAAAGGGCATGTGCAGATTGACCAAAAACTGTCTTCTCCATATTGATGGAGATTTGAATACATGACATTTGAATACATGACAAAACAAGAACATATTACCTAGTTCTTGGCTACCTGGAGAAGAAGACCACCTTTTTCCTGGCAGCAATGGTTAAGTGAAAAGGGGTTTGGAAGTATTTTCTGTCATCTAATTCTTGCTCAGTACAAGGAAGTGGGGATTTGCTCATTCTTTCTAATAAATACTGTTGTACAAGAGATACATCAGTCTGTTATCATCACCTCATCCTAACTGAAACAACATCCAGAACATCAAGGTTAATGAATTATGATTTTAAAAAATAGCAATTCACAAGCAGTGACACTTTTCTTTCCAAACTTTTTTGATATTCAGCCTCCAGAAGGCAAAACCCAGAAAGGCAAGTATCTTGCCAAGGTGATGGCATCTACCTTGTCTTCTAAAGTAAATGGAAAGAAGGTCACAATTCAGCTTGGCAAATTGACACAAAGAATCACTATCATAATGGTTGTAGAGAATAATTTTGTACAGGTAGGAACCTCCAGCTTCCCTCTTTTCAGTGGTCAATGTGTGGGATAGTAATGGTTTGTATGTGTAAAGTAATGCTTATTTATGCTGTCATATAGGCTTTTGTTTAAGTCTCAATTTGTATGTAATGCTTAAAGCTAAACTGTTTATTTTTAATGATCAGTTTTATTTCATTAAAGTCTAGCTATGTTTCTGCTTCCTTGCTCTCGTAGTCCTTTGCAGTCCAGTAGGAACAATTGCAAAAAATGTAAAGCAGGAATAAAGCATGCCTGGAAAACTCTTTGTTTATAAAATGTGCAAAGCCCTCTCCTCATTGGCACTTAGTATGTTTTATAAGCACAACCCCCATTCGGACTGCTGAAGGATGTTAATACAGAACCACAGACACCTCACACAACGGTACCAGGCTTAAGCCTCACTGAAATATGGTTACACCTTCTGAGTTTTCACAGACCCTGCCAGGATTGCAGTTACTGATGATGGATGGAGCTGTGCCAGCAGGAGCCTGTAACGAGGTGTAAAAAACCACGCAAGGAGCCTGCAGGTTGCTGACGGGGAGTTCTGTTTCCAGCCCGAGCTTCCCGGGAGCAGAGCCCGGTGGTGAGGATGCTGCCCCTGCACGGTGCTACCGGGGCTTTGCTCCTGGGGGAGGGCTGAGCTCCTCTGAACCATTTTCAGCAGCAACCAAGTGCCCCGAGGAGGTCAGGAGGCCCCTGCGAGCCCACACGCGTGGGCAGTGCTGGCGTGGAGGGGGCCATCTCCCCGCTATGGAAATGCCTGCCTTGGCAAGACAGGGGGGCAGGCCGAGCACAGGTGTGCAATGTGCAGAGCGTGGAATTTTGCCGTGCGTGGGACTCCCCCCGTCCCGGACACCCCGGCGGCTGAGCTGAGCGATGGGGCCGAAGGTAAAATGGTGCCTCCACTACACACACTGCAGACAACTAGGAACTACAGTTCCCAGCGTGCCCCGCGCCAAGCCGGCCCGCACCGGAATGAGACAGGAGCAGGAAGCGTCAGGCCGCGAGGCACGCTGGGATGCGTAGTCCGGAGGCGGCCGCCGCCCGGAGTCCTATTCCGAGAATTTGAAAATTCCCGCGGTATCCCTCAGAGGTCTCGCGAGAACTCCGCCCCCCGTCCCACCCCCCACTGCCCCCCTCCGCTCCCCCCCCCCCCGCCCGGCGGGTGAGCGCTCGAGGTGGGTGCCGCGCGCGGGGGGGAGGGGCGCGGGCGCCGAGTGGAACGCAACGGCCCTGGCGCGCGGCAGCGCAGTCACCGGGCGCGCGGGACGGGACGCACTGGGGTGCGCAGAAACCGAGCGGGGAGCGGCCGGGCAGGTCCGGTGCAGGCGGAGGCCACTCTGACTGCTGCGGGAGATGCTGCCGCCCTCATCGGCACGTACGGGGGGGAAAAAACGCGCCGGGGTGGGCGAGCAGGAAGGAGCGGCGCGGGGAGAAAAAGGCGGAGGTGGCGACGGCGACGCCCGCCTCCCTTCCCCCGTACCCGTAGGTACCGGGGGTTCTGAGGCGGCTAGGCCGGCTCCGCCGCCGCTGGCGCAGCGCGGGCCCTCGGCGGGCCGGGCCGTCGTCGTCCGGCCCCTTATGTAAGTGACCCCCCCCCGGGCTGCGGCGCCGTGCCCCGCCACACGTGGGCCGGCCGCGGTGGAGGAGGCCGGGACGGGCCGGCAGCAAGGCCTGGGCAGCGCACATGGGAGGGAGGTGGCGGCGGCGGCGGCGTGCGAGGCTCCGCAGCCGAGGCTGGGGGGCGTGGGAGATGTGGCGGCTGCCGCCGGCAGCTTTCCCTCCTGTCCGGCAGACGCACGCCCCCGTCTCTCCCGCCTTCGGTCACTTTTCGGAGGGGTTTTCTTTAATTCTCTGAGGTGTTTTTTTTTTCCCCGTTTGATGGAGGAGGCGGGAAATTTGCTACCTGCATAGAGCCCTCTGGAAGAAGGATGGGTTTGGTAGGGAAAGCACAGCTTTAGAGGAATTCCGCCAGGTTTGGAGGGGTCTCGATTTTTTCGGGAAACGTGTCACGCAGAAAAGTTGCTGAGTTAAACGAAACTGCTTGATTTTTTCCCTAGTTGACCGCTGCTCCAGGTGTGGAGCTTCTGAAGCAGCATGGTGTCAGTGTTTCAGGTCTAATAATTGCTTCCTGATCATGTTTGGTAAAAGAATGGAAAATTCAGAGACGTAACTCTGCCTGGAATGCTGAACCCCGTTTGGGGTGTATGGCTAAACGTGGCATTTCAGGTGCCTTCTGTGGCCCATCAGTCTGGGTGATTGTGTCTGTCTTGGTTGTCAGCTGCCACGCATGTTTGTATACACAGGTCTGTGTCCTGCTCTGCTGAGGACAGCTCCTCATTCATTTCTGCATCAGTTTTCCCTGTTCTGATTTGTCTGGGGTTTGCTTTTTTTTTTTTAAGACAGGGAAATGTACTTAATCAGGTTGCTTTTACTTTTGTGTCTTCTACCTAGTATGCTGATACACTTTTAGAGAAACAATGGTAGGAAGCCCTTGCTGTTGCAGGGTTGTTTCACTTGTATGGTGGAGAGACTGCTTAAATTGGTAGGAAAGTCACCAAGAATCTGGTCCTCTTTAACATGTGTTGCAGATGTTTTTGCAGTTCAGCTTGTCAGGTTGATGCTTGTAAAAGTGTCTTTCAGGATTAGATACTCAAAAACTGCCAGGACAGGGCCCTGGGCAGCCTTCTCTAGGTGACCCAGCTTGAGCAGGGGATTTGGACCAGTTCAGCTCCAATGATTCTGGAAAGCCTCTTTTAGGAAGGCTGTGTGTGTGTTTCTGTACTGATTTACTTGGCACCTGTGTCTGTCTGTCCAGGTACACCAAGGAACGTAAAAAGAATATAATTTCAGAGCTGAATTCAGGAACATTTGCTGGCTTAGCCATATTATATAGGCACTGGAACTCTTGACCAAAAGTGTTAGATTTTGCTAGGTTGTGTTAGTGAATAATTATAGGAGGTAGCTGGGTAAAGTGTCTCTATTGTCAAATTCCATTCTGTGTTGGTTTTGTTATGTGTTGGTGTGGTTTTTTTGTTTGGTTTGTTTTTTAGCTTTGCTTGGTTTTTTGGTTATTTGTTTTTGTCTGTTTGGTGTGTAGGGTTGTTTTTTTTTTAATTTCATTTAAAGGAAAATAAGATCTGTGGCTAGCATCAAATACTGGTTCTTACCTGTTGGGAGCTGTTGGGATACAGAGCTGAAATTTTCTTCTTCTCACCATGTGCTGTAAAGTCATTCCTTCAGAGAGCTAGTGGAGCATCATCTGCACAAACTCAGCAAGACAATCTCTAGGCTGCACTGGGTTGAAATAAGCCCGAGTCCAGAATTTTGATGCAGACTCACTGTTACACTAGTGGCTTTTTAGAGTAAAAAGTAGGTTTTCTGCCTAAGTGGGGAAGAAATGATGCAGTGGCACCCATGAAATCACTTGCTAACTCACTCACTAAATACTCTTTCTGCAGGAAGCAGAGGGAAAATTCCCAGAACCTGACTGCTAGAGTGAAGAAAGTATCTTTTCCATTTGCTGATCCTCCAATGCTTGTGAGTTGCTTCCTGTTTTTCTAGGGAAAATGTCATTGAATCAGTCATTAACAATAACTCAAAAAATTCTATTTGTCATCTTTACATCCTGGTCAACAAAGTGGATGCTGTTTTTCTCAAAAGAACTTAGGTTTTTCTGCCATTTCATCTTCTTGTCTTCTTCCCACTCTGTCCTGTTTCCTTAGAAAATGTGATCTGAGTATTGTCTCACAACTTCGGCCATTTCCTGATCACCAAGTAATACTTCCCAGACATCACTTCAGCTTTCACATCTGGCTGAAGGAAAGATTGACACCTGTCATCCCAGGCTTTTCTCAGTGAAATAGTGAATCCTACATGCAACAGAGAGTTAAAAGTTGACTTGACTGTGTCATGGGTAGTGTCCTTTCTAAATGTAAAGAGCTTTTTAGCTCTCTTCGCTAATGTATAGTGTCACATGTATGAGCTAGCATGGTGGCTTGCTGTCACAGAATGGGAGATGGACAAATTTCCTCTCCTTCCCCAATGCATTGTCCTACATCCTTCCTTGTGCCAACTTATGCTTGCTGCTTCTGTCTGCCCAGCCAGTTTGACTATAACTCAGTGGAAATCTGTCTACTTCTCTGGGTTAGTTTCCTGTCTGCTTAGGGAGCTAGCTGGGCTCATACAGTGCTCTAAAAAGTGTTTAAGTCAATGCAGGGTAGGCCACAGGAATCCAATAGTAGAACAAAGGAGCAGATGGAAGGTGGAAGTAGTGCCTCTCTTTTGGTGGCAGTGATATCTTCAGCTACATCTGACTGTCTTTTTAGCTTTTTCTTCAGTAAGCCCTTAAGATTGTTGGCCTTTGATTTTCATGTTCTACTGTCAAAACTGACATCCCAAAACTCTGACTTGGCTGCATATGATTCTACTTGAACATGTAATTTCTCAGTTGCTTTTTTTTTTTTCCACTGCATTTTTTTGATTGAAAAATCTGTTATCACTTGTGATATGTTCCTTTCTTTGGAAATAGTTCATGATGTTTGGGAGGTGTACGTACCCAAGGTGGAGAAGAAGGGTAGTTTTGGCAACTGATACACAGAACCCTTTGGTGTAGGATACAGTTGGGAGGTTGAATTCTGTTTTATTCCTGAACATGGGAAGACTGCAGTGTTTTACAGTAATCTGGTTTCTAACAGAGAGAAGTAGGAATGTGATGGTAGTAATTGTTTTCAAGGAGAGCAGAGATGTGGTTTGTGTTGGATAGTAAAGGAGAGGCTTCATGCCTTTGACTGATCTCTGTCTGTTTTTCCACTGTTTTGACTTCCCAGTAATCCTTGGTTTAACTTAGTAGAATAATGTGAGAAAAACAACCTGATAATCAAATCACTATGTCTGCTGTTCATAATTTACTATGTTTTTTGTTTTCCTGGTTCCATATTGCCAAACCATGTATCTAGAAAAGCGTTTAAAATTGCTTACCTGAGGAAACCTGGGCACTCCTGCTGCTCTAGTGTTTTCACATGCTTCTACATGTAGTTAATAACTGCTGCATGATTACATTTATGAATACATGAGTGGCCCAGATGTTGGAGTTTTACATATTTGATGTTTCTTAGTGATGGTATTGGACTTACAAACACATATGATGTGTCCTGTAGAGATGAGTACACTGGGTCAAGGTGTAAGCTTTCCATCAGAGAATTCTTTCTGATTTGATGGGGAGTTTGGGATGGTGAGTGGTTTGTTTTTAAATTCAAATCGTGGGGGTTGGGCTCTTTTGCCAGTCGACAAGAGGGCATGGTCTTAAGTTGTGCCAGGGGAAGTTTAGGTTAGATATTAGAAAGAATTTCTTTACGGAAAGAGTGATCCGTCATTGGAATGGGCTGCCCAGGGAAGTAGTGGATTCTCCGTGTCCGGAGATATTTAAAAAGAGACTGGATGTGGCACTCAGTGCCATGGTCTAGCAACCGCAACGGTGGTTCAAGGGTTGGACTCGATGATCTCTGAGGTCCCTTCCAACCCAGTCAATTCTATGATTCTATGAGAGTGTCTTAAAATTTTATTTCCATTTTGGCCACACTAAGTGCTGTGCTTCAGACTGTCCAGGTGGGCAGTGGCAAAGGCAGGGTGACTCTGGATGACTGACTGGTGGAGAACAGGCAGTTGAGAAGTTGATACTTCAATGCTGTTACCTGCCCTACTGAAAGATACTTGTTTGCTCTTTTTCTTAAAGCCACCTTGCTACTCCTACCATGCATTGTATTAGTAATAACGAAGTGTTTAGTATGCACACTTCTTTTTCAGATATCTCTGTGCTTATTTACGAAAAAGGTTTTTATTCACTGCAGTCATATATGTTCTTTTTTGAGATCTTGTGCTGTTTTCTAAAATTTTGATGTATGTTGTCATGGTCAGTGTTCTCCCTTAAGGCACAATTGATCAATCACGTATGTTGCATGTGGTGGAGAGTTGATTACTTGGTGCTTTTTTTTGTTAATGATGAGCATGTGGAGCAGAGCACACCCTCAGCAAATTGGCTGAAACTGGGAAAAATGGTGATACACCAGGGGCCAAGCTGCCATCCACATTTTTAACAGGATGGAGAAATGGGCTGAGAGGTATCTTGTGCAGTTTAACAAGGGAAGTGCAAAGTCCCGCACCTGAGGAGGAACAGCCCCATATACCAGTATATACTGGGCGCTGCCTAGCTGGAAAGCAGGTTGGCAGGAAAGACCCTGGGCTGCCTGTTGGGACACCAAGTTGACTTGTGAGCCAGCAGTGTGGCATTGTGGTGAAAGTGACTGCTGGAATGCTGGGCTGCATGAGGAGAATAATTTCCAGCAGGTGGAGGGGGTGATCCTTCCTCTAATGAGCACTGGTGAGGTCACACCTGAAATTCTTTGTGTCTGAGCTCCCCAGTCTCACAAGAGAGATATGGAGGTATTGGAGGGTGTTCAGCAAAGAGCTACAACCTGGTTAGAAGGGGCTAGAGGAAAGGCTGGGAGAGGTGGGAGTGGACTGTTCAGCCTGAATAATAGAAAGCTGAAGGGAGATCTCGTCAATGCATATAAATTCCTGAAGGGAGGGTCTAAAGAAGTTGGAGCCAGAGTTGGTCAACATGTGCAGCAGTTCAGAATAGTGAACTATGTGTAGTATCTTCCCTTTGAGAGTTCAGGAAGAAAGCAGTGCTATTTGAACAAGATAATTAGATCTGTCTTCTCTTTTGGAGTGTTTTTTTCAGTAACTGAAAGAACTTGCAAAACAGAGTTAGTTAAAGTATTTTGTATTTCCACATGTACGGAATATGTCTCATCTAGCCACCTATTTAGTCTTGGAAATGACAAGCTTTTAAGTTTTTCCATGAGAGAATTTTATCTTGACATACGGAAATGTGACCTCTTTCTGGAGCACCAACAGAAGTGTAGAAACTGAGAGGCTTGGAAAGTTGGGTAAAATATTGTAGAGAAATGGTAAGGACAGGCAAAAGAAAGGATGGGAGTGGAATAAGGAATATGAGGATTTAAGTAGAGAGGAAAGTCAGTTTTCCGAAGTGCTGTGTTACATTTACATCATAGATGTATGGAAAACTACTAAGTAATTGATTAGCTTTGAAAGTCTGTATTGCTTGTAGTGTGACAATATCAACAGTACATTTTCTGGAAGATTTTGAGAATGAATCATAGAATAAGAGGTTGGAAGGGACCTGATGGATCGTCTGGTCCAGCCTTTCTTGGCAAAAGCACAATCTACACAAGATGGCTCAGCACTGTGTCTAGCTGAATCTTAAAAGTGTCCAGTGCTGGGGAATCTGCCTTTTCCTCAGGGAAGATGTCTGATTGATCTAATTGTGAAACATTTTCCTCTTGTGTTGAATTGGAATCTTCCCAGGAGTAACTTGTTCTCGTTACCCCCTGACTTTTTCATGTGACTCCTTGTAAAAAGGAAGTAATAATTTTCTCTGTAGCTGCCCTTCAAGTACTGGAATATGGTGCTGAAGTCTCCCCTAAGCCCTTTTTTCCTCAAGTCGTAGCAAACACAGTTCTCCCAGTCTTTCCTCTTTCCTCATGTGTCAGGCTTCCCAGTCCTGTGGTCATCTACAGAGCTGTTTTCCAGATAGGCAGATTCTAGTCTTTGCTGCACTCCTGGATTGTGTTTTGTCAGGAGCAAAACCTTACCCTTGTTCCTGCTGAACTTCATAAGGTTCTTGTTAGGCCACTCTTCCAGCTTATCCAGGTCTTTTGTGGAGGGTGTCTCTCCCTTCTGAAGTACCTGCTTTCCTACTCTTTGGTAGTTCCTTATCATCTGCAAACTTAATCAGGGTACACTTGATCCTGCCATCCAGATCACTTAGGAAGATACTAAACATTCCTAGGCCTTATATCAGTCCTTGGGGAACCCCACCTGTGACAGATTGGCAGTTGGAAAAGTTTTTTCCACCACCTTCCAATTGCAGTCTGTCAGCCAATTTCCCACATGCCATGCAGACCACTGGTCTCAGCTGTAATGGATCAGTTTCTCTAGAAGGCTGTGAGAAACTATATTGTTAGTTAAGAACTTACTAATCCTTGATGTTTAAACATGCAAAATATGAACAAGACCTAAATGCTGCATAAAATCTATTAGAAGACAATTAACAATAAGTAATAAAGTAGAAAATCACAGGAAAGGGCAAATGGAAGCGTATATATACCTCTTCCTGAGAAGCTTGTTAAAATACAGTTTTTCTGAGATTACATCTTACTTGCCTGTGTGAGTAGGCTTGAAGTCAGTTTACTGGGTTTTTTCCCCTGTTATTTCTCTTGTCAGTGCCTCTGTGTCACTTTTTGTTGGTGATCTCTTGGTGTGAGAAAAGCAGTATATTCTTTTGCTCTGCCATGAGGTCAAAAGCTGTCCCGGGTGCTATTTCTTTAAGGAAAAGAGCTAAAGGTGAAATACGGGAGGGTTTTCTCTACATTGTGATGAAACTTCTGTCAATCTCAAAAATATTTGTGGCTGACATGAGTATTTTTGCACTTTTTCTTTATTTACAGTGAAGAATGCGAGAGCTAAAGGCTCAAGTAACAAGCGGTCTGCTGCAGTTTCCAGAGGTGACTGTTCAGGCACTTGGGGAAGATGAAGTAACACTGGATTCTGTGCTGTGTGGAAAGTTCTCTGGAGGTGATCATTTTCCTTTAGACTTGGTCTTTGTGTAAGGTAATGGTTGGCTGGAGGTTACCTGTAGCATAGGGTCAGCTGTGTCAAGTTGGTGCTATTAAGATGCAGCCGGTTTCAAGAGAACAAAAAGGATGTTTTAATAAATAAAAATGCAAATAATAAAACATTAGCATAGTTTAACTCTGAAATCGTAACAGCTTGCACCTGTCTTGTGCTATTAAAACAATTAATTTAAATATGCTGAGTTGGTGAACCTATCTCAATTTTTAATTAAATGAAACACAGTTTTCAAAAAAATAAGTGTTTTGTACTGTATTTATTTGTGCCAGCTCAAGCTCCATGACCATCATAACATCATAGGCAAAAGTAGTTCTTCATAGTTACATAGTTCTCATAGTTTAAGAGGCAACTCCTCTGCTTTAAACAGAAGGAAGAGGCCAAATTTCCCAAGTATTTGCTAGGATGCAGATGAGTACTCAGTGAGAGTGGCTGAAAATGACTAGGCAGGTGAGGTAGCTGATTTTCTAGGTGATCTGCAAGTATATCTATGTGCCTATTTGGATGTCTAGGCTTTTGTTAAGACTGTGTAGAAACAATCTACCTGACTGTAAATGCAGTAATTGAGTTAATACTTCCTTGAGCTTGAAGTCGTTAAGGCAAACAAAATATGTGAAATTATTTCTGTGGTCAGCCTGTGCAGAAGTTTATATTTACTCATTCAGAGCCCATTCTAAAGTAATTTCTTTTTGAAGTCCAAAGTTAAGTTGTTAACTTAACCAGGCATGTGCCAAGTTAAGTTAATCAAATAGAAATTAATTGGTTTAGATTTGTTATATTTGAAGTATACTTTAAGAGTGTATTCCTCTGTGTATTCAGATGATTTCTGGCAAAACCAAGCTGAATATTGTATGAAAACTGTAGCTCAACCTATTGTAATATTAATCCCAAACAAAATATTTCAGTGCAGGAATAGCAAGTACAAATGCAAGACAATAAGTTGGTTAATTTTAGGATGCATTACTAGAGGCTTTTGATGGGTGGTTTTAAAGAATTAACCAGAATTCGGAAGTCAGTCTTCCTGTGTCAGGTAATTTTATTGAAGGTCAGACACAGTAGCTGTGTTTTTTCAGTTGTTTCAATCTTAGTTGGAAGTTTTGTGTAGTCAGCTTTGTTTTCTCTTACAGGGAGAAATGGGCTGGCGTGGTTGGCGTGTGGTCCTCAGCTTGAGGTGGTGAGCTCTGTGACAGGAGAGCGGCTCTCTGCGTACCGCTTCAGTGGGGTAAACGAGCAGCATCCCACCATTCGTGTGGTGAAGGAGTTTTCCTGGCAGAAGAGAAATGGATTGCTGATTGGGCTGGAAGAAACAGAGGGAAGTGTTCTCTGTCTATATGACCTTGGAATATCAAGAGTCGTTAAAGCAGTTGTTCTTCCAGGAAGGGTATGTGCTTTTTAATTGGAGAAATTGGAGAAACTAACCTTTCGTCTTGTTTCAGTGCTGTATATTCCTATTGCAGAGTGAAAAGGAAAAAAAAATTCTTTAAAGTGTCTATAATGTATGTTTCTTAAATGCTGAATTTCTGTCAGAAATACTGTCTTTAAAATATCTCAAACTTCCATAGTTGTGTTGTGAATGAGTGAGACATAGTCGTATGAATCTCAGAATAGCAAGCAGGTGATCAAGAGTGGAAAATGCAGTAGAATGCAGATTTATTCTTAATATCACTTTCTGCAGTTTTCATCATTACTGTTGTAAGGCTTTAATGATGACCTGAATTTCTGGACTGTTTTCCATATGGATATATCTTCTATGGACACCTATGTTGTACAGGTTTGCACTAACTTAGTAAATCTGGTCCAAGGTGTCAAGCCACTAGAGTATTTATAGTGTCTGTATGACTGGATGCCATCTAGTAGATGTGTAGTCATTCAGAGCATTAAAAACATTAAAATTAAAGCATTTAACTGAAACTGAATTAAAGCATAAACAGCTAAAAAAAAAATCACAAGCCAAAAAAAAATGGCATTTTGTTTTGTGTGTGTGTCAGCATAATCTCTTATTGCCCTCTGGATATACATGTGAAGTGCAGCAGAAAGCTGAAAATGTTACTGGAGTATTATTTGAATTGGATTCTAGTAAAAGCAAATCTGAATTTAAAACATTATTGTATTAAATTGGTTTATGATGGTTTTATGTTTCAGAACAATTAAATGATGTTTTCACAAATTTTCCTGGTTTGTATGAGGCAGAAGGGTAGCATTCAGATTCAGTGAGGTGAGAAAAGTTTACTTTGTTCATTCTCAGGATGAATGGGCAGTAGTCTAGGAGAATATGAAAAGCCAGTGCATAATTCAGTGAGGAAATATGCAGTTCCAGGGGCTTCTGCATGGAAAACTGATGTGTTAAAACCAGGAAATATTTTTTTAAGTTTGCAGAAACTATGCAGAAACGGGAAAATATTAATTTCCACTACAACAACAACAAAAACATCTAAAAAGTTAGAAGCAACGTTTGAACTTTGGCTAATTCTGCAGGTAGATATGACCAGTGTTCCTGATTTTCTTATAACAGTCATGTACACTTGGAGCAGCAAGAATTTGAATAATCAAAATACTGTTATTAATCCTTTGAGTAGCAGAGAAGATGGGAAATTTTATTTGATATATAGGAAATCTGAAACGAAATTACTCAAATTATGAAAGGTACTTGTAAGCTTAGAATTATTGTATTAACTTATAGTTTTCACGTAGGTAACTGCCATAGAACCCATAACCAGTCATGGAGGAGCCAGTATGAGCACTCGGCACCTACATCAAAGTCTGCGATGGCTCTTTGGAGTGGCAGCAGTAGCTACAGATGTTGGTCATCTCCTTCTGGTTGACCTTTGTTTGGATGATTTATCTTGCTGTCAGAATGAAGCAGAGTCATCAGGTAAGCTTGTGATTTTTCAACTAGAATATAAAATTAAAAAAAACCTCATGCCTTTTATTTAAACAGTATGCATCCCACTTTGAAGATCCTGATGTGCAGACACTTAGGACTACTGCTGATTACAGATGGCAGTTTGACATTGTATTGTCTTGAACTGATTAAAAATGAGAGTCACTTAATATTCCTTCCAATGTTATAAATGCCTCCCTCCTGCCAAGGTGCCCATGTCCCCATGATTCTTGGAAGTGATTTTTAGGGATTTTACCATCAGCCAGTGTAGCTGTCTGATGAAGTTGTTTTAGAGGTGTCCTAGTTCATGGGAATGTGCTTCTGCTTCTGTTAAATGACTTGGGCAAATTTTAGCCTTGTTTTTTTGAAACAAATATGACCTGTCAAATATCATTCATTTGGATGAATGAAATTTTTGTATATTCAAATTGCATACACTTTTGGCTATAACAGCAGTGGCTGAGTTCAGGAGCTGATGTCAGTTCAGATAGCTTCATCATAAGGCCTAGAATCCTGATCTATAGAGTCCAAGAAGAATGGAACATACCTCTCCAATCTGAGATTTCTTACATTCTTTGAATACCTAGAAAATGGATGTAGTAAAAACAAATGTTGCATAGCTAGGTATTTTGCTTGGGATGGTAGAACTAGTTGATACGTGTTGTCACATCAGGATGTAAAATGCAACCACAATGACAAAGCACATTTCTTTATTGTGTGGTTTTATGTGTGTAGATCTGGAAGTTCTCACTAGAATTCCTGCTGAAGTTCCTCAAAGAAGAGAAACTGCATCCAGAGAAGGGAGACATCTGTGTTTTCAATTACAAAATCCTTCAGGAACAGCAATATCAACCCTGTGCTACATAAGCAGAAGCAACCAGCTCGTTGTGGGTTTTTCAGATGGCTACCTGTCACTATGGAATATGAAAACTTTGAAGAGGGAGTAAGTAGGGCTTTACATGTGGCTCTATCTGGAGGTGTGGGAGGTCTCAAGTTTTTGCTTAAGGAAATACTTTAGGATATAGAGAGCTTTTCCAGGGATGGAAATTTTGTGTAAAATCTTGGAATGTTTAGAAATCTCTTCTGAAATAGATATTGAGTCATGCATGGAGCAAGTGGACCGCATTCTCTGCAGTGGACTTGGATTGCTTTCCTTATTGTGCCTGTGGACTGAGGAACTGTGAAAAGCAAACCTCTTTGGGCTATGTCAAGCAGTTGGGATGTTTTCTTTAAGACAGTTTGTTCTATTAGTAACATTTAGTGAAAGCAGGATTTTTGTATTTTGATTAAACAAGTTATAAAAATTATTTCTCAGAACCAGTTCTTACAATTAGGGCATACATTGAAAGGCTTAACTATGTTAATAATGTGATTTTGGTGATTCTTTAAAGTTTCCAGGATGAAACTAGCCAGACATAACAAATCAGTAGCTGATTTGTGCCTGAAAATACATTCTTACTCTAACTTTGACTGAAATAGGGGATTGACCCATTTCAAAGCTGTGATGCACATGGATGAAAGTTTGCTTGAACTACTTGGAGATGAGGATAAGGAACATGTAAATTCATAAGCAATAGAAAAATCAAGAGATTATTTTAAATCTGCCAAAAAACAGTCTCACTTGGGATATTTGACCAAATTCAGATAAGAATTCATTTAAGCAAATTTGTGGTGACTCCCCAGAAACTATTGGGTGCTTAGATAGGCAATGGAGGAATAATTAAGTGGCAAGAGTAAACTATGAAGGTGCATACAGTGTTCCCAAGTCTTGAAAAAAAATTCTTTCCATGATCCAAGTAAAGAAGTGAGCAATTGCTTCTGTTTTGTGCTCTTTTAAATTTGTTCAAAAGATATGCCACACTTTTAAGTCCAGTATTGAAGATGGCTACAGCAGTAAGAACAGCCTGTTGCCTGACAGCTGAAGAAATCATTTATGTTCCTCCTCCTCAGGCAGAGGAGAACATAAACTCAGGTTGTTGCATTTGATGGACAGTAATTTCCTCACCTCTGTATTGCATAAAAAGAAGTCACTTCTTGACTCACTTGAGATGGGAGTATGACCTGTGTTTTGTGGATAAGCATGCAAGGTGCTCCTCTTGCAGAAGAGGCATCTTCCTCTCTGCAAACTGTTGAGGCCAGCAGGCTCACCTTTCTTCTTCCAAATTTTTCTTTTTCTTTAAACCTGTAGGCACCACTCTCAGCTAGAAGGAGGAAGGATTCCAGTCTATGCTGTGACTTTTCAAGAGCCTGAGAATGATCCTCGCAATTGTTGCTACCTGTGGGCTGTTCAGTCTACGCAAGAAAGGTGAATAAGAACTTAGAATAAGGCACTGCTTTTTTAGAAAAATATTTGCTCACAAACAGTTGATAAATGTATATTTATTTAGCTGTGCAGGAGATTCTCTCAAGTATGGAAATGTTAAGCTTATAGTGCAGTTTTTACAAGATTGAACAGAGGTGAAGAGGGACCTACAACTTCATACCTTCTGAAAAAAGGCAAAGCAGCAGTGGCTCTATTTGTGTACTTGCATTCTGAAATAATTTCCTTTGTTTCTTGATGACTGCTTCATGATTTGCTTGATATTAATGTTATGATGTTAAAATACCATTAAAAGTAGTTGTGGCTGCAGATGTAGAACACTAAATGTGCCAGTATAGCAGCTTGCTGCCTGTAAAGGGGAAAGGTGGCAGTATTGCTGATGACCTAGTGCTCCTTGTCTTTGGAGTCTTTGTGGGCTAATTGAGCTCACCTGGCACAGAATAATCACTCTTCAGCAGAAAAGTCATAGAATCATAAAGGCTAGAGTTGGAAGAGACCCTGAAGATCATCTAGCTCCAACTGTTCTGCCATGGGCAATGAAATTGTCAATAATTTCCTCCTGATCTAATGAACTAAATCAGAATATGGAAGGGTGCAGTGTATGCAAAAGAGGGACTGGAACTTTGCTGGTAAGGGAGAGGGAGAAAGATCTCTCATTCAACAGCAGCAAGATATTTAATCAGCTGCAATCTTTCAAAGTTTGACTGTAAGGCAGTTTTGATGAAGATCTCTTCACTTTGATCTGTTTCCAACAATTTTTTAATACATACAAGATACTAAAACTTTCAAATGGCATGGTTAGCACTTGCCCCTGAAGCTTTTAGTGTCAAAATTTTCACCTTTATGCTTTTGTGACAAACTACCACAGTTTGGGAAGTTGTGTTTTTAGCAGGAGTGTACTATAAAGAAAACTTCTATCTAGGTCTGTTCAAATGTGAGGATTATAATGTATCTTTGTAATCAAATTTCATACTTTATACCTTTTCCAGTGAAGGTGATGTTGTGAGTTTACATCTGTTGCAGTTAGCCTTTGGTGACAGAAAACGCTTGGTATCAGGACAAGTCCTGTATGAGGTAAGATGTGCATATATGTGAGGAGATTAAAATAGTAACTTTCTTAATGTGTGGGCATTGGTGGATTTAGCAGGGCTAGTCTTTACTGTCAAAATTCAGAACTGACTTAAAAAATATCTTCTGCTTTGTCTTCATGGGCATGGTCTTTGTCTGTATTTTTTGAAAACAAGTCATAAAATTTTATACTGCAGTGTTGCGTGTTCCAGCTAGACTCATCTGCAAAAAGCCTGTATAAATTTAATTCCTGACAAGGTAGCAGCTTTTACAAATAAAATTATTCCTAATTTAAACTCCAGATTAATGACATGTCTTGCTTATCTTCTTTTCGTGAACAAGATGTGACGATTATCAGTTTTGACCTCAGTGGGTTGAAATGTTTCATCAGCCTTTAAGTATGGGACTGCTAGAAATTGTAGATTACACTCTTTAAAAAATGCACACAAAATGATGAAATAGTGTTACTGGGTTTGTTACCTGAGAAAGCTGTGGTGTAGTTAAGGTAAGACTTTTAACCCTCTATAAACTATGCAACCAGTTATACATCACAGGCTTGTGAGATGTGTCAGGCACCGGTCTCTGGGTTTGGGATATTTTACTCCTGCTTCTGCTTCCCCATGGTTGATGTTGTGGAAGACTGAAACAGGAGCCAGTCTTACAGAGTAGTTAAAGATAGAGCTAAGCTGCTGGACCCTCTTGTGAGAAAACACAGGTCCTACAGCTAGCTTTTAAATGAGCTGTTTCATATAATTTCATTTTAGTGCTCTGAAATTGTAGGAAACTTGTGGTTTTTGTTGTTGTTTTGTTAGTTTGGTTTTGGGGTTTTGGTTTTTTGGATTTTTTTTCATTTTTAAATTTTTTTAATTGTAGAGTTGCTGTTTGTCCACAATCCACAAATTCACGTGTTGTATGGTGAACAGTGCTATATTTGGAAAAGATTTGGAAAGATAATATTTCAGTTATACTTACTTAGGAAATGGTGGTATCAGAGGTTGAACACAATCCTGCCAGGGTTTTAGTGTATCTCAATGTACTTTACTTACTGAGTAATTTGTGATCCTAAATGCATTATCCATGTGCATCCTTTGTGCTCTCTATTTTCCCCTTTTGCTCTGGGCTGTGTTTGGTGGATGTACTTGGGGATATTTTGCCCATTATCTGTCAAGATGAGAGAAGGAACTAGTAAGAGCTTATGTGTTTTGAAAGGAGATTGTTAAACAGTTTCTAGTTTTTACTAGGGTAAGCTAGAAAGGGATATGTATTTGCTCTTCTGTTACAGATCTATACTATCTGTAGCTAAAATGTCTCTACAGAGGTGCTGTAGTGCCATGACTTTTGTGACTCCTGTCAGTTCCGTAGTCAAGGCATGGAACAAAGAGCTCAGTGTGCATACTGTTGCCTTGTTTGATACCTCTGTGTAGATACATATTTAGGTTTATAAAGAAACCTTGATGTTGCAAGGAATTCTGCAAAATGTGTAGATCTCAATAATGTTAGAGAAATGCTAAATATTGAAAATGTGCAAAGGCTTTTGAGCCAGACTTACCTGTTACAATTTGATGCTTAATTCTCTTGTATGTCAGATTTAGTCTTTTACTTGCTATCAGAAATAAGTCCATGGGAGATATACAATGTAGTTGGCATGTTATATTAGATATGTACATTCTTTCATATTTAGGTATAAAATGTGTTTTTACCTCAAAATGACCTTTTCTTTCTTGTTTTATTTTTTCTCTAGGGTTTGGAGTACTGTGACGAAAGGTACAGTTTAGATCTCACGAGTGGAGTCTTTTCCTTGAGAGGGCAAACCACCAATACCAAATTACTCAGCTGTCAGACTGTAGAGAAATTTCGCAACCATCTTGACAGAGAAGATAGCATTAATGAAGGTTTGTTCTGAAGTTTGTGTTTGGTTATTCTAAAGTAAATGGCTTTGGAATCCAAGCAATGAATACAATCAATACAATGAAGTCTTCAGTATCTGTATAGTCTAGCTTGTTGGGCTTATTTAAAAGCTGGGTGCTTTGAGTTACGTGGGACTACTTTAAGGGAAAAGATGTTTTATTTTATGATTGCTGACATGCGCTAATAGTATATGTTGGGGTCATCTCTGTAGTGCTGGTTGGCCATTCTTTCAGCTGTCTTCTTTCAACAATAACATTGTTTTCTCCGTTGCTTAGGGATGTTACCTGAATTAATTTTATTTTTCCTTTCAAACCTGTGTCTGCATCTACATCCACTTAGTGGCTGGTCACAAGTAGTGTCTCCCAGGAATATAAAGCAGTTAGGGAAGTGGTTGTCACCATCCTTAGGGGTATTTGAAAGGCATGTAGACATGGTGCTTAGGGACATGGTTTAGGGGTGGAATTGGCAGTGAGCTTGGTTTACAGTTGGGTTTGGTATCTCAAGGGCCTTTCCCCTCTTATTACCTTAACTTGTGGTGTTACAAAGAAGAGACAGATGATCTTCCTAGGCTGTTTCTGTTTCTTACTTTTAAATTAGTTCTAAAATGGCATCTTTCATCTCTTTTCAATGCCATCCTCTCAGGATGTCAAAATTCGAGAAAAATGCCTTTGGAATTTCTCTACTTGTGTCATGTTTTTGTGGAGAGTGCCTTCTAAAAACTTTTCAAAACCAACCAACCAAATCCCACTCCATACCCCCCACCCAATAAAAGCCCCAAACCAAAAAACAACCCTAAAACCCACAAAACCAAAACCACCCTAAACCAGCCAAACCAACCAACCAAAAATAACCTGTCTCCTTTTTATGAAGTCTGGGGCATGGAGAAATACCTGTACTTTTTCTGATGGTTTCTAATTAGCTTTTTTCAGAATCTGTTCAAGTTGAATTTTAGGCACACGTGAGCTTCTGCTGGGTTGAAGCTAGCAATGAGGCTGACTTCAAAATTACCAAAATAATTGGTATTTTCAAAGGCATTTTCAGGAGGTAGCTAAACTGAAATGGCAGAGAAGCTCACAATGAAACATAGTCAAGTGTGTGAGGATCCTTAAACAGTAATAATGAATTCAACAGAGAAACATTTTGCCAATCTGTCTTCTTCCTTACTCTGTTAGGGTAAATTATGTACTACATGCTTTGTTTACAACTAGAGAATGTATTCTCCCCAGAGAAGACAGATTGTTCACTTACTGAGACAACTGGAGTATAGCACCAAGAGAACTGGGCTCTGTGAATGTTTTAAGTTAAAATTGTAATTCCACTTTTCTGTTTGTGGAATTTTTTTTATTTTTTGTGATAATTATGTTCCTTCAATCTAAATATGCTAGAAAGGAGCTATTCTTAAAACATGTAATTGAATCAAATCTGGAAATGAATGATGACAGATTAGAGATGCAAGTGTGTATGATAATTATTTGTATGCTTACTAGAAGTAGCAATGTATGTGTTCCTAGCTTATTTTACTTGCTAAACTATTCATCTAGCTAAGCTTTTTGATAAACTCTTATTGTATGGAGAACTTAAATATCTAACAAGTGTGTCTTTGATTTGGTTTAGACAAAAAAAAAAAAAGGGACAATTTGACTGAAACCAATCAGTGATGTTAAGTGTCCTGTGTATTGTTAAAAATATTTGTAGTAAGCGTTATGTTTCAACATTTATTTTGAAAATATTAATTATATTTTCTACAATTAAGAAACCATGTCTTGTCTTTTACAGTAGTATCTCCTGACACCAGTGTATCAATCTTCAGCTGGCAAGTGCATACATATGGTCAGGGAAAACCATCTACTTATCTGGGTGTATTTGACATTAATCGCTGGTATCATGCTCAAATGCCAGATTCACTAAGGTAGGTTTTTATTGAGTTATTTTCAATATTCCAACAAATAATTTGTTTGAATGTCTTCAGCTTATGCACTTGTTTTCTTTAAGGCCAGAAGAACTCCTCCATGATTGCTCCTATTTCGCATTATGGTCACTGGATACTGTAATAAGTGTGACTTCTCCAAACCTCATTTTGGACATTTTGGTACATGAGCGGAGTCTGAGTCGGGGAGTTCCTCCTACTTATCCACCACCTGAGCAGTTTTTTAATCCAAGTACCTATAATTTTGGTAGGTATTCCACTGCTTTTAATAGTGCTAAGCTTAAACTGAAGTCAAATGACATTATTGCTGCTTTTGTTCATTGTCACTCAAAAACCAAACCAGAAATCCACAAGTCCCTGCAAACCTAATTGGTTATGTTATAATAACAAGGATTTGAATGTTGTGAAACATACCTGTCTGTCTGCTGAGGTTTGGGTTCCGGTGCTTTTGTAATGTAGCCTGTGAAGTGGTGATGGTTATAAGATGAAATGACAGAAGTGAAGCTCAAAGTACATGCACTTAGCAATAGAGATAAAATTTCTACTCGTGGTAAGGTGGTATTCTGATGAAAAAAATGGGTACGGAGTTATATCTTTCCAGATACTACAATTTAAAAAAAAAGTAAACTGGTCGTAACATAACTGTGAGAGTATGGAAGATTCTCAAATGCTCATTGTTTCTGCAGCTGGTACGTGCTTGCTGAACTCTGGAGTTGTTCATATGACTTTCACCGGCTTTCAGAAAGAGGTGATTTTTTACTTTATTAATATACACCTTTTCTAAGTTTTCTATTGAGTTGTTTAACTGATTCAGATCATTCAGAGATGATTTTCTGTTCATCCTGCCCATCCACATACCTAACTGTAATTGTTTGTGTCCAGTTTTATGCAAATATTAGTGTTTTAGCTCCACTCTTGCGACTGTAAAGCTACCATTGTCTTCTGTTGAAGCACAACCAATTCAACAATGTTGTGTTGAAACACAACATGTGTAGAAAGGAATACGACATTGCTCTAGGAGGAAGAAAAAAAATGTGGAAGCCAGGGAAAGCTGATACTTCTTTATTACCCATTAGTCAAACTGTCCTCACAGTTTTGAGTTTTGATCCCTGATTAACTTGAAAAAACAGGGCAGAATGGAGAAAATGAAAAATTGTTTAACTTAAAGGAAACGAACATTTTTTTCCTCCCATATTTGGACAGATTATAATATCTTAGAATTATTTGTCACAATCTATGCAATGGGTAAAAAATAAGTTTCAGCTCACTAAGTATTTCCAACATCAGTCAAGTCAAGATCTTCCAAAGTATGACTCAAAGTTGTGTCAGTTTTAACTTATATAGAATGTATTTTGTGTCAGTGTTCAGGGAAAGAGAAAGGCCTCTGTGTTTGGACAGAGAAGCTAGAAAATAGTTAGACATTGCAAGGATTGATACTTTATTTTACAGGATGTTTTTTAGAATAAACTCTACATGGTAATGCTTACTCAGAGTGCTAATTTAAACTACTGATGCAAGATGTCTGACAGTTTAAGTGAACACTTATTTCTTTTTAGTTATCTAGAACTTTAGTAACTGAATAATAATGCTGTCTTACTCTGTAATATTTAATTGATATTTCAGACCTTGAATTTCTTGAAGAAATCTGGTCCTTCAATACCTGAAGCCATTCATGATAGCTACAATAGGTGTCTGTTAGCTGGCTTATTGTCTCCAAGGCAAGTTGATGTCCCACCATCCAGTCTGAGTCAGGTGAGTGCATACCAGGGTATCATGGGTGAACTGCATCCATCTTGCCTGACAGGGCTGTAGAGGCTAGAAGACATTGTCATCTGATTTTCATATCATTTGCAAGTTGCACTGAAATGCAGGTGTTGACTTTAAGTAGCAGAATTGGGTAGTAGTATTCTTGCATCCAAGCTACTGAGTTTGACTGAAAGCAACCCTAAAATAGATCTGTCTTAAGAGACCTGTCTGTTAATCCTGTGCCACGGAAGTGTTGGGTTCAGTGCAATAGCTGACAATGAGGGTATCTCACGGGATGTCAGCTATTGCAAACACCTGCTTGTGCACTGTGTGTGCTCACTTGCTTGCAAGGAAGTGGCTGTGGTAACCAATTGCAGTTGTCAGCTCCACCTGACAATTGCATCACCATTTCCTCTCATCATTTCCTGTCATCAGTAAGCTGTCCTGCAGCCCCATCAAGTAGATCTTCACCTCTGTAGCCTTTGCCTTATGCTGCAGTAGCCCTACAGCCCCTCTTAGACTGCCCTTATGTTGCCACAACACCTGAATCATCTTTATCTCATAACACCAAATACCTCCTACCTGCTTTATCCCACCATAGTGGCTTCCCCTCCCTCTATCATAGGGTTTCCATTAGCAGTACACCAACCTTTGTCTCTCATCTGGAGAGTGATAAGGGATGGAACCCTTGTGATGAACAGCACATCTTCACCCTGGCAGGATCTAAGCTAAATGATCAGTTAGCCCTGGTGCAGGGGAGCGATGAGTAGGAAGGGAAGAGCAGTCTTCCCACTGCCTTCATCTTCCTGTCCACTGGATTCTTACCCAGATTTTCAAAGTGTGTTAAGGCATATAACATTTCTGCAGTGTGGTAGCTAAAATAAACTTCTTGGCAAGCTGACCTAGCCCATAGACTGTTTATTTTGCAAGCATGATGTAGACTGTTATATTCAAATTAGGTGTTCTGATGTTAGCTTCTGTTTGGGAATAACTTGAGCAATCAAGAAAAATTTTAATAACCTTTGCTGAATTGCGACTGTATCATTCAATGACATGCTATGGATGTGAGCAGGGGTTTCTTTTGAATGGTAGTGAGACAAATTTCAGAAGGATGGTTACGAAGCTTGGTTTGGAGTTCTGTTTGCCCACCGTAAGTAGTACTTGGTGTGTTTCCTTGTCTGAAACCAGTTTTCAGAAAAAGATGGAAACATCACGTGCTCTAATGTGTAGAAATCGCTTTGAATGTAATGATTTTTCTTAGAAGGGAAAGATACTTTAAAATGTTTAAAAAAACAAACTAAAAGGGAAAGAAGTAAAATCTTATGAATTATCATTTCCTCTGAAAGACTTATCAGAACACTATCTGAAATAAGCTACTACTTCATATTGCATGTCTTTGCATACCTGTGCATTATCCTTCTAAAGGAATACCACTACATTATGATACCATATTTGAACAGCCTAAATTTTAAACCTATTCAAATTTATTCTCTTCTCTTTCTTTATTTTAGAAAATCTTTAATTAATGTTCTGGGTGTCAGAAAGTGCTTTATGTCTTCATGGTCCAGCAAGCTGCTTGACCTTAGCTTCACTGTTTCCATGCAAATATTGCACAGTTGTATGGGTCCTGCCCTCTTTATGCCTTTCTGATGGCAAACTTATCCACACAAAGTGCTTAGTGGATATTAGCAGAGGATATTACTGAAAACAGTTAACTAGAACTCAATAATTTAAGACTACAATGCAGAGGCATGCAAATGAAGATTAGAAATAGCCTTCAGTAAGTTGAAATGTCAGAGGAGGAGTTAGTGTGGTTCCTCAGACCAGCAAGCAGTCCAGCCTGTGGCTAGAAATAGGAAAAAGATTGTGGGATTAGTTGCATGTGTACTGTTGGCTTTGTGATGTCTGAATGAGTAAACATTGTTAGAAACAAACACTTTGTGTTGACGGTTCAGATATTGAAAGTGTGACAGAATCTAATTGCATTTTATCTGTTACCTTTAGGAGGAGCAGTTAGAAGCAATATTGTCAGCTGCTGTCCGGACAAGTTCTTTAGAACTTCTGACTGGATTCATTAAACATTGGACATCTGAAGGTAATTTTTCTTATGTTGGATTGATTTTATATATTTTTTTTATATATAGTTTGAAATTGTTGATTCATTTCTTTTTTCTGTTTGTTTTGTTTTGTTTTTAAAGAGCAGCCAAGTTCTGCTGCTAATTTACGGTTTGTTCTTGAGTGGACGTGGAACAAAGTGATCACTACTAAAGATGAGTTTGACCAGATATGTGAGTACTCTTGTAGTTACTCTACAGCTATTAGATAATTCTTTCTAATTGAGCTTGTTCTGTGTCTGCCAGTATGTGATACTGTTCTTTGTGTATTTTGAAACTATGAAATTGCTCTGTAGCCTAATGATTGAATATTTATTCTTGAAAAGGTGTTCCACTGTTTGATGGCTCTTGCAACTTCATTGACCCACAGACACTACAGTCTCTGCAGAACTGCCAGTTGCTTTTGAGCAACCTTGGCACAGTCTTAAACTGTTTTCTAACAGAAGCACACGAGCTTACTGAAAGAGGTTTGTAATGTTGCTAGATCTTCTCTTTGGTATGTTTTATTATGATTTGGAATTACACTTGGGTTGTAATTGTGGCAATGTTTTATTTTTGGTGATTGGAAGACAGTCAGATTTTGCTAGAAGAAGGGGCTTAAATCTGAGAATTTGTGGCTCCCACCTATGTGCTGAGTTCGAGGAAGTAGATTTTGTGGAGTTTATGGAAGTGGGAAGGGGAGGCTACCTTCAGCAAGAAGCTATGTAGGTAATTGGGTTGAAGTTAGAGCAGCTGGATGTGGAAATGCAGAAAAGGATTCTTTGAATTCTTAGCTAGCAAATTTTAATTGCATGCAAGTATTGTATTGCAAATTTCTAGAAAAATGGACACATACATGACTAACTTGTAAGTTAGTTGAATTTTTCTAGCTTTTTATATACTGAATTGTTTGGTTATTGGGGAAAAATCTTTCTCTTTGCTATAGTAAAAACCTGCTACTTGGAAACAACTGTCTTATTCATGAGTGTATTTAATAGTTCAGACTATAATTTTCTAATTTTAATCTTTAGTGAATCTGGTTCTTTTTAAGAATAGCTTTTTGGTAGAGATTGTGGGTTTTTCTTCAAGTAAGAAAGTGATACAGAGTGAAAAATGCAAAGACAAAGATTGCTGTATTGTTTTTATAATTTGTTTAGTCTGATGAAGAGAAATTTGTAAAAAAGAAAGGAATAATAAACATTTTATGCCTTTTCAGGTTTTGCAGACTTGAAAAACAAGCAGATGATAACTGGCCTCATTTCTTTGTATGCACAAGTGGTCCTCTGGTTCTGTCGCTCTGGTCTCCTTCCAGAGGGTTTAGGTAAGCCTAAACTGTAATACATTTGTAACAAGGAAATAATGCAGTAATTAATTCCCCTGCCACATTTGTAGCCATGCTTTTCTAAAGTTTTTTTAATAAGTCATGTTGGTTCAAAGGGGATGCTGAAGTTCAGTTGCTGAAACTGAGATTTTGGGTTTTTTTTCAAATGTGTAGTGGAGAATAATGCAACTGGTTTCTTTCCAGGGTTTTTTTTTAGAAATATTAGTAAGTCTTTGACTTAAGTAGTTGCTTATGTCCACAGCTTGAAATACATGAAATTTTAAACAAAAAACTCTTAAACAACCAATACTGGAATGCTTCTTTTTTACAGTGAAGGCATTACCTACCTGTTTAAAACCTTTTGGTCTCTTCTTAAAGGAAAACTACACATTGGACAGGCTTCTTTATGTAGATATACTACAAATTCTAATGTCAGCCTTGATTGTCTTAGAAATACTGTCATGATACATTAAAAAAACCCCAAAACATTCCTTTTGTTAACAGTTTTTTATAATGAAGTTCAGTTTATATTACACCTTCTGAATGGTACCTCTTGTATAAACCTGAAATGCTACTGGAAACAAGAAGGAGTAGAATTTTGTGTCTTGTATTTCTTTCACCAGAGGTAAAACCAGGATTGGCTTCTTTCAGAGTTGGTTGGAGGCTTCTTGGTGCTTAGCTTATGTGATAATGTCTTTTCAGTCAAAAAGCTTGGTGTAAAAGCATGATACTACTTCTTTAACTTGCTTTTACTTATTTCCTATAGATGACAATATGCATTTGTCTAGACCTTTCTACAACTATCCTCTGATTCAGAGCTACTATACCAGTCATCGACAGAAGCTTGAATGTTTATCAAGGTAAGCCTTACAGGAAAATTCTGGAGCATCTCCATTACAACTCAGAATTGGAAGTGAATGGCTTGTTTTATCAACAGTTGTATTTGCTATGCTTAATGCATTTGCTGGCTGTACTCTTGACCTCCCTGATGGATGTGTTCTGTTGAGCAGAGAGGTTACTTTCCTGTGCTAAAATGTTTATATATACCTCTGTTCAGTGCAGAGGTTATCATTGGTATCATAATTTTTTAGTAGTGTACTTAGTTTATTGTCAGTTCTATATAATTTGTTTCTTCTGAAAAATACCACGTGATTCAGGTAGCATCAGTTGTCTCCAGTTCAGCAAAGCATGGTGTTCACAGTACAATTCTTTTGGACACAGAAGAAAGCAGGTTTTAGAAAAAAACAAGTGATCCCTTTCATTTACTAGTAATAGATGGTAATAGTTGTATTGGCCTAAATCTCCTACTTACAAGTATATTTGTGTAGTCCAGTCAGATAGTCAAGAGTTAGGGGTAGTTGGCACACCTAGCACTCTACTGGCTATTGGATGGAAGTCACTTACTTATGTAAACTCCTTCCTGGACAGGTTTACTAGCTTATAGGTGGTATGCCTTGGGTTAGGTTATACAAGGGGGTTCTTTGTTATTGTACAATTTTGAGACTGTTGTGTTTCCTGTTAGATGATGTGAGATGAATTTTGGCACTTAAACTTCACTGCTACTTGCTTGTACTACAAGTAATACAACAAAAAAGAAAACATGAAAACTAAGAGGTCATATCAACTTTTCCCTTAATAAGAGAGCTTTTAGGATTTCTATTTTGAACTCCTTTAATCACTGAATGTGATCTAATGAACATCTTTCATCTGGCTCTGAAGTGTCTTTCATGTCTATTCCAAGTCAAAACAATGCCTTTGTATGTTTGTTACTTTTTTTGACTCGTGGGAACTTTTTTTTTTTATTGGAGGAAATCTGTTACACTGAGCAGCTGGAATTAGTTTTACTCTGTCCAAATGCTTCCTACTTTTTTTTCCAGAGGAAAATGGGATTCTGACTGCTTGATGATTGATGGAATGATTTCCCAGTTAGGAGACCAAGTCGAAAAGTTGTGGCAGAGAGAGGAAGGGGGAACTGGGAAATATCCACCTGCTAGTTTACATGTAAGTGTTGTGTTCAATGAAAATCACAAGAATCCCCCTCCCTCCCCAAAACCCCACCTAAAAGCCAGTGATTTCTGATAATAGTTGTTAAACTTTTTCATTTCAGGCACTGCTGGATCTCTACTTGCTAGAAGGAGTCGAAGAAAGCTACAAACATGCAATTGTATCCTTTCTAGTTATTTTATTGCACTTTTAGTAGAGGCACACAAATATTCTTAAAAGTTTCTCACCTGTATGTTTAATAACTCTTAAAATTTATGCTTCAAAAACAACGGACGTGAAAGACATTTAGTTTAGAATAACAAGACAGAAGCACTATTTTATTTCTTTGCATTACGGACTGTACATATTTTTTTTAATGTTTTGTTGCAAAATCTTTTCTGGGTTTAAAAAAGAGGTTTACTAAGAAATGTTAAAGATAAAAATGCCCTCTAGTTTTTCTAAAAATTTAGACAGTTTTCAATTTTTTCAAAAGCACCCATATCTGAAGCAAATGTCTTAACTAGTGTGATCCACTAAAATGTGCGGATTCAGAGCAGAATCCTGATCAGGTACTAGCCAGTACCTGATTTTTGCTGGCATAATTGATTTTCCAGCACAGCAAACAGTTCTTCCTTTTGTTCTGTTAAAAAAAGCAGTTCAAACACACAGAACAATAAACAGTTTCTTTGGACAGAAAATGAATTTTTAAACTGCTGAAATATATGTAATGTTGTTCATTGCCTGATGTAAGAAGTTTAGGTTAGAGGTTGTTTAGAAACTGTTGTACCTCAGAGCTGTTTTATTGGATCATGTCCCTAAAAACAGATGCCAGGAGGAGAAAATGACACTACCAATGTCAATGCCATCTGAATTGTATTGAAAAACACCATAATTTACATTGTTCTATGCACTCTACAAATGAGAGGGAAAAAAATACAACTATAAAATTTGTTTGCTTTGTTAATTAAGCATTGGATGTTCAAATGTTTGAATGTCCAACTGGTAACTCCACTGACTGAAGAGAGAGCCTGAGTTTGTAACAGGAGTATTTGAATATATAAAGCAAACCTTTTTGAATGCCTTACAAAAATCAAAGTTTATTTCTTGTTATTTATTCAAAATGTAATTTTTCTAGGACCTGACTGTCATTAGGCATAATATCTGAAAATGGAGAAAGTAATACATTAGTATTTTCTGCTTCCTACCACTCTTAATAGTCTTATTTCATTATGGTTTTTTTTCTTACAAATTTATTAGCCTTAATTAAATACTTGATATCAGACAATTTACTTGCTGCTAGATATCATGCATTCCATTCCAAACAAAACAGAAACTTCAATCGACTCCTTCCCAACAGCCTTTGCTATCCCTTGGGGTCTTGTTAAGCTTATCCAAGGTTTTTGGCTTCTAGATCACAATGATTATGAAGTAAGTATGATATAGTTTAGTTCAACATCCATTGGAGTACAAAGCTATGATCTATAGAATGACTATAAAAAATTGGTTCTTAGCTAATAGATGCTAAAACATTAGAGGCTTTTTTGTATTACTGGTATGACATCTTCAGCAATAAATTATTATTTGAAATTTAATTTTAATCACTTTAACAGGAATTGATTGAAATTGAAAACAAAGAATAAATCAACTTTAATAATGCTTGATATTTGTATTTTCAAAGGCATCTGTGTAGGTTATTTTCAGCAGACCAGTTGAGCACTTTCTCAAAATCAGTGTTGTAGGCACCTTTAATATTAAAACTATAATTATAGGTTGCTCATAAGCAAGATTTGAAATGAAAGATAGCAAAACTGACTTTCAAACCTAATTCATGTTCTTTCTGATGCTGGAAATTGTTCTTTGCTTGTCATAATGTCAATATAATGGTGTAACATAATAATAATACTGTCTGGGAGAACAACTTATTATTTAGTAATGTATTACTTAAAATCTCTTTATAAAAAGAGATTTGATAAACCTATCAAGTGTGAGTTACTGTCTTTAAATGGGTAACCTCGTGTCCTGTCTGGGTAACTAAACATTTTTTGTGGGAATACAGTAGAATTTTTATTCACATGTCCTGTATCAAGTACTTCATGAGTTATAAAAGTTTATTTTACACACATTCACCCTTACTTAAAAAGAATGTTTTTGTAGCCTGTGTGTATGTAAGTGTTTTATAAACCTGATCCCTAACTTCTACAGAATTCCCTGGCCCTGCTCTTTCATCCAGCTACAATCAAAACTGTGTCATGGCAACACATGAGAATTATTCAGTCTCTCATGTGCCAAGGAGAGCACAGACGAGCCCTCAGATACCTGCAGATGATGAAGCCATCGATAGCGAGCAGCAGCGAAGTGCGGCTTTTCCTCACCGTGTTGTTGTCCAACAGGTAAATACCTTTCACCGTTTTGGCATTCAGACACAAAGTTGGAAGACAAAGAATACAAATCATCATCTCCCGAATTTCCACTAAAATTTGAATGTAATAATTTTGGGGCATATTTTGTCTATGCAATTAGTATTCCTCTACATCTCAAAAAAATTGATTGCAGGTGCATGGTGGAGGCTTGGGGTCTGGTACAACAACATACCACTAAGTTAAATGTAGAAGAGCTGTTAAAACACATGTATGAAATCTGTCAGGAGATGGGACTAATGCAAGACTTACTGAAGCTACCTTTCACTGCCACTGAACAAGTAAGTGTGGACACAACAAGTTTTAATCATCTGTTTGAAAGGAGAAGAAGGAATCATAATAATTTTTTTAATGTGTCATTTCCCATAGGAGAGTTTGGAGAGGTTTTTGCAGACCAACTCTGGGGTTCAGAATAATGAATTTCTTTTGGTCCACCATCTTCAGCATTCCAACTATATCCCAGCAATACAGTTGAATCAGTCAATGAAAGCTGATCTTACAGTAAGTGTAAAAGCTCTGTCAAGTATGCCAATTTCTGTTTGGGGTTACTCAATGGTTTTCAATGCTAAATAAAAATCCTGCTTTTTTTTTTTTTTTTTAACACCTCTCCATGAAATACTAGAAAGAAGTTTCTACAGCTTAAGTTACAGCTGAACCTAGAAATTGATCAAATTATTTCACTGCTTCAAAGCTACTCTGTGAAGTTAATAAGTAAATGTTACAGAACATGGTAAAACACTTTGTTTGCATCTGAGGAATAAATATATTTCTTAATAGCCAATCTTATAATTCAGCTATTGAGGTATGTATGTTACATACTGAAAGTTGTGTCGCTCCCTTCTGTGGAATGAAGAGTATGTTGCATATAATCTCTTGTATCTTGCACACAACTTGATTTTTCTACCCGAGAGCAGGCTGAATATCAATCCACAGGTAAAATTTGTGTGCTGGTTTTGGGGTTTGTTTGTTGGGGTTTTTTTCCCCTCAAAATAGTCAGATTTAATCTTAATTTCTCTTATACATTTGTGATGCATTTGCTGTTTACTGATACCATAGTTTTCCCATAAATTAAACTTATAAGATGGTTTTGGAAGCTTTGGTTCTTTAATCCAGCCAGATGGTGTATGTTGGTGGCATTTTCTGATGTGTTTAATAGTCACATCATTTTTGCCTAGGGTAATGTGCAGTTGTCCTGTATATTCAATCATCCTGCGCATTGGTGTTTCAGGAAAAAAGAGCCTGCCTTTTTGAAGCTGTTGAAAATTGCAGGTCATAGCAAGTGTATCAGACTAAGGCTCTGCAGAGTGTCAGAATGGTTTTAACTTCCACGTTGTAGGTTGTTGCTAGTTTAGTCTTCCATTTTGCTCAAGATTCCAGATGAAATTTGTGCTTACGTGTAGAACTTGCTGCTGTTCTGTGCAGTGTCTGTGTTTTGATCTATAGGTAGAGAGAACTTATTCACTAATAAGGCATAGCACAGTTGTGCAGTGTACAGGGAACTGCTTGTAATCAGTTTACATTTTGATTTATGCTTTTCATTCATCAGAATGATTGTGATCCTCGCTTGAGAGAGAGAGCAGATGCCAGAAATTCTATATTAGACCACTATGGCAAGATCCTGCCTAGAATTCAAAGGAAGCTGGCTGTTGAGAGAGCCAAGCCTTATCGTTTGCCTTCATCAGTCTTAAGAGAAGGTAATATATTTAGGCATGGGAAATAAAATGGACAACTAACCATCACTTTGACATAAGGTTGATAAATTTTCCTTCTTGTTTTACAGTCACAAGACCAAAGCCATTATCAACAGTAACAAAGCAAGCTAATGCAGGAAATGTGCGTACCAGAGCAACTTTCATCAGTAATGTGTTGTCCAAAATTGGAGAAGTGTGGGTAGGAAATGAGCAGAAAACCAGTTTCTCACAATATGATAGGTAAGCAGCCTTTTAAAACGTTTTTTTTTTTTTTTCTTGAGCTATGTGTTTGGAGAGAGAGAGAGAGAGGAAAATCAATGTGGATAATGTTAGTGTTTTGGAAGGGAAGGTGAACCTTTATTTGGCTTTTTTGCTTATACAGTATAGAATGTATAAGAGCCAAGACATCATCAGTAATATCTGGAGAGAGATATTTTCAGCTATGGTAATTATTTATGGAAATACATGTCTGGTGACATGATGGTGAATGTTTTGACAGGATGTATGATAGCTGAAACTAGAACTATGATTACCCTCATGCTGTTGGTATATGGATTTTGATAATCTTGATTGTCTGATTAAGTAGTAATCTTTCACCAATTCCTGCCCAGTTTCTGCCTCATTTCTTGCTTTTTTTACCTAAAAATAGGCAGAATGATAAAGAGCAGAAAAGAGTCTAGTAGTTGTCTGATGATTTCCCTACACCTGATATAGCTAAATGAACTTGAATCCTGATATGTTTGGACTTCAGGGGATGAAAGTCAGTTACATTTTCCTTTACATTTTCCTTCCAAATTCTAGCCCTAGAGCTACAGAGCTACAAGTCAGAAGGCATCCTCTCCCTGATGCAGAGTTGCGTGATGCATTTGTTGGGACACCACTCAAAAACTTTTCACGAAAATGTTCCAGGTATAGTTAGATCTATAGAATGAATATTTGAAAAAGGCTCTTGCTTTTCATATATATGTGTGTATAAACTAACTGTGTTTTCCAGTTATTCTGTTTGCATTTAGTTTTCCTATCTGTTAAAGAAGTGGTCAGCTCTAGGGACACAACTAAGTGGAGAATTTGAAAGGGTTTCAGCATTGCAATGTAAATGAATCTTCTTCTGACATGAGAATTATATCACTTGTGCAAATTAAAATTGGATTACTCTTGCCTCAGAGGCAGTGATTTGGGAAATTAGGTAGGCAATAGTAAACTAAACAATGTAAAGAAATAATTATTAAAAAAAAAAGCCTGTAGCTTGTTCATGGGCCTGATATGCCACCTGAACAGGGAAGGTTCATCTGTATTTTGTGTTCATTTTTTGTTATGCATCATCTCAGATTTCTTGAATGCAACATGATCTTTATTAATTTATTTGTTTGTTTATTTTCATATGTTAAATGGTGTATCTTAACAGATTGCTGGATTTGGTGGTTCGTCCTGTTCCTTCCTGTTCTGCAGCACAGGGTGCTGACTGGCAGTCTCCGTACAGAGCTTCTACTTCATTCATGGCATCCAGCCCACTGAGATCACATATGCATGGTTCCGTCTCACAAAAGAACTTTTCAGGAGCATCAGAGCTGCATTTACTAGAAACTCCTCTTGTGGTTAAGGTTTGTGTTTAAAATGAAAACACCAAAGTATTCATTACAAATGCTGTTGGATTCAAATTGTGGAATATTTTCAGTATGCGTGTGGCTATTTTCTGTACAGGTCTTTCAGAAGCAGTGTATTGGGAACAGTTTTGAAGTGGGAAAGTTCAGTTCTAATTTAGTAGCAGTGCAGTATGCATATTGTCCCATAGCTTTGGGGAACACACCTGGTTTTATTGCCTGGAACAAAGTAGGTGAAAATTGGATTTTTCAATATACCTAGATAGTTCAAGATGCAATTTGTAGCTTCACTATCTTGTTACTTAAGTTCTCCATAGCTCTTCCTAGTTAGACTTGCATACCTACAAGCTTCAGTTTCTTGATCCATTTAAGTGAATGACACCAGAGTGATGTCAGTTAAGTGAAGCAAAAAACGCTTTCCCTATCTTGGTGCTGATCTTTCTGCCTTTGCCTAGCTGAACAAAGTAGTTTTGATTTTTCTGTATTATAACCTTTTTTTTTTCTCATTCAGTACTGTCCATATCATTAAGTTAGTTCCATTATCCTCATTTTAAACCCTTTTGATTCTGTAAAATCTTTTTTGAGCTGAGGTAGGAAGACCTGAATGCTTCTGCATGAATGTGTGTGGGTATTTTTAGGGCAATTTCACTTGACTTATTAATAGTGTTAGGCTCAGTTAATTAGTGAAAAAAAAAGACATTTTGTATAACAGTGTTTTCAGTCCCTGTCTCAAGGGTAACATTTTGAAGTTGTATGCCTTCTAGAAGAGAAATTTACTGGGATAGGAGGTAGTATTTCAGTAAATAAGGTGCCATATCCTTGGAAGGATTAATTTGAAAAGATGGCATTTTCTGTTGTCATTTAAAAAAGAACAAAAAAGCCAGTAGAAACAAACAGCACAGTGCTGAATCATTAAGGTTTTCGTACCTTTGGAAAAAGCAGTGCACAGGCAAAACTTTGTCCTCTGCTGGTACAGACTGTAATTTAATGATTTTATTTCTTTTCCTAGAGAGCTAAAGTTTTGGCCACATCTTCTGGTTTTCCTGGGTTTACTCCTCAGTCTATTCTCAGATCCAGTCTTCGCACCACACCCCTAGCAACTCCTTCTGCATCTCCAGGACGATCAGTTACTCCTCCTCTACGAGCAAAGGAACCTAGAATATCTTTCAGGGAAGAGAGCTCACATGCAAAATGGACTGCTGGGGTAAGCTGACCTGTAGCTACTGATTTTTACAGTTAAAAGGCTTTATAGACTGTGATTTGATTAAGTTTTTCTGAAAGTTAGCCAGAACTCTTTCTATTCAGACTTGGAACTGCAAATTGGAATGGCAGGCTTGAATTTGGGCAAAGCAAGTTATATTCAACCTTCTGTAATGTCACATGCCAGCAGGCACATACTCATAATAAATGCCAGTGACCTTGGTGGTTTTTGCTCAAGTGTTGATAGGAGCAGTGAGTTCCAAATGGCTCATGCAGCTTCCCGCTCTGCCTTTTCAAATGGTGGTATGGTAGGATGGTAAGAAATAGAGATGTTTGGGCTTGTTAAGCTTTGTGAAAGCTTAACAATGACTCAATCTTGAAGGTCTTTTCTAGTCATAGTGATTCTATGATTCTGTGAAAGATTGGGTTTACTTAAGGTATGGTAAAAATAAACTTCTGATGAGGAGAGCTGTACCAGTGTCTGTTCTCTAGCCCTGCAGTTTTTGGGTTTGTTTCTTGCCTTATACCAGGGGTAGCATTTGTTTAGTAGTCAAACGAAGTTGATCCATCTGAAAGTTGCCCCCTTCTACTCCTCCTTTTCTTCTGTCAGTAGGATTCCATGATTCAGGTTATCATGCAGTGTTGTACAAAATTCAGGGCAGACCAGGGTCATAAGGTAGTATTTGCATGTGTGAACTGTCCATACGACTAACAAATTGGCATAATCTATTTTTATTGTATCTTTTGTTGCCTGTTAAAGAGCTACTCAATTGTAACAGGAGACTCACTCTCCTCCTGTATGAAGTTCTTACTACTAATGCAGTGGGGCCAGAATAATTTACTTTTTCCACACTACAGGCATGATGAACACTAAAATGTTTTAGTAGCACATAGAAGTTGAAAAGGCGAGCATAAAAACCAAAAAAGACAATCTCAAGTTATGGCTTTAGGTATGAAAAGTTTCCTCTTCCTGAAAACAGTGTTGATGCCAGTGAACTGCCTTGAGATGACAGTGTAAGCGGGCACTTCCAAGACCCACTGCATCTTAATTCCCTAAGTTTCTGAAAACTCATTAAGCAGTCAGTAGTGTGATTAATTTTACAACCAGCTTAAAAAGCTAAGATAGTACTAGAATGAGAATCTAGTCCATTGTCGTGCCATGCTTAAGGTGACATTTATGAACTGTAGTTTGTTCTTTTTTTATTGCTTTGACAAAAAGAAAATGCATGTTTTTTTGTTTTTTTTTAATTAAGGTAAGAGGAGATATTAAAGTATTGGCTGGAGCTTCATCTGAGCATCACCATGGAGTGGCGGAGAATGCTTGGTTTGAAAGTGGAGATAAAACAACTCTGCTTACTCTGAGCAATCCTGAGGATGATCATGCTGAAATGGAAGAGTCTGCAGAAAATGTACCTGGAGATGGTTTGGACAATGTGGATTTCAGCCAAGAAAACAGTAACTTCTCTGTCAGGTCAGACCAAACTACTTTGGAGTACCATGACGCAAGATCACCTGGCGATTTTGAAGATGATGTCATCTTTGTAGCTGCTAAAATAGCTAAATCTTCAACTGAAGAAACTGCTGATTTACAAGAATCAGAAAAGGAGGAAGACCATGAAATGGCTGAAGATAAGCCTTTCCAGTTGAAACAACCAGTTTCCTCAGAACCAGGAGGACAAGCTGGTATGTTTCTTCTTATGATAGCCTAAGTTTGTGACGTTTTTGGAAGTCTTCAAAAGGTTAAATTGCTGATGAGTTAATGAATGTTCATGAATGTCCTGGATATTTCCTTGCCCCAGGCTTTCAAAATTGCCACTGTTGTGAGTCCTTTCTTAAGTATCCTGGACATTATGAATTTACACTGCTTTTGCCTTAACAGGTTGTTGTGTGTAAGTAGAGCTGAGAGGCAGCAGTGATTAGTGTGAGTTTTGAGAGGGAAATAAGTTGAAAATGTAGGGGTTTGGTCACAGTGTACTTCTGTAGGCTGCTCATTTTTTACAGCAAGTTTAGTAGATATAATGCTTTGACTTAATAGATAATTTTTTTTCTCTTAGCCATTTCCATGTCATTCAGTTACATAGTTTTCTTCTGGAAGTGAGTCTGCTTGTGTATCTGCTTCTCATTACAGATACATATACCCATTTTGCTGCCTGAACAGCTTATGCAAACTTTTCCAAACCTATTTTAGGTGGTCTTTTGTAGTTCAGCTCATTCCAGCCAGTCTAGCTGCTGAGGATCTGCTCATATGAGCAAGTCTGCTGGAAGGTTTTAAGTGATGTAGCTCACTAGCTGGTGAGTGGGGACGAAGAGCTGGGAATGAATGACTCTCACTGGAGAGAGATTGTTGCTAATGAAGTTCCTCAGCTCCTTTTCTTTCTAGAAAAAAAGGTTCAGATACAGGCTCCAGGTATCTTCAGATACAGTTCTCCAGATCTCAGTGTTTGTAGTTAGATGCAGAAAGGCTGACTTTAAAATCATACGAACATTTTAGAAGAAACAATGTTACATGCAATAGGGGAGTCATCAATCTGTCTGTTTTTGTAGGATTTGTGGAAGAACCAAATGCAGATTTTCTTGCCTTTCCTGGGGATGGTAAATTGGTGTTTAAAACTGCTGAACCTGCTCCTTTTGGGACTGCAAGTGAAGGGTAAGTTTATAAAATAAATACATCTTTGTATTCATGCACTGTGTCAGTGCTGGCTTTCCTGTGGTTGAAGCCTATGATTTTGACCTGGTGTTGGTTTGTTCCTGTGTTTTTAAATGCAAGGGCTTTCCTACTCCTTTCTGTCTGTAAACAGAACAAATTTGGCATTAATGTAAATCCAGTTGACTTGCTGACAGCCTTTTTTCTCATTGCAGACACTTGGGTTGTGCTAACAGCCTGTAGAAACCTTTTTACTTTTTGAGGGTTACTAAACAGATAATGTGAACATAAGCCCAGCTTTTGTCTGACAGTTGCATAGCTAAAAATTTCACCTGATATTCATGTAACTTTAGGGGGGTTATTTTGAGGTCTGGATACTTTCTGGCAATATTTTATACACCTATTTTCTATTTTCCATGTACTTAATTAGCATCTGTTTGTTATGGAAGGGGAATCAGTTTTCTCAGTATGAACTTCAAAAGCTGCAACTGCTTAATGACAGAGAGAGACTGTTAGCAGTGAAATACCCCTTAATTTCTAAGTGATGTCTTACACTGGTACAAACTGTTTTCAGTTTATTCTAAATCTTCAGTATAGCAATTCTGCTGTTTCTGCAGAAGGCAATAACAGAGCAGTCTTTAATACATCTCTGTTGTTACCATCTGCTGTTGAACAATGTCGAGTATATCAGTCATTACATAGATTGTGTTACAAAAGGAAGGTAGAAATGTTGGTACAGGAATTTCTATTTTATATATTTCTGTTCTGAAGCTTGAAGATTCTACCATGAGAAAAAAATTTGTAAAGCTCTTCAAGGTTTGTTTTGAAGCTTTATGGTTAATTTCTCTCTTTCTCTTGATGAAGTGAAACAAACCACGAGGAGTCCAAAACATCCTATTCATCCAAAGAAAAAGCCATACCAGTCTCAGCAAATCCACAGCTTTCTGAATCCCTGGAAGCAGACAGTGAATGTACGTATAATGTATTGGAGATGTTTTGTGAGTTAAGGTAGCTGAACTCCTGAAGTGAAATTTGCAGTACCACTACAGGTGTCTCAGACTGAATCAGTACTAGCATGTTCCTGCCAATTTTGATGAAGCTGTAGAGAGCATGCCCTCCTCAAAGAAAGTGCTTGAAGAAAATGCATAGTCAGTGTTCCTGTTCTCGGTAAAGATACTGAGAAAACTGATAGTATTTAAAATATTTGAAGGAAAGACCAGTATTTATTTAAATATTGTTCACCATGACTTATTCACGAGCTATGACATCTGCTGCTCGAGTTAATATTGTAGAAGATGATGCATCCTATGGTAGCCTATGTTTCTGAAATTTTCAAATGTCTTCAAAAGGTTAATTTTTATTTATTTATTAATTGTGAGGTTCCTCACTGCCTATACATACAGTTCTGGCATTCTGGTTTTTGGAGAGTGCCCAGTGTATGTGGCAGGATGGTGAACTGTATTGTTGGCTCCTACTCTTTCTGTCACTTAAATCTTTTACTTAATGTAACTGCTATACGAAGTATTTAAGATTATATAAATCTCTTCCAGCTGTGATAAATCTTCTTGACAATGAAGATGTGGTTAGTACTCATTCAGAAAACCACCTTGAAGAGAAGTGTGTGGATTTACCTGAAGAACATAACCTAGAAGTAGCTGAAGTTGAAGAAAAGGTTGCTTTTCCACAGGAAGAAATAACTGTTTCTAACAGTGTTCCTAAAACTGAAGAAAGTAATGTAAGTGAACTGGTTTTCTACAAAATTGAAAATACTTTGCAAGTTGAAGATGGTCCTGTCTTCCTGACCAGTAGAAGGCACAGAGCAACACCTCAGCTTCTTTAGCTAGTTAGCACAAGTTAAAACCATTACACAAAGGCAGATACGTTTTTTTTCTTGTGCATTTTCTGTATCTACAACACAGAATAAAACCTGTCAAGACTTGTGTATTTGAGAGCTGCAGTAGTGGAAAAAAAAATTAATGCTCAGATGATTTTTAAAAACAACCATGCATTCATTTGGCTCATTAGAACATAGAGGATTGGGCAAAGGTCTTTACACATTGACTAAGTTCTCTTGACCATCTGAATCACTTGAGATATGTAGCAGATAATACTTTCCACATAAAAGCATAAGTATCTCATGTGGATCTAGAAGGGAAGAATAATTGCTTAGTACAGGGAACTACAGAACATGAAGTAGAAGTGTTCAAGATACACGTCCTGTCTCATGCAATCCAAGTGATTCCTTAAAGCACAATGTTGTTGGATGTGATACCTGGTCAGTTTAACTAAATGTTGCAATCACAACTCCTGTGACTGAAACTTTGAACTTTGTGGACATAATTGTATTTTACCCTGTTAAATGCCGAGTTGGTTGCTCTGTGTGGATTTGTAGTCAGTCCATAAAGTACTGCAATGTGATGATTCCTGCCAGTGGTGTGTACAGCTTGTATTGTAAAACTCTTCACTTTGTGGGTGGTGACAATTCATTAGTCATGAAGAGGAGTATCAGAAATGGAGCGTGTGATTGCATATATTGTCTGTTCTGTTCTCTCTCCCTTAAATGCATAATACTTAATCTATAATAGTACATTGTATGTTTCTAACCTTACATTCAGGGATGATCTGAAAAGAAAAACAGCATTTCACTGTCTTGTGTAGTTTCATATAGCTCAGTGTGAAGCTAGTTAGTCTGTTTGGTAATTAATAATGCATTAACTGGCATTTTTTAACTTTAGGTAATTGAAGATATTGTGAAGGCACAAACCTCAGAAGCACCGTGTGGATCCTCACCATATAGTGAACTACATCCATCAGGCGATTTTCAGTACAGCTATGATACTATAGAGCAAAAGTTTGCATCTGATTTGCCTGATAATAAGGATGGTGAATGTGATGCAGCTGAGGGAGATGGAGAGCTTTTTATTCCTCAGAGTAATTTTACTCTAGTCTTGGAAGGAGAAGAAGGTGAAGTGGAGATGGAAGACCCTGCAGGAATAGATGCTTCTAAACCAACTGGCACAACAACAGAGGAAAAGCCTGTGAATAATTTAGGAAATACTGAAAACCAAGAACATGTTACAAACTCAGTGTGCACTGTAACTAATGATCAAGAATCTCAAAATACTGCAGAATCACTCCCATATGTGCCTGAACCTATCAAGGTAGCTATTGCAGAGAACTTACTGGATGTAATCAAAGACACAAGAAGTAAAGAATTTACATCTGAAGTTGTAGAACAATCTATTCATGAAACCATAGGTAAAAAGGTAACCAGATACCAGAAGGCAAAAGCTTCCTTAATGACTGTACCAGAAGGAGTGGAAGATGAAACCAGTAGACATGAAATAGACCTTGTGCTCACTCCTAGAACACGCACAAGGAGACAGTTGAGTAGGAGTATTCCATTGGCAGATGATGAGCATCTACTGAAGAAAGACAAGCCAGTTCTGTTTGGACTGTCTCCTAGGAGAAGTACCAGGAGAACAAAAGAGGCATCTGAGACTTCTAGACTTCAAACAGATGAAAATGCTCAAGGTGAGAAAATACCTGTGATGCCTGTTACTCCAAGAAGGGGTAGAAAGCCTAAATCAACTAATTTAGAAAAAATAGAAAGCAGCCATTCTGATGGACAAACGCTGTCCATCAGTGTGCAGTCTGTAGCTGTTACTCCAAGAAGAGGATTGAGAAGAATAAGGGAAGCTGCATCTGAACTCTTGGAAGAGGCTAAAGAGGATGCTTCTTTTGCTGAAGGTAGCATTATTGCTTCTGTTACTTCCAGAAGGACTAGAGGAGGAAAAGGTTCAGCAGGAGATCAAGAAACTGGCCAAACTGACACTGATCATAAGATAAAACCAGCAGTTAGTCCCAGCAGAAGTACAAGAAAAGCAAAAACTCTTAATTTACAATTGACTGAAAATGTTGTCAAGGATCAAGAGGTGCTGCCTGGTGACCATGTCCTTTTATCTGTGCCAACTAAAAGAGGCAGAAGAAGAAAGATCAGTTCATCTGAAGTCTCAGAAAATTCTGACCTTGATCTGTCTAAATCATCACTTCCTCAAACAGAATTTAAAACTCCTGTCACTCCTAGAAGAAGTGCTAGGAAGAGGGCACAGAATCCCTTGGCCAGCACAGAATCCCTCAGTACTCAGGAAGACACACATGCAGGTGGGAAAGTGGAAATCCTTGATACTCCTAGAAGAACGAGAAGAGCTGCACATGCTAAACCAGAAGAACTGGATACTCATGAGCCAGCACCTGCACAGCTAAATGAAGAACCAAAAGAACCAAGTACACCCAGGACTGCAGTGAGGACAGGGACAGGGCGTCGGGGCAGGAAGAAACGCTTGGTGCTGGAAGATGGCACAGGACAGGAGGCCTTCCCTGAAGCACCTGTTGGGAGTCCTTTGCTGCTTGAAGACACAAACTCATCAGGCCACGGGAAAACCCCGAGAACAGAGCGAGTTACAAGAACCAGAGCCCGCCAAGCTGCCATGCATCAGAAACTGACTGCTGAGCAAAATGAGGCTTTCATCATCTCTTCTCCTCTCACAAAGCTGAATATTGAGGAACACGAGACCTTCGTTTTCTCTCCTCCCCTCATAAAGCTGTCGAAATTGGAAGGTGGGTGTGGTGCACTATGTTTATGTGCAAAATAGGGCATATTACTGTTTGTAAACCACAGAAAAGGGACTGAGGATTGCTTTAAGTGTTGTAAAAAATGTAACCGTACAAAACTAATCTTTTTTTTTTAACTCTGCAGCTGGCTAGTTGTGGTGGAAGCATGAGCAGGAAACATGAGTACAGTGAAAGGAACTTTTAATCTGAATTTTTCTTATTAGATTAAGTTAACATCAGTTTTGAAAACTGGAGGGTATCTGAGTGTGTGATTACCACTCCTTCCACCCAGCAGAGAAATAAAGGAGACACTTCCAAATTATGTTCAGTCTTTAACTGGAAATGGGCTGTGTCTTATAACAAACTAGGCAGTTGTTTAATTATGAGTTTGTTTTTCATGAGCATGTACTTTGTAAGTGAAATTGCAGCACAGGACTTTTTATTAGACTATATGATAAAAAAAATTTTGAGCTGTTTAAGGACTGTTGGTGCCTCTTGAATAGATTGTCTTTGATTATATAAGTGCAGGTAAAATTGCTACACTGGTTTATCAATGTTTCACAATTCAGTGTAAAAGATTGTATTCCAAGAGGCAGTTACTAGGGAAAAAATACATTGAGTTGTTTTTAAACCTGATTAGACCTGTTCTTTCAGAAAGCCTTTGCGCTCTTGATTACCAGCTGTAATTTAACATCACTGTCCTTTATGTGTAATGTACATGTGTGTTAACAGTGCATTGTCATTATAGATGGAAAAGAAGACATTCCTGTGCAGCTTCAGGATATAGAGACGGATTTGACTTCTCAATTTGTCTTCTCTCCCCCTCTTTTGAGATCAAGGACAAAAGATGTACCTAGCATTTCCCAGATTGTGAAAGAATCAGTAAGTAAATAATCTAGTTGTTTCCTGTTCTTGATTTTTGCTCTGTGCCATTTTTTCAAATCGTACTTGGCAGTGGCTTGCTTTTTTCCTTGAAGTTTTATCTAAAAAGAGAGCTTTACATTAAGCAGCTTAACAATTTAATTTTGTTTTTCCCTTGATGAAAAAAATTACTACAAAAATCAATTTTGAATCTGTAAGTCAAGAATTAATAAGCATTCCTTTGACTTCAATAAAAAGCAGTGTGTCTTTCTTTAAACTTATTGGTGTGTTATTTGTTAATCCAGAATGTGATCTTTAGTTACGGCACAGTAGTTCAAGATGCAAGGGGGTTTTTTGCAGAGAGAAACTGTACTGCTTTTGGAAATAACTTCGTCATGACTTCTTCATGAAAGAAACATTCCTTTGTATTCTATACAAGTGTAGAAATTTGGGTGTGAGTAATGATTGTGTTGCTTTAATGTAGGAGCTTCCAGCTAAAGAAGAGGATGCCAAATCCATAGAGTCTGTGGGAAAGCAAAAATTGAAGAGAGGCAGAAGTGCAAAATCCAAAATGAAGAAAGCAAGCAAGTATGAAATTATTTGCTTTCCTTTATTGTGGTAGTCATTCAACTCTTAACCCACCTAAATTCCTATTTTGCTGTGCAGTTCTGCTTGGATTTCACAAGCCTGTCCAGCTTGCTGGTATAAAAGGCATCATTTGCCTCATTTAACAGTTTAGTTTTCTGCTGGAAACAAAAGAGGGAGGAGATAGAAAAGGGCAAACAGATACTGCTTTTTGAAGTGATGGCATGCTCTTATATCGTGAGAAGTTCTTGTTTCTGGACTTGTTTTCTTGTTCCTTTTGGAAAACTCTTCCTATGAGGACATTTGCTGTGATGGGGCACTCTTAAAAGATCATATAAGTAGGGGCTGAGAATGCTTGAGGCAGTTTGGTAAGAAGTGAAAGCAAAAGGAAGTTTATTTATGTACTTTTTCTGTCTTTATTCTATCTACAAAGAAACCCAGAAATAGTTCTTTGATTATGATGTTGTAATGTTGGTAATAATAAATTTGGTACTTCATTTTCAGAACCACGAGAAAAGAAGGTTCTTGGTCACCTCCACCAGTTGAAATAAAATTCATCTCTCCTTTTGGAAGTCCAGTGGATGGAACAAAGAACAAACAGAAAGAAACCATGGAAGTGGTAGAGAAGACTCTACGAAAGAACAAAAAAAGACTGTCTAATTTTCCAAAGCCAGTTGTGCGCCGGAAGATACTGTAACTGTTTTTAAGTTTATAATGTACACCGTTGTTTGTAAAGTCATCAAAATTGTGTGGATTAGTTAAAAAAAAAATCACCTAATTTGGAAGAGGTAATTTATATAAATTATTGTAAAATTTCATAAAAAAATAGTCTTCAGTAAGTAACTCCATATGGAGTGCAATTTCCTCAGTCAATGCAGTTTTCTATTTTATATTAAGACTTCATACATTTATATAATATGTAAATACAGCTTATTTTAGGATTGTTAAATAAAAATGTATACTTCACAATACGCTTACTGTCTGAAAGCTTTTTGAGGGAGTAGTGGGTTGAATGGCCTTTATTGCTCAGAAATTTTAATGTTGGTTTGCAAGAGTGTTTAGACCCTCAGAAAGTTTGCTTAGAGCTCCTGTAATGAGTAAACATTTAAAACATACTAGTTAAAATTTTATAAATTGTTTGACCTGGCACAAATAATTGGGCTCACAATACAAACTGGTAATTCTTTACATTCATGCTTGAGTTGTACTGTATTGAAGTCAGAATGTAAACAATTGTATTTTAAGCTGTGCAATATTTTTTGTATTTGTCTTAAACTTTGGAAAAGCTGCTCTTAAGTTCATAAAATAGATCAGACCTCAGATGTTTCATTATTTTTTACAATTTGTTGTCAGCAAAAACTTTCCTGTATAGAGTGTGCGACGCTTACAGTAGCATATCACATTTAGAGATATATTACCCACATACTTGGAAATTTGAGCCAAAATTATTTTCATAAAGTTAATAGGAATGCTACTTTAATTGAAATAATTGTCTGTAAACATGTTTTACAATATCTGAAGCCTGCATATCACAGCACTGAAAACTTGATGGTAAAACTAACATAATCGTCTGGAAAAGGTACAAATGTGTACAGAAACCATATTTTTAAATAATTATTTCATTAATAATCTTGGGTTATGGAGTAAATTTCCATATAAAGCTTCAATTTGTAAAAATGAATTCAAAAACCTATTCTTTTAATAGCAGGCAGGGAACTATTTTGGTGTGCAGTCTTTTAGACATTGAATTATTTTTATGTATGTTAATTTATATGGATGCAACTTTGAAGACAACAGAATGGTGGAGCCTGACATTAAACTTTTCAATTAGTAAAACCTACTACAGTTACTCCAAGAAATAATTTATTGGTTAACTAATACCTTCTGCATAATGGATGAATGTATTAATAACAGACTAAGCTTTTACGGGAAATTTCTTCTGGGGTTCTGATTTTTCTGTCTCAGAACAGTTCATTCTAGAGAAGCAGTTGCATGTGCTGAGAAATTATTTCCTTTTTTGTCTTTGGGAGTATTTATAATTAAATGAAAGCTTAAAAAAAATTGCCAAATGTTGACAGGGTGAAAGTGGAGTCTGAGTGAAGCCTTTTAGTTGTATTGGTAGTTACTTGCTCTGAATATTTTGTACTTGAACTACAATATAAATATGGTCAAACAGGAAAGTGGGGGAAAGTTCTAGCAATATTTTTTTAAATTCACATTGTACAGAAATCCAGTGAATAGCTCAGGAAATGGGATAGAAGATCAGACTTCAAAACTGGAAAAGCAAATATATGTCCTATCGTGAATATATATTTTATGTAGTGCACAAGAGTATTTATAAGCATATATATATACATATGTATGTGTATATATATATATGCTCTGATTCCTGGTCAAGTAGAATTGACTGAATAAATGCTTGTGCAGACTGCTTTATAGGGTTTTAGATTTTAACATCTTTCTGTCATTTATACTTGAAGTATATTTTTTGCAATGAAAGTCAAGTGGGACAAATGGAAACATATTAGCCAATTTTATTAATAATTTATAGTTATTTTTAGCCTCTATTTTATAATAGGCTCATTTGGCAGTGCTTTGGAGAAAAAAAGAAAGCAATATAATAATGAGGAAATTGGCATGTGATTTGATAACTTTCTAATGCTTTGTAAAAATCTAGTTATTTTTTTTTTTACTTTAAGGGAATTTTAATCTAATTTTACGTTTTCCTCCATTTTTTTTTCCAATTTGTTCTCGAATGCTGATCAGTTTCCCCAGGGAGCAGTTTTAAAAGAATAGAATTGCAAGCATGGTGTGTAACAAGGAATGGAATTTCAGAAATTTGAAGGAGGTAGAAGGATATTAAAGCAAAACCAGGCACTGGTAATTTTAGAGCCTGAGAAAAGGAAATGAAACAGTAACAGCATGAAGATGGCAGCTCAGCATTGAGTTTATACTGAAATGGAGAAAATGGATTTTGCTTGGGGATTTTTTTGTGGAGGCTGAGGATAAGGTCTGCTAAGGATAGAGGTGGAAAAGAAGATTTCATTAAGGGGGGGAGAGCCAGTGAATGGGGAATGCTTCACAGGCTAAGTGGAGGAGCCTGCCTTGAAGATGACCATTGCTTGGGGGTGAGTGGCTGAGCAGGCTGGGGGTATTAACAGAGCTGCAGCTTCTTCTCAGGTATCTGAGAGGAAAGTAATACTCATGGTGCCAGAGGAGGACATGAGGAGCCTGTAAAAAGAAAGAGGGTGATGTATCATTGTGTGGGATCCATGCAGAAAAGAGGAGTTCCCAAGGCGCCAGTTGGTACAAGCTCATCACTAAACACAGCAATTCTGAAGATTTTTTATAGAAAATCAAATTACTTGAGGGGTGTGTTTTTTCTCCCCCTAAAGAAAAGCTGGAATCCTGATGCATTGGCTTTGGTTGAATGTCAGATAACTAAAAGCTTGAAGATAAATTGTGCAGCTGTACCTTTGGGGCTGTAACCCCAGAGAATATTCTGCTGCAAAGTTGGCTGCCTTGGGCTATTAACTCACCTTTCAGAAAGAAGAATTCATGTAATGGCCAATTTTGTTTTCAAGAAGCACATAGGAGTAGTAACAAAGAGAAAATGAACATTATTAAGGGCTGTTAGGAGGGAATTTGAGAAGGAAAGTCTCAGTTGAAATGGCTCCCTGAGATATCTCAGAGTTAGTGTAAATGTTCCTCAGACTTCTCTTCAAATGTTCAGAAGCTAGGGCTGATGAAAGGATCATTCCAAATTATAACATGAAAGAGAAAAAAAGCAAATCCATTTTCCTTTTGACAGCCACTTGGTGCATGAAGTGGCTTGATTGACTTATTTGCCTTAATATTTTTACATGCCCAGTGTGCAAATAAGGCTGCAGATAATGAAGTCATTTAGTCCCCCATCAGAACTTCCTCTCAAGGAAGACTCGGGATTGTCAGCACAATAAATTTATTTGCTGCAGTTCCATCAGCTCCTGTGTGACTGACTAATCCTAAATAGCTTAGTTGATAAGTTCTGATGGGGGGAAAAGCTACAGGTAGAAGCTGTAGCTTCCATTGTCTCTCGTGAATTGTGAGGCAATATTTGTAACCTCTTAGTCTAGGCCAATCTGAAAATATTATAATAGAATTTCAAGTAATAAGTTTTTTTTATTCTGTTTGTACTTTTGTCTTCTGTACAAAACTTGCAGTTTTCCATTCCAGGAATGCATTTTTCACCAATGTAGTAATAATGGATCTCTTTGGTATGTCTGGAGATAAATGTACTGTGGTTTCTTTTGAATGAAAGCTGTTCCTAAAATAAAATGCATTTTCCAAAACATTTTGCTATGTGGCTGACCAGTATGTGAGGCAGAATGAAATAGGAAAGCTCCTGCTGTGTCTGGTCACTCAAATCACTTATTCCTGTGTAACACCTGGTTCAGGAGGAGGCTTATCCCACGGGAGTCACTGGTGTGGTAGGCATTGCTGTTGAGCTTGGTTTAAATCCAGACTAAAACATGAGTTAGTGAATTAGTGACTGCTTACATTTTGATACAACAATTGTAATTTTAATACACAAAGAAGGAACCAGGTGTGTGAGTTCTAGCAGCTCAACAGCACAAGCATCTAGGACCCTAAGGATCCAGGCACAGGAAAACCTTTGGTTTGGGTCTGGCCTGTTGGTCTCATGGTGGGTTCCTGAAGGACAAGAATGGTTTGCTTACCCTGGCAGGATCCAACAGGTACACAGAGCAGGTAAGATTTTAATCAAAGAACCAACTAACACAGTTATAGCCAATACATAATGGTAGAGTGGTCAGTTAATTTATCTTCCATTAATATTGATGTAAGTGTAATGTAAATGATGGACATTTGTCCGTATGTCTCTCCAATCAACATACCTTAGAATAACAGTACAGTCAGCTGATCTTTGTAATAACACAGGAAAAAAGACAAAACTGTTCCTTAATCTCTGAGAAACAACTACTCATTTATTTCACTATGGGCACTAAGGCTTTGAAAGTAAGAACACCATGAAGTAACAGCACCTATTCCAAACAGGCATGAGGAGTAACCAGCAATTTCATCTGCTAAGGCACTTTTATCCAGGTCCTGCCTGATCTCAATAGTTGGGGTATGGGGAAACATGAGAAGGCTGCAGTTAATTGTTAAGCAGATGCTATAGTAGTTTCATTAAGTAGTAACTTTAAATTTAGATGAAGCAGATTAAACAAAATTCTAGAAATAGTACCTGTTAAGTCACTGCTTTAATGTGGTTGTGAATTAAAACTCAGTACCCTTCATGGGTTTGCTCACTCATGCAAACAGTATTTATAATTTTTAACTCAGTTTTTCTTCTGTTTTTGCTGTAAACAATAGCACAGTGAAACTACTTTATGATTAGGCTTTTACAGCCACATGAATTTTATTGGAGTTAGACCCAGGAAAGGTGTTAGTTTATACAGTTATGTTTTGACTTCAGATTTCAGGCTTGCTAATAACAGAGAACTCAACACCACGTTTGTTGAGGCGATCAATCAGTTTTGTTTTGGAGAAGGCAGCTCCTGGAGAATACACACCACCCCTGGTAAGGAAAATCAAAAGAGAAAAACATTAGTGGTAGAGTGAGTGACAACTTTTTGATGTCAAAGATGTGCTTCCCTGCCTAAGAAAGAAAAAGCCACTTTGTCACTCAGGAAAGCATATGAGGATTTTGGCAAGATGGTCATATTCTATAGGTTCATTTCTACATCCAGCAAACTCAACAGAAATCATTCAATTAGCTGAAAACATTGGCACTGATGCAACAGATGCTGCAAAAGCAGTACTGAAAGCATATGTCTGCATCCTTTCAAACTGAAAGGCAGAGTAAGAGTACGTGGCTTTGTATCAGTCTGTGGTGAAGTATCTCCCTTTTGGTGAGGCAACACAGAAATCCACAGGGTTATGAGATCTGTATATTTACATATACACCCAGTAGCTTGGAGGGACATCACACTTCTACATGAGACAGTACTTACTGTTTAGGCAGACAAGCTGCATCTTCCAGAAGAGACACAGCTGCTTGAACCATTGCAATTGGAGTGGCAACATAGCCAGGCTCTGACAAAAAAAACAAACAAAAGATATACAGTGTCTTGAAACACAGAATGTAATCTTGCTCTTACCTACAGCATGCTAAAGAGTAATCTCTTTGGCAATGAAACAGCTTTCCCCAATCAAGAACAGCTTTTTTACCTGCTAATCATCCCAAGTCACTGAGAAGTTCTTAAAATACTGCTTATAATACAAAAACTGCTTCAAATACAGGCCTAGAACCACATAACAACCAACAATCACCTCTTCATTACAGCAAGACCTTTCCACATTCTGTGCCTAAATTCAGACTTTTGCTGTGAGACTGCTGCATTCAATTACAACTCTAGTTATTTAAAGGAGCTATGCTTCATTAACTCCCTTCTGAATATACATTGCTGCTGTCTCCAAACTTTACTTTAGGTGTCTTCTCCTCTCAAAGGAATGACTGAAACGTAAGTATGTTATAGCTAGAAGTGATACTGTGCCAGATCAGTTTAAGTTCACTCACAGGGGTTTGCAAATAAAAAAAAGTATTGAGTCCAGGCTGTAACAACTGAATAACTATCCTTAAAGCACTCTCCTTTTAACTGCTCTACTCTGCAAAAATAAAAGTTATGATGAGGAAAATGGGAAGGAAAGAGAATGACAAGCATGTAAATGAACTGGCTATTTCAAAAAACAGAGCACAATGAATGCTAGTACCCAAGGCAAGACTCTGTAAAGGCTGCTGACTTTGTCCGCGCTGCAAATGCTCCCTGAGGGTGAAAGGAATAGCAGCAGAACCACAAATCTATTATTTTAGAGTAGGGAATCAAAAGCAGTTAGCTGCTGCTAACATACATACCTGGTCCCTTCACTTCAGTGCAGATCTTTACATTTGGTTTGCCATTCTGGGGATCTTGCCCCTCGCTGTAACCCTCACCAAAAAATGTCATTGTAAAGGAGGTTCCATCCATCTGCAGTGGACAAGACAAGTGTGGTCACCAAAACAGTAACTCGTAGCAAGCAAGCACAAATAGTAAGCGTAAGAATCTCTTATGCCAGTTACCATGACTTATCTAAACATGAGAGCAATTATTTTAGGTTACTGCTAAAAAGGTACAGTCTAATCTAAACCGTAAGCACTTCCACTTTGTTGGAACTCTTATTGTTCCAAAGTCCATTTACTCTCTCAGTGCTTTTAGTCCTGGAGTTTTGCTGCTCCATCTCCCTCTGTCATCATTGACAGACTGAGTGCTGTGAGCCAGCCACATCAATATATCAGACCCAGCAACATGACTCATTTTTTCTCATATGAAATTCCACTTACTTTAATGTCTAATAGCAGAAGTAATTATTATTTAAATATTCTAAGCAATTTGCACAGGCACACATGTGCATTTAGAAATTATTTATTTGAGACTAGGCAGTTGACTCTGCATTACTATTCTACCCTTACTATAATAATTATTCAATAACCATGATGGAAAATAGTCAGTTACCTGTTTCTGGGTTGGTCCTTTCTTTGTGAAGACTCCAGCAGAGAAAAATTCTGGGTACTATATAGTAAGAGGAAAAAGGGGGGGGAAAAAACCCATAAATACGAAACACTAGCAGTAAACTACAGTGGAAAAATAATCACCAAACACTTAATTCTTAATTATTTTGTGTTTTGAATACTTACTTTTGTCAGGAGTTTTCTTCCAAAGTTAAACTTGACCATAAGAAGAAACAGAAGGCCAGCAAACATCAGCTTGATAACAGAGCCAAGACCACCTACGTTCGCATAAGCACTGTATTGCACCTGAGGCAAGAAAATTATTTCAGTGATAGCATTTACATTAAAATGTTTGCATTATTTCATTTGTAAAAACAAATATAGTCCCAAATCCAACCCTTTGATAAAACAGATAGCTCTTTAAATAGGGCTTTGAAGAATCGCCTTAGTCCTTTCCTTTCCTTTTCCTCTTTTTCCTTTCCTTTCCTTTCCTTTTTTTTCCTTCCTTTTTCCTTTCCTTCTTTCCTTCCTTTTTCCTTTCCTTCTTCCTTCCTTTTCCTTTCCTTCTTCCTTCCTTTTTCCTTTCCTTCTTCCTTTCCTTCCCTTTTCTTTCCTTTCCTTCCTTTTTCCTCTCCTCTCCTTTTTCCTCTCCTCTCCTCTCCTCTCCTCTCCTAATTGTGCTTTATTTTAAGATAAACTGAGGCTTTCATATTTTAGAGCTCTGGAACAGAAATGTCATTAGTAATTTCCAAGTATATTTTTAGAGTGCTATCTCAACTTCATCTCTGAACTGATGTCTGTGATCCTGCACAGCTGTTACATAGACTGTCAGTACTGTTCTCCCCTCAGGAAACCATGGGAAACAGAAACTAAACATCCTTTCCACCACCACCACCACTTCACATTGCCTTTACTTGGCACACCAGAGACCCAAGTGTCAAAGAAGTCTCCAACTACAAAGAAGCAGGATGAGAACTCTTTATCATAAAATGTTCACTGCACTACACTGACCTGACTATAAACACACTACAATTATGGTGCTTAACACACAATGAACGAAAGCCTCTGCAAAGGACAGAATATGTTGTATTTATCATTCCCCAAAATCATGATGCCTACCTTTCAAATATTTTTGTGCCTGAAAGCTTCCATTCCCTACCAATACACACCCTGCAGGAGAACCCTGCAAAAAGTTCTCCTAACTGTTATGCTAGCAGCAATAAGCAAGCTCATCAGAGTATCAAGTAGCATAAAACAGGCCAATGCACCCAGAAGAAGCTGAACCACATCAGGTCAAGCAGCTTCCAAAGGCTATCAACAGAACAAGCCTCCTTCTTTACAGAAGGAAAAGCACACTGCAGTTAATTATTATTTGCCTGACTCCAGAAACCCTACTACACAGATTGGACTAAGATAGTTATTACATACATGAGAGATCTGTTGAAAATTGTAATAAAGACACAGTATACAAGTAACAGTAACTTACTGGTGTTTCCTTCAGCTCTGTGTGCAAATACCGTTGAGACCGTTTCACAACAGAAACATCAGATCCCATGAATGGAATGGAGTATTCTTTGAATTCCTTGTTGTAAAACACAAATCCTCTGCAAACGCCAAAGGTCAGAAAAAATGCTCAGATGTTCACATAAACTGAAACAAACTTATTTTAACTGCCCTAACAAAGCTGGCACGTTCTCCTCACATTTCATGTTCCTGTTCTACTCATCACTTCCGAAATGAAACTCAAGTTTGCCATGTTACAAAGTGTCTCTTAGAACAAGAAACCCAGTAAATGCTTAGTTTTGTGATCCCTGCTAAATGCTGGGACATGTTTTTTTTTCAGTAAACTATGAACAAATCAGTTTAACTGAACCTCAATTCTACTAGAAGAGTATATATATGTTCATATTATACTAAACTCCTACATGCATCTTTTTAGTATTTAGTAGTATGTTAACAATCTATATAATAACTGTTGGAACTGTTAGAAGACAGCATGTTTCACATCTCATGCTTCTTATACCTTTTTTTAAGCTTTGCACCAATGACTGGAACAGGGGCATATCCTATACTTTTTCGCAGCTTTCTCAGGTTGTCTTGATCCGCAAGGCCATAAACAGCTGACTTCCAGGTCCCATCATGTACACAAGTACCCTGGGGACACATCATGAAACAAATTCAGTAGCTAAAGGTTTCATGTATTATTATAATAATCTTAGAATTATTAAATATATTACACAGTATTACAATTATTACATATATGTTATGTGATTACAGGCATTTAAGTACAGTGCAATGTGCTGTGTTGGCCTTGGCTGATGCCAGGTGCCCAATAAGCCACACAATCACTCCCCTCCTCAGGAGAACAGGAAGGGGAGAAAATAATATGGAATAAAAACCTTGTGGGTCAAGATAATGGCCACAAGTGGAAGCAAAGGAAAACAGATGACTTATTCTCTACATCCCATCAAGCAAGAGATGTCCAGCTACCTCCCAGGAAGCATGGCTTCAGTACAACTCCTTTCTCTTAACTTTTGTTGCTGAGCAGACTTCATATGGCTTTGGTCAGTCTGGGACAGCTGTCCTGGCTGTGTCTCCTCTCCCAGGATCTTGCCCACTTTCAGCATATTGGTGAGGGGAGAATGTTGGAGAGACAGGCTGGATGCTGTGGGAGCACTGCTCAGCAGCAGCCACAACACTGCTGTGCTGTCAGCACCTCTCCTGCTACCAATATACAGCACAGTGCTATGAGGACTGCAGTGGGGAACATGAACTCCTTCTCAGACAGACCTAATAAATCTCCACCCCTTATTCCATACCATTTGCATCATGTTCAGGTCCCACATAATTTAATACATAGAAGTGTATACATATATATATATATATACACATATATATATCTTCCAACCATACCACTGTATGTAACTCTTATCCATGAAATCGCTTCTTACCAACACTTACAACATCAACACTTACAGTACATCCTTAAGTCATCTATATACCCAACATACAAATTTATGCATTCTCATTAACTACTGTCCCCTCCTTTAACACAGAGATGTTACATTCCAGTGCTCCCACCACTCTCCCAGATGTTCTTAAGAACAGGCTGTGCGTTGGGCTCCATCTGTCAAGATGGATGCTTAGGACAGCAGCAGCTTGTTGGGCACTGCCACTGGCTTTGTTTGGATCACTGTTGTATTATTTTGATAATGAGAACACACAAGTCTCTGGAACCAGACAGGATCCCCGTGGTATTGAGGGAAGCAACACAGAATCTCACTAAGCCTCTTTCCATCATCTATTGGCAGTCCTGGCTAGCCAGAATGGTTCCAGTTGACTGGAGACTGGCAAAAGTTACTTCCATCTACAAGAAGGGCTGGAAGGAGGATCTGGGGAGCTTCAAGTCTGTCAGACTGACCTCAGTTGCCAGGGAAGGCTACAGAGCAGATCATCCTGAATGCCATCATGCAGCACATGCAGAACAACAAGGCTATCAGGGCCAGTCAGCATAGGCTCATGAAAGGCAGGTCCAGCTTGACAATCCTGACCTCCTTCTATCACTTAAGTGGATGAAAGAAAGTCTGTGGATGTTGTTGGCCTAGACTTCAGTAAAGCCTTTGACAGCGTGATGTCAGGCACTGGAAGTGGCTGAGTTACCAGCCCTTGAGTTATTTAAAAGACATGTAGACATGGTGCTTTCAGATATAGCTAAGTGCTGGACTTGGCAGTGCTGGGTTAACAGTCGGACGGGACGATCTTAAATGTCATTTCCCACTAAAATAACTATACTATTTTATGATTCTGCTAGATATATTACATATTATTAGTTATTACATATGCGTTGTGATTATGTGCATTACAATATATTAAGACAATCTCCCTCGAACAAAAAAAACCCAGAACCAAACAGCCAAACACAAGGCTTACTGGCAACACACCAGTTACCTGTTACAGTGTTACCTGTGCATGAATCCTTCCTGCAACTCTGCAAAAAACTTAGTATTTCTTAACACAGCTTAACACAACAAAGTTTAGGTGGACAGCCTATGCAAATAAACCTTACAAAAGTGTATTTGCTTGGGATACTATTACTAGCTTCTAAAGAATTAAGTTCTTCAGCTCATAAGCAAAGGACTGCAAACTTGTTCATTGGTCTGAATGAATATGAAAAACCCACTTATTCTAATGTACTGTGGTGAAGCTATCAGAAATACCTCTGAGTTTCTGAGAAGGTACAAACCAACTAACCTCAGGTCCAGATTTCACTTTCAGGAAACTTTCGACACCAGTTAAGGTACCTTTAAGGGAGGAGAAAACATTACTTGGCATATAGAATAGACTGGAACAGAACAACTTAAGTGGGAATGGGCCTGCAATGATCATCTGGACCTACTCCAAGCATACAGTCACTAGTTCACTAAGCTAGAGTACATTCCTGTAGACTCAAAAAGCTTGCCACTGGCATTACTTGAAAAAGCAGGGTCACATCTTTATCTCAAAGTAAAATAAACTAAGATTAAGTCCCAATGAGTTAAAAAGGAAAGGCATATTAACAGCAATATTTTATTTAATTAAGAGATAAAATATATTTTTATTCAAAACAAGTATCAGACGTAAAACTATAACCACATGAGCAAATAGAAACTCATTTCCATGCCTCTCCTCTCCCTACAACCAGACCCAACTGAGTTTTCTTAACTGGAAGCTCAAATACACTCCAAGGTAAAGCAATGCCAGTAGTTTTAACAATATACAACAGTTTTAATAATATACAAAGGAAACCATTTGGATACTCTTATCAGCTCTTCCAATTGAAAGTCAGACCTGATGAATGACACATCCTCATTTGAAATAAGGATGAAGTACTATTTGCACAGAATTAAGTCACCTCACATATTTTCTCAAATATATGATCTTTCAGTCACTCTCTAGCTGCTCTTAAAGGAAAAGGCACTGTATGGCACTGTCTGTCTATTTACTACATACAACAGCCTCTCAGCACTTGCAGTAGAAAAGGAAAACTTAAAAAATCTGATTACCCAGTAATTTTTGATTGCTTTCCTGCAGCCTTCCTGTCTGTCCCCACTCCTCTTACACAATCTGTAAGGTTCTCACGGCACAAAAGGCAGTGTGCTGAGGCTTGCCTAGAGATGTCCATATGCTGACTGAAGCTGCTGACAACTCAAGGTTCTGCTCTCTCTCTCACTGAGCAACATTACCTTGAATCTCTCCTCTACCTAATGACCAATTTTCTCCAATCTAATGGGAATGTCACTTTTAAATTTTTATCTACCAGATTTGGCTGAAACTGGTCAGCCGGTAAAGACAGGCAAAGAGAGACACTGAAAGTTTCCACATCAACACTGCTGCTTTAGGAAACCAGATCAGAGCATCATCTATGGTTGTTTTTTTTTTTTTTTTTTCTCTATAAGGTCACAGTCACCTTTCAGCTTGTCTCTGGTGTACAGCACTCCCATATCAGCTGGTATAGAGTCAAAGCCACAGCTTCCGATGACATATACTCCCTTTTCTGCAGCTTTTGTGTTGTATTTCAGGTACATTCCTTCCAGAAACTAAAACACAATCAGAACAAATATTTTAAGCAAAATGTCACATTTGGCCATATCCAATATCAGCCATCAGCAATTTAGTGTCATATCATAGCACTCTGCATATTTCAAACCACTTACAAGCATCTTTAGGACAGATGCATACTACTCCTGCTCTGTGGTATAGAAGTGTCACAGAAGTACAAGTGATCTACACAAAATTCCTGTGTAGAATCGAAACCGAGACTTAAAGCAGAAATCAAAAATTCAGGATTTCCAGAGAGAACTTGAGAGGCTCTTGTCTAAATGTCCAAAATTATATAACCAATACACACTGGTGTATTTTAAAATAATTAATGCATCTTAGAACTGTTGATCAGGAGGCAGAATTTGCCATCATGTTCAAAAACATTAGCAGAAACATGAACTATACTAAACAAATACTCCTTTAGCAGATCCTTGATAGACAGCTGTGTCTTTCTACTGTCACATACCTGAGGTTCTCCACTGATGTCAATGCAGCTTGCACCATTTTCAACACAAGCTTCAACCACAGGCTCTCCAAAGAACCTATACTATAGGAGGAAAGAACACCACACATAACAAAATAAAGCCCATACAATATAACTCATCCACCATGCTTGATCTAACATTTCTTATCTACAGTAAGAGTACACATTTAGTGGCTATTGATTTTGTTAAAAGGGGCAAAAAATGTAATAGCCTTTCTAGTTCTGGGTGTGGGGACAAGGAACATCATGATGAACTTCACCACTAGTAATGGAGTTTGCTGAGCAGACTTCTCCACTGCATTTCTCTCATAAGAACACCAAAGCAAATTAAATGTATCTAATCTCAGTTTATGCTTTTGCATGCATCAGCATACTCTCTATTACTCTTAGTGTGAGAGACATTGTCAGGACCCAACTTCCAGCTCTTGTACTCTGATCCCCTATAAAAATGCTGGAAATGCTGGCACCCTAAGTTTTAAAGGAGACAAGAACTTAAACCCGCGTGTCCACAGGCTTCTTTTCTAGCACTACTTTCAACTGTAGCAACACTTAAAACATTTTCGCCCAATCCAGGACTCCCCACCGCACAACTGAAACAATCAGTTTCTTATGCTGCCTGTGAAGGCTTTAGAAAGCCCCAACCCCCTGCTGTATTTTCGTAAGAACTGTCCGTGAGTTACACCACCCAGAAACCCATGGTCTGGGCGACTGCAGTACAGGAGCCACGTTTATCTGGACGGCTCCTGGAAACCCGGAGCCCGGCTTTCCGGTAGCCGTCTCAGCTTTCCCTGCCCCAATGATCCGGGAGCCCGGCGGCAAGCAGCCCAGAAGCGGCGGCGGACGAGGAGACGCCGCTGCGGGTCGTGCCGGGAGCCGAGCTCGGCGGGATCACCGCCCGGACGACTGCACTCACCGGGCCCACGCAGTTGAGCACCAGCCGGGTCTGCCTCGCCATGGCGGCCAGCGAGGCCGCGTCGCCCACATCGCAGAGCAGCACGCCGACCTCCGCCCCGACCGCCGCCTTCCCTGCGCACCGGAGACCGCGGTCACCGACACCGCCCGCCGCCCCGCGGGCGCGTCCCTTCCCTCCCCTGGCAGAGCCGCCCCGACACCGAGGGGCTCGTTCCGGTTCAGCTCCTCAGCCCTTCCCCTCGAGCCCGTCCGCGGGAGGCTCCCGAAAGACGGGGCCAGGACACCGGGACTGCGTGAGCCCCGCCGACCCCGGACAAACGGCGCTGCGCCACACGACCCCCGGCCGCGGCCCGTACCCAGCCTCTCGGCCGCTCGCTCCAGCACCGCCTGCAGCTTCTCCCGACTCCGCCCGGCTACGGCCCAGCGCAGGGGGCCGCGCAGTTCCCCGCTGGCCGCCGACCGGGCCACCTCCTCCACCACGAACTGGCCGGTGAAGCCCGAAGCTCCGAACACCACGAGCTCGTAGGGCCGCTCGGGCGCCCCGGGCCCGCTGGCATCGCCGCTCGCCGCCATCAGGATCCGAACCGCCGCAACCACCGCACTGCCGACCCGCGCCAGGCAGCGGCCGGTACCACGCGGCCCCGCCCAGGCCCCGCCCCCTGCTGGCAGGGGCGGTGCGCGAGGATCGCTCGCGGGGCGGCCGTTAGGGCTGTTACGGCGCTTGGTGGTAGTGAGAGGTGATGGGGGCAGTGAAAGAGGCAGTGAGGGGCAGTGGAGAGGCGGTGAGAGGAGGTGAGGGACAGTGAGGGACAGTGGAGAGGCGGTGAGGGATAGTGGAGGGGCAGTGACGAGCGGTGAGGGGCAGTGGTGGGCAGTGAGAGGCAGTGGAGAGGCGATGAGGGGCAGTGACGAGCGATGAGGGGCAGTGACGGGTGGTGAGGGGCAATGGAGAGGCAGTGGAGAAGCAGTGAGAGGTGGTGAGAGGCAGCGGAGAGGCAGTGGAGAGGCTGTGAAGGGCAGTGGAGAAGCAGTGAGGGGTGGTGAGAGGCAGTGAGGGGCAGTGAAGAGGCGGTGAGGGGCACTGAAGAGGCGGTGAGGGGCAGTGAAGAGGCAGTGGTGAGCAGTGAGAGGCAGTGGTGGGCAGTGAGAGGCAGTGGTGGGCAGTGAGGGGCAGTGAGGGACAGCGAGGGACTGCCGAGCTCCGGGGGCAGCACAGCCCTGCCCTCTCCCTGAGCAAGCCCTCCTTCTCTGCCGCCTACTGCCAGTGACGGCAGCAACTCGGCCCCTGCCGCGGGAGAATAACCTTTGCTCTCATTCCAGCAGACAGGAAAGAGGTACAAGTGCTATCTCCCAGAGCCTTGGGAGATTTGTAACATACCGTGAACAAATAAAAGCACACCAAGATTCACCCAAGAGGTTTTAGAGTCCAGAAGTTCAAGCAGCAACGTTTGTAGAGAGGTCACCATGGTAGAGGCCACCATTATCCGTCCCACAGCAGATGTTACCTCTCCTGATGACCATGGCTCGTTACTGAGAGTTACTTCTATTTTAGCACAGGTAATGTAGATGAATGGAGGACTGGTACTAAGCAAAAACAAAACCTCAGTTACCTGGACGTAAAATGAAAACTCAGTTTCCCTCACAACTACAGCAAATATTTATGTTTTGCTGAACAACAAAAGCAGAACAACACAAAATTTGAACTTCCCTTTGCATTGGGGAGAAGCAGTGACCTTGCAGAGCCTTGATGGTAAGGAGTGTTTGCAAATGTACAACATGGTGAGGTATGGTCATGTTTTCTCTTCATGCCCAGGCTGCTCACCTGGATTTCAGAGGCTCTAAGGAAGCAGCTTTGTGAGTTGTGCTCGCTGACCCTTCCTGCCAGGGAGCATCTGCCATATATGAACAGCTCCTGACAGCTGCTTGTCTAACTTGTTTTAAAACCTTCAACGACAGATGCTTTCACTTTGCTCCCCAAGCAGTCCCTGCCTCTTGCACTTCATTATACATATAATTGGACACAAGAAGCTGGAGCTACACATCCCGTAGTTTCTGACTCATACTATTTCTCCTGTTTCTAGCAAACATTGATAAAAGATTTAATCCCTGAGGAGTGTATAAAAAAAGGTGATGCAAGGCTGGAAACTTCCATGCATTTCTTCCACCTTTGCTAGATTAAACAGCACTAATTCTTTTGATCTTTTCTCACAGGCCACTTCCAACATACTTTTCTCCTTTTTTTCTGAACTCTCTCCAGTTGGTTTTCGTTCTTCCTTGAAATCTAGTGCCTACTACTAGACCCCACATTCATGCTGTCAGTACTAAATTAACTGAGGCTATGTGAGTGATGTGCCAGAGTTTATTCCTGTTTCTATGTGCCCCGAACATTTTTTGCACCTCACACTGTTTGTGCACCTGCAGGTTATGATTTGTTTCACTTCAGAGGATTTTTCAAATCACTGCTGTCTAGACAGTCTTTCCACATCTCAGAGTTGTACTAGGGATGAATGTCCTTCCTAAATGCATTTTAAACACCTCATCTCTGAGGCAGTAGGAGATCTTCTCCTCTAAGCATTAGCATCAGCTCCTTGAGTAGTGTTGATGTGGTTGTTTGCAAGCCTACAATATCAGCTGTATCAGTGAAAAAACCCACTATAACAAAAAACAAAGAGTGGGGGAGGGAAAGACAAAGATGTTTTTTGTTCTTTTTTGATCCAGATCATTGTGTTGATCTGATATACAGAGCAACCCTGCAAAACCAGTTTCTTGTGTTTGAGGTCACTGAGCATCTTATTAGTCAAGCCTGCTCTTACTGCCTTCCTGTCCTTCCTACACACTCGCATCATTTCCAGCTGTGCTTATAATAGAGTTGAACTCCTCTGAGCTACTTTCCTCTTACGCTCAGTTTTTCTCTTCTGCCTCTAGTTCTCAAACTTCAATCCACTTTCTTATCCTTTACAAAAGCTGAAAAAAACCATGGAAGCAATAAGTAATAGATATTATTCCCCCAATTTAAAGTTAACAAAAATCTTTATTTGTTCAGGCTTTGCTTTAACATTTAAAATGTTTCAGTGACAGGAGACTGCAACAAGCCTGCAAATGGCAAAAGGATTCTGATACAGCTTGCAGGGCTGGCTAGGATCTGCAGCTCACTTTTTTCATCCCCTTGGTCCAAAAGCTTGCCTCTCTTCCCTTCTCTCCCTCCTCCATATTTTCCTATTTTCATATCAAATCCCCTGTCACTCTCAGAAACAAGATGTTTTATAAACCTATGACTCTTACCCAATGATTTGTAAAGAACTGAGACTGCACAAGCTTCTTTTGCCCATATCTTTTTGATAAGACCTGCATTGTGTTGTTATGTAGTGGCTTGGCAAGCACAAGTTTGTGTTCAGTGCTGAGAATCCTGTCTCCTCTCAGTGACTGAAACTTTACACCAAATTGGGCAGACTTACCCTGCTTATCAGTCCACAGCTCAAGATTTCATCTATTCTTTCAATGTCAGCTCTATTTCCTTAAAGCACGCTTGCTGGAGCACACTTGATATTTCATGTCAACTGCAGCAACAAATCAGGCTTTTGGAGCTGCAGAGGAACACCTGGAAACCAACTAGAAGGGCATCAAAACTCAAGGCAAAACTTTTTTGTGACTTACATGAGCTATCATTATGATAGCTACACCTTGTTTTTTTCTTGAGAAAGACATATGGCTGGTAAGTGCAAGAGTTGTGTTTGCAGACATCTCCAGTTTCCCTCTGTCTCCCAGAGTTAAAAAAAGATTAAAACACAAAGTCTCTAAGCCAGTTTACATTCCTGCCTGTGAAACTAATAAGTGCATGGGTAGGTTTCAAAATGGCAAACGTCAAGGCTCTGATTTTAAATGGAAGGCTTGCAGCAATCTTGACTAAAGGCAAAGGTTAACCTGGCTTCCTAGTTCATGTCGCCAAAGCAGGATTGCAAAAATTATTCTGTGGGAAAGCAGTAGGATGATTTATAATTTTTCCTTGTCATATAGGAAGACAAGAAATACCAGATCTGCTGCCAAGTGCAGTTCTGCAAAGGGGGTTCCCACCTGAATCAGCTTTAGAAGCTCACAAAAAAAAGATACTGCTGTTTATTTTTAAATCTTGTTTTTAAGATTTGAAGGCACATACTTTTTATCATATGTATCTCCATACAGATACTTAAAGATTTCAGTACTTAATTCAAAACCTTATTTAGCCAGACTGCCTCAGTCTGTAATAACCTCAAGTTACTGGTGGTTCCTGCCAAGTTCTTTGGGACAGAGAAGCTCACAAGTGCATGTGCACACATGCACACAAGTCATAAAATTTCAAATTCCTTAAATAAAAAGGGGCATGAATCCCTTTGCTAGCTTCTGTTCCACCAGAAGCTTCTGTCAGGATCTGAGGAATCTATGTGTGTGTTCATAAGAGCCCTTGTTTGTCCCTTCAGTTTCCTAACAACAGTAGCTGTTCTGATAAAATCCTTCCTATCAATATTTATGTATTTTTTTTATACCAATCTTTGTGATAAAGTTTTTTATATAGATTTATAACTTTAGGACACTTTTTGTTTATTGGAGTGGAAATGCAAGTGTTGTTCCATGACCACCTTATAAATAATAAGATAGCAGAAATAGTGCAATATGATGTCAATTGCACAACCTAGTATGAAGGCAATTTTTTAAAACCACAACATGGTAATTGTCTTGTATTCCAATGAAATAAGATTACTGGCTTGCATCACTGCAAAAGTTGCTACAGAACACAAGAAAACCAGAGCATCTGTGTAGGTAGAGGTGTTGGGAAATAAGGCTGATTAACAATGCATGGAGAATTCACTGCAAGGTGTGAAGATTTATGTGGGTGAGTATATAAGGGATTAGAGGAAAAAAGGCAGGAATCTGTGTACCTATTACTGTTAGTCAGTACTGTGAGACCGTGAGAACAAATGTTTTGGGAACAAAGCCCAGAGTTCTTACTGACGTGGTGTATCTTATCCTTAATTTATACAGAATATTACTTTATAATCAAGAAGCAATAGTCTTCCAATAGCCACCCCATTCAGAACTTCAGAATTTGTAATGAACTAAATGATTTAGACTGGATAAAAAGAGGAGCTTGAAATGAAAAACTGCAGAGAATCCAACAGACAGCTGCTTGACACATGTGGCTGTTCAGTAATGCTTTATTTATTTGTATTTTATTTTACAATGAAAACATCACTTAACCTTTTTTTTTTTTTTTTTTTTTTAAAATAAATCCTAGAATAACTTAAGTTGGCAAAGACCTTGAGATGACCTAGGTCATTATAAAGGGAAAATATCTCTACATTTGATTAGCTACAGCCGCTTGCAGGCGAAACCAGACAGTTCCTTGATGTTCTCTGTACTTCACCAGCTCCAGTTGCCTACAGAACACCTTGGGGGCTAGCCAAGGCTGGCCCCACACCAACATGCTTCTGCTCAATGCATTTGAATGCTCTCCCAGTGCTCATGTGAATAGTCCACAAGTGCTTTTCTTCTTTCAGATTGCATACTGTCTGTTCACATGAAAAGAAGTTCTCTCAGATTGTTGAGTTTCACAGATTGGCAAAACCATTCACTCATTTTTGTCACATTTATGAAGCACAGATGAACTACACAGGTATTGCTGTTCTCAAAACCCTTTGTAGCTGTCTTTGAATTGATAATCTAATACATCTTTTGACCAAATAGTCTTCTTTTGTGCCAGTACTATCTTGAGCAGCTCCTGTGTGAGGCCATTTATGCACTGCACCTGTTCCCTGTTACAGTAATGGATAGGAAAGGTGCTCCTTCACAAAACTTTGATCTTTGTCCCAGAAACTACAGCAGCTGAGTGAAACCCTCCCCCACACCCCCTCACATTCTGCAAGCAGAGCACATAGCTATTCCTTCTAACCCTTCAGCAGTTTTTAAACCTTTGCAACATCATAACTTTCCTTGGAGCCACCCTTTTTTGTTAACCTACATCCTCATGAATTCTCAGAGGCTAAAGGGAAGGAGATTCCTAATAAGGGGAGAAGAATTAGTGCAGTGGTGGAGCTTTCCTCCCTCTTGGTCCAGTGAAAGAAAGCAGGAGAAGAGAGCCCATCATGTAGTTTTGTGCATTTACTCTGTGTGGGTGTTTTGTGCAGGAAAATTGCTGCAGGGTTTTGGGGATGAGAGCATAATGCCAAATGACCTGTGCTGTCAGCCACCATAACTTTCAGAGGTTTTTTGCTAAAATACTGGTGAGAAGCAACACTTCAGAGCTGCTGCTTCTATTTATCCCATGTAGCTATAGCTGCAATTTAATTTAGATCTGTCTGTAACATGGGCAAAAGACAGGATATCATCCATCTTCCTCATAGGAAAGATCCTAACATATCTCTAGTGTCTGTAGTGCTGGAAAGAGGCACATTTTCAATCATCTGCTGCTACCTACAAATACATCAAGGAAGTCTTCTGAGGACTGCCACAAGAGTGATTAAATATATAATTTTGTTCATTCTGTAGAAAGCAAAAGTTTAGCTTTCAGACTGCTGTCTTGACTTCTGACTAACTTTAGAGCTCAGCAGTCAGCATATGTAGCATTTGCTGTGAGAACAGAAAGAACTGAAACAGAATATGATGCAGAGACAGCAAATTCCTCTCATTTTATAGAGCTGGCCTGGTCAGCAGCGTGCAGGGCCTGTAACTGAACTCTGAGAAATACTAAAAAACCAAATGGTCCTACAACATGCAGAGCATCTGCAATGCAGCATGTTTTGCTTATGGTCTTTGACATACTTCCAGCAGCCCAGGTGACTCTTTGCAATGCCTGTGTAGAGAGCCCTGCATTGTGTCAGGACTGATCTTCACTTACCAACACAGAGACAACTCTCTCCCACTTGCCTGAATTCCTGGGATAGCATCAAGGTGTCTAACCTGGACCAAGAACCAGTTAGCTAAGGCTTTACTGTAGTAAAACCATCTTTGTCACCTATCAAAGCTTGCTCAACTTATATGAAATAATGACTTGATTGTATTAACCATTTTCAGTATGTCTCTGAACACTGGCAGAGTGATAAAGGTAAAAGGCCCCAATCTGTTCTTCTCTGACCTCTTCCTATAGCATTTATTCTTTATTAGAGGGCTTAAGCTTGTCCTAGGTGGTCTGGATGAATTTTTCCAACTCATACTAGTATTTTAGTGTTCTCCAGCAAAAAGGGTCCCCAAATGTGGCACTCAAACACTTTTAAATGTTTTTTTTTTGAAGGAAAAATCACCTTATGTGAATCAGTAGTGGATTTGAAGTCTTGCTGTGTGGATGACTCCTATATGAACAAGGACAAACACCTCCACGTGAAGAGCAACTGCGTGATGTCAAGAGGACTGCCTGAAGGTAGATAATTACCTGACCACAAGAGAAGCACATTTATAAAGGTCTTTATTCATTAATCACTTCCTGAAGTTTAGATAAATCCTTTCACAAGAGCAATTAGAGCCAGTCAACAGAACCTCATTACTGCGTATCGTGCATTCAGCTGCTTCTCTCAAAATGCCTCCAGCAGCATCTCAGATGGTGCCTGAGCCTGCACTTGCAGCTCAGATTTATGGATGAAGGAGAGATAAGGGGAAAGAATAAGATATTCACAGTAATGGTGAAATCTAATGTGCTTTACATGGACTAGGTTGCAGTCATGGAATATAGGATAGAAAGTCTGGGAAGTGAAAGTCTGGGATCTGAGTGAGGTGTGCTGCTCACGCAGGTAAATGGAGCGTCTGAGGTAGGTACACTGATTTATAGGAGCAGGACATGAAACAGAAGGATGTCAGTACTTGGATGTGAGGATCTAGTGAAGGGAAAGGAGTGTATTAGAAGGGAAGAAGCAGGCAGGAAGCAAACCTGTTCTGACTCATTTTTACTGTCTGGAAAGGAGTATTCTGGGAATAGCTACCAATGCTGACAAAAAGGTTTGAGACCTCTGTGCCTGGGCTAGGTATTTATTTCAAAATTATTTTAACTTGAAAGCTCAGTGGACTTTTCATGATGCAGGATACGCAGTTTCTCACTCAGAAACTCTAAGTTAATCAACAGGAGAGATTTTCTGACAGGACGCAGGGCAAGTAATAGGGTGAGGTATCAGAGATCCTTGCTGGGCTGAACTGTGTCTGAGCTCCCTCTAGTGAATTGTGTCGGTTTTTTTCCGCTCAAAGGTCGCTTCTGACTACCGTATTCCTATTGACTGAAGAGATAAATTCAAACTCAGATATTTTAAAACAAATAAACAAGCAAAGGATCTTTGTACCTGTCTTGTAACAGTTCACATTAATTCTGCTACACAAGGCTAAGTGCTTCTTTTCAGAAGTTTCCTGAAAAGTACGAAAGAACAAATGCAGTTTTAACAGTGTTAGAGTCAAATTGAAATTGGTCTGCTTCCCAAGTACTTGCAAAACAGAAGCAGCAGACTTGTATATCTTCCTACTGCAGGTAAAATAGTATTTTCTAAACATTTTCTGAAGGGCATCTGATAGAGGGCTTTTGCCATCACGGATGCGAAACAACTGTCAGAAATAAGGCTGGCATATTGATCAGTTCATTTTATATCTTATGGAATAAGCAAATGAGTGAATCACCAGCTTTTCTACATGGCATATGAACTTTAAAATATGGCCACTGTTAGCATAAAAAGGAGATTGTACAATTCATTTAAGTGTCAGGATTTGGAGTCCTCCCCCCCAGTAACATTCCCTTTCCAAATTTGAAAAAAATGTTCAAAATTGTTCCATTTCTAAAGCAAAATTTAAAAAAATCTAAAATATAAATTAAAAAAGGTCTCATGGAACACGTGGCTTGAGATGTTTATGCTTATCATGATGGCATTTCTCTGCCTGCCAGTTTATTTATTTCCTCCTGGAATGAGGAATGGAAGGGGCATTTTTGTATGCAGTAAGCTTAACTACAGAGGCTGTGAAGTATTGCTCCAGCTCCTTCATGAAGGCATACACATCTACCCATGTTTTTCCCCAAAATGGCAGGGAATAAGGAATACTTTTATCAAAATAACATTCAACTCTCTTGTGGTCACTGTAAATGTGCCCTCCAGCTCTACTAGTGATGTGCTGTGAGGCACATGGTGGGTACACTGGTCCCCTGGTTGTAACCTGTTGTCTAGAAACTGTTGCTACAGCAAGCTCTGGACATCAGCATTACTATTTCCTGACACCGCTGTTCTCTGGCTTGTTACCAGTTCTACTATTTTCATGGGACTGCATGTTTTGTTTATTCACAACCACAAATTAACTTCTGTTCATATATTCGTACTTTTCCAAGATTCTTGTGCCACAGAAAAATCCCTGCCTCCTAAAAATGTCACTAACAACCTTTTAGTCCTACCCCCTTCTGGTTACAGCAGAGAGATAGTTCTCTCACAGTTTCTGTCCTCACACTGCCTTATCTCACTGAGAACTCATTTCTGGGGTTCTCAAATCCAGGTACACACTTAGGACAAAAGCCATCAAGTTAATTAGAGCATGGTGAGAAGTTGTTATCCCATCAGCCAATGATGAACAAAAGCTGTAGAGGAAGTTAACGAGGAAGAGAATGAAGAACTGGAGCTTTGCATTTAATATTCCTGTGCAGCAATATTTTCCTGCCCACCACATACATCAGTCTTGTCATAGGTTCACCAGCAGGAGGTTTGTTTACTATTGTTATGAAAGAACTCAGAAGGAGAGAAAACATCCAAAGGTTGAGGCAGTAGAAACCACTGAACTGTCTCTCCTTGTCCCAAGCTAATTTGCCATTTTATCATATACTGTTTGAATGGATTTTTTCAAAGCTCTACCCTGTCCTGCAAATCCAGTGGTAATTGAGACTTCCAAGGCAAGTAGAGGCCCCTTTAACATCTGTGCTCTGTCACCAGCTCTACATGCTGCCTACAACATGCAAAAGTTTCTAGGTTTGGTTTTAGCTGAAGTGACTAAAGCTGGATGCACTGTGGGAGGGAGGTGGAATGAAAGGTACCTTACAAGTAATTTGGAACACTGTGTTCAGATTCTGTATCAGAGGAAGCATGTAATGCTGAAGCCATCTGGCCTGCAGTAGTGAAAACATGAGAGGCATAAAACCATATTAATGACAGCATTCCAGGCCCTTGTTAAAAATGACACATCACTAAAACAAAGTAAGTGCTGATGTAGCACCACCAAAGGCTCTTTGATGGGCCTGGAAACAGAGTGCCTTTATTTTCCATTAAATACCTAAGAGCAATAACTGCCTCTGCAGGAGACATGGTGTTTTCAGGCATCTCTTTCATATGTCTCATAGTAGTTCCATACCCATGGTAAATATTGAGAGCCCTAGCTGTTCTTCTTGACCTTTCATTTTTTTATACAACACACTGGCATTTGACATTTTTGTGAATAACGACCAATCGTCAATAAGATTAAATAACAAGATCCAGCAGGTAAAGCTGAAACTAGGACATTTTAGCTTCAAAAATAACTATTAAGATTTAAGCATGTAAGATGTTCATCAAAATTTCCAGATAAAAAGAGATGCTAAACCTGCCTGTCTGGTTCAGAGAACATTGCAAATAACCGAAATTTTACTCCAAAGCATTAATGAGATGATAAACTGACCATCACATGGCTGTACACTGAAATCAACCTGAGAAGAGAAATCCCTGAGCTTCACCTATATCTAAGGAGCAGACTTGTGCTGTTATCAGCTATTACAGTCACGTGATGTGGGGCTTAACCTCCTCTCATTAAGGCTTCAGCCCCGTCCCGTGTGACCGGTTTGTAACATCCGCAGACAGAAACAAAGCACCTCGCTCCGTCAGGCAGTTCTGTTTCAGGTGGGAAGGCATCAGCGTGAATGCAGGACATCCATCCCCCTGTGTACCAACCCGGGGCTACTCGGTCGCCCCAGGCCGCAGCTCGGGTGCCGCGGGGCCAGCAGGTGGCACCGCTCGCTTGTGCTGCCGCTGCTGGTGTTGATGCGTGGACCACACACAGGAGCCCTGTTCTATTTAGGATAGCTTTTCTGTTAGGGGTAGGGCTGCAGAGCTGGTTTTCTTTATCTTGATGTAAATAAGGAGGGAATAGGAACATTCCAAGGAATGGTAAAATGTGTAAGAGGTTCTACTTTTGAAGCAGCAGTCTGAAAAGTACGTGCTTCACAGAGGTCAACATTTGTTTTCAAATAAGAATCTGGATGCTTGATTGGTTTTCAGGTGTCTACTTAGAACCAAGTGTTAGTGTTTTACTCCTGATATGTATTCCCACAGACTATGGGTCACTTTATTTTTGTGGGAGTTCTCAATACTCTGCTCTTAAATCATCAGTCTATGCACATGCAGTTTTCTCCCTCAGGAGGAAAAGGAGTAAAAGAGGGGCAGCAGAGGAGGGAGGGAATTAAAGCAAAAATAATAATTTCAGCCAAAAATAAGACTGAAGATCTACACACAACTAGACTAAACACAACGAGGAGGAACTATTAGATGTGGCCTTTTGATTAAACTCTATTGTCTCTAGTCCTTTGATTTTTTTCTTGGTCATGGAGCTGTGCTCAGAGCTCCCTCCATCAGTCTCCATCCTCCACTTGTGTCCTCTTCTGATTTCCTTCCTCTCCACATTTTCTCTTGTGCACTCAAAGTACATTTGCAGACAGAGTATGGACCACATGACCTCACACAGTTACCTGCATTTTACTGATAGACAAAGAGGGAGAGGATTTCTCCTCAGTTGGATGTGGCAACATATTACCAAGAGTTAATTTTGACTTGGCACAAGTGTCTTTCAAAAATTTTTGCTTGCAAAACACTAAAAACTCCTTCTGTGTCCATGGTATTTATTTTCCTTGGGAGATCTCCCAAGAACCCTAACCTCAGGTTAGGGTTGGATGCGAGTTGTCTTAATACCCTCTTAATCCGTGCAATATCTTCTTTTCTGAGTGATTGATTTAACACTATTTTATTTATATAATCATGTAGCATCTGTGTGCAGTGTACCAGCCAGTCAATATTGACTCCGAAATATTCAAATACAATGATATGATAAACAATGATATGAAAAACAATGAAACAAATCTAGCAAAGATGAGGATTTTTATATTTTACTTGTAATTTCTGGTTTTAAAGCTTAAAACATTTGTTTCTCCATAGCCACAATGGGAAGAAATTTTTATATTAAAAAATTCTGGCTCTAATAGTAATACACACCCATTAGCTTAGACTACAAATAAACTTTTGGACCTGGGATAGAGAATGAAAAATTGGAAATACAATAGACACAGTGATGACCTTTAGCTCTGATTACCAGTCTCCTACAAGCAACTGATTGCATAAAATGCAGGAAATCTCAATTGATGCATTGTGTAATTGTTTAGCAGCAGATAAGGGTTCTGGCCTGCAAAAAGGGTATCCCAAATGAGGCCCATGAGGAGTTTCTTTCTCATCCAATTCCAAAAGACATAGTTGTAGCTTTCAGTTTTATTCCCTCCCATTCCCCTGGGCCCTTTTGCTTTCTTCCAGGCTGAGGTAGCTTCACTGTTGAATACAGCTGCCTTTCCCCCACGCTCACATAGTTCCCTATGGCAACCAAACAGGATGGCAAAGGACTCCAGTAGACACAGATGGCAAAAAGGTCTTCATGGACTGTTTCTAAATACCTGTTTTGAAAGGAAAAGCAGCAAAAATATTTATAGTGAACATGTAATTACAGACTTCATCATTAATCACCGAGCAGCTCCAGGAATGCTGCTCTGCAGATTTTGCCACCCTAGAAACCTCCTGGAGGCACTTTGGGAATTTATCCAAGATTCTACCAAACTTCTGGCCAAGCAGTAATATCTTGGAGCTGCATCTAAATCTCAAGTGTAATAATAATAAAAAAATCTCAACTTAACTTAAGTTGACTGGAATGTATAACTAGTAACAATTTAATTTTTCTTACCTACACCAGAGGTTTATGCTTGCTTAGCTGTGCAGGAAATTAGTCATATATTGATGGAACCAGGGCAAATTCCCTGAATAGGTGGAATGAAAGGAGTCATAACCATCACCCTCACAGCTGCAACCTCTTGTCCAAGGTCAGTTGTCTCCAGCTCCTCCCCAAAACCTGTTAGAAGCCAGACAAATTGCAAGAAGCTTTGAGAGAACTGATGGCTCCTCCCAGGACTGCCAAAGTGAGAGCAAGTACACAAGAACCAGTCACCTGGAGGGGACAGCAGAAGAGGCAGGGAGCTAGCAAGGAGAACCCAGATAACCTGTTTTTCTGTCTTCCACTTTTTAAAAGGCACATTAATTCTGTGCAGTGTAGCAGAACCAATTACACAACATAAGTTTCAAACTTCTAATTACAGTGGATGCTTCTGCATCAATATTGCTGGAGGGAAACATTCATGCAATGAAGCCACAGTATCTGTGACAACATCATGTGCCCTGCTGATCAAATGGCTAAATTTTAGTGTCACCCTTCCTGGTTGTAATTCAACCTTACAATTAAAAAAGAATAATCATCAAGGCTGTATGCAAACAAAATGTTTTCATATGAAACAATGAACACAATAATAAAAATATTGTAACATTTATTAATAATATGTAGCAAATATTTTCAGAAAGTCTAATTATTCTAAAGGCTAAAGGATAAAACTTCTGTGATAATGAATAGCCTGATCTTGCATAACTGGAACCAGACCAACAAATTAAATTACCCAGACAGCATGAAAAAGATGAATTGCAGAAAAATTAAAAACTGCTATTAAAATAGATTTCCAGTCTTTCTTGCTAACCCACCTGGAAGGAGAAAAACAGTACTGTCAGGAAGTCATTGAAAAGGAATGTAATTAAAAGGAATTAGGCAGTGTCATGCTGCTTTTCAGTTTCTGAACTGCAGTGTAATAAGAATCAGAAATAAAATTTACACCAGGATAGTAAGATACAGAAACAATAGGAAAGTTATAGCAGCCAGTTATAGAATTCTTTCTGTATGACTTTTATTGACAAAAATATCAGATAACTTGAAAATAATTTATGTTGGTGTCAAATCATAACAGTAAATCTTTCTCTTTTTTATGTTTTTTTTTTTTTTTTTATTTTAAAGTCAGTATTGTCTCAAAGCATTTTACTAGTTCTAGGCTCCAACAACATGGGAAATTGATTTGCTCCACAGGGCTGCACTGCAGTGGTGGGAGAAAAATGAACTGCCAGTAGAACCCAGCCATGTCCCCTCAAAGTGCAGGTCAGAAGTGCAGTGCTTGGGAGGCAGGGATGCTCTTATGTGAGTATTCCCTGTAGGCAAGTACAATGTACCTGGGAGATGGAAGAAGGGGGAGCAAAGTCTGTCTGGGTACTCAGTGGCTCTGGTTTATGAAGATGTAGACGTACCCTAGAAGTGAAGCCTGGTGTTATCAGGACTTGTGCACCACCAGGTAGTGTGAAACCTCATGTACTTCTAATGCTAATTATGGTAGTAATAAAATACATACCTCCAGGGTTAGAAGATCAATAACAAATCTGTAGAATTTCTGTGCGACAGCAGCTGTGAGATTATAAAAATCTGTCTTTGCTCTAGCTAGAGCTGATGTTGGAAGACTTTGGGCTTTCCCCCATTTTGCTGTGATTTTGGTTTGGAAGAAAATAGCCTAATACTCAAAGTGGGTTTTTTTAAATGGAGCTGCATATTTTAAAACAATGCAGCTCTGTTGCTGGTTCTCTGAAGAGCACTAGTTATAAAGATTGTCAAGTCAGTGTCACAGATCCCGGAAATAAGGCTGGTTGTATGCTGTGATTTGGTGCCTATGTATTATGATGTTGTCTTTAATTACATTAACATATCCTGTTGTCTCCAAGAATTCCTTTTCATGCAGTCACCAGGAAGCTATTTAGTATTCTTTTTGTTTTCCTTACTCAATGAGTGGGTTAAGGTCTTAGTTAAAATGCCGTCTCCACATCAGGTTCTGCTTATGAAACTATTCACTTGAAGTGATGGATTAGCACTAACTTAGCTACAGTGTTTGGAGACTTTCCTGTAAATATTGAGGTATCGCCTTAAAAAAGATATTTTTTTGAAAAAGAACAAGTTTGCTTAACTTGAGAGAAGGCTGCTCTGCAATGCAGCATTAACTAGTGCAGTTGGGCCAGGTATGGATACCACACACAGGCCATTTGTAGATTTGAAGATGATTTTGAAATCTGAAAGTAGTTACACTGGAAATTTTCAGTCCATCTAAATAATATTCTTTTTCCTAAGGAGGAAAACTCAAAAGGAAGCAAATAACTTCTTGATATAATATGCACTCCATGATATTTCAAGCCTGGTCTGTCAGTAATTTACTTTGAAAAAACAATTCTTCTCACAGTAACACAAGCAGCAGCAAGAGCCTGTGACTTTTCTGTAGAATGAGCTATTTGAGGTCAAGAGACAATGAGAAAGAAAATAGCCTGAAGAAAGGACAATACAGTTACATCCCTTCCTCCTCCCTCCCCAGTTTGAATAAATTGGCAACAAGTATTTCATCACAAGGAGAATCCCAATCATACGACCTATTTTCATCTAATTACTTGACCTACTCTTCCCCCCCAATTAAAGTTTTTTTTTTTCCTGTTTACTCACATGTGCCTTGGAAATCATGACACGTGCTGAATAGCAGTACCTCTGTGAGATGTGCTGAGATAAGTATCTCAGCTCACAAAGATTTAACAATTAATTTTAATAGGGGCTGATAGGATTACTCATCTAACGTCCACTTCTGGTTTTCCTGTGACACAGGGATAGGCATTGTATTTAGCATCAACTAGCATCAACTAGCATCAACTAAAAAGAATAGGACACATGTGGCTCCAAAAAATGAAAATGAGCACAAAGAAATGTAATGATAGCACTGAAGAATGGGTGATCAGGCTGTGATCATCTTCTTTTTCTATTTAGAGTTAGAGATTATGATGACATCACTTTTCTCTGCCATCACCTGGATAGGAGCTAAACCTCTGCCTTCTGCTCAAAAATCCATAAGGAATCACTTATAAAGAGGAAAAATACCCAGAATGATCAGGCAAGATGCCTGAATGTTTCTACAGTTAGGGGCACTTCCCACACTGAATATCTATGACAGAAGAGTGCTTTTGGAGATGGCTACACGAGGGACTTGCTCAGTTGTATTTGGATTAGATGCTGTACCTAAATTTTTCCTTTATGTCAGCCTCCTCACATTTTTTTCAAGATTTCCAGTGAATAGCTCACGTTGGGCTATTTCACAGAGAACCTGAGATTCTAAATCACTAAATATATCTAAATCACTAAATCCCCACTAATCCTGTCACTGCTCTGAGGCACAGAGTAGCAAAAAGCTTAATTGCTATAAATGCTAATAGTGTGGAGAACAGACTTTCAGATGCTCTCTCGAAGCTTCTAGTATGAACATTTTAACAAACAGGTCTTATTTCCACAGTCTGTTCCTGCTCCCTCACCCCATGCCCCTCACCCCCCTGGGTCATATTATAAAAGCTCTGCTGCATAAAGTGGAAAAGACTAACAAGCCCATATACTGCAGATACCAGATACTGAAATCTATCAGGCAATTGGTTTTTACCCCTCATTCCCACAGGAAATGCTAACATGAAAAAGCAGTTTATAGTTCTACAGATAGCTTAAACCAGCTGTAAAATCTCAGCCTTTATCATATCAGTCATTATGATGCTAAAAAACATTCACAAAAAACAAAACAATTTCTTCATCCGATGGCACATTACGAAAACTGGCAAGAATACTGAAGTGTATCTTCCTATTTTTCAATACTTCTTTTCTACAGCCCCCTGAAACAGCTATCATATCAATACGCAACCCCCCCAAAAAAAAAGTTAAAAATCAAGAAGAGTTTTCTTCCTTTCTTTTTTTCAGGTGTAGGGGTCATGTTATTACTTGTGACAATGCAGGGTAACCATTTCAGACAAAGCTTGACTAAGAAGGTGCTGATATTGCTTTAAAGGTTCTGAGATTACCATGACCCCTCTCACTATAAGGAACACTAGAAATTGCATTGCTACATCACTGCAGGGGCATCAGAGGAGACTTATCCCTGTTATGTAGGTGAGGTACTGAAACACAGGAGAATTAAGTGATGTGGTAAGATCACAGAGGAAATCTGCGGGAGACTGGTAGCTAAATCAAACCCTTCCAAGTTCCACTATTGTGTTCTTATCACTTAATCAAGTCTCTTTCCAAGTACTTCAAACCATGTCACAGAATACCCTTTCCAGAAATTTTTTTTTTCTGGTCATATAAAAAAATTACTGAGCTAATTGTTTAAAAGGGATGCTGCTCATAGGCAGGAATGAAGGTTTGAGGAAAATAAAATATGACAGAACTAAGAAGCAGGTGGTCTGCTATTCACAGTGTATTTTAGAACAATAGCTAGAAAAAAAATTTAAATTTGCCCTTTCTCTGTCCTAATGTAATCTGCTAAACTATATTGGAATTAATGATTTTGATGATAAGTGCTCTGTGGCACAGAGCACAGACTTTTCTCCATAAGAAATTATTCAAAGCCTGCCCTCCTTGTTCACATCTGAAAGTTCTCTAATACCTGAGGCAGTCTCAGCAGCACTGCTTCCATTCAAATCTTTCTGCAAGTATTTTTATGGTTTCCATGATGCCTTTGCTGTGGGATCCTAAAGCCCTCGGTCCCTCATACTACATAATTCTACTTAAGGAAAACCAGCACATTTAGCTTCTTAGAGCATTTTTAGGAGTGCACAGGGTAGCAACTACTTTGAAATACTTCTGAAAGGACCACAGGACATACTGTGCAGTCTCTTCTAAGCTGGACTGCAGGCAATACAATCTTAGGCTCAGTCCTGAAGGGCACTGCTTGATTTTCTGTTATCAGAACATTTGACTTGCAGTCATGGTTGCTGCTTTACCCTTAGTGACAACTATATGGCAAAAAGCATCTCCTCCAGGCTTGCATGGATGTGGGCTCATTACAGACACCCACTGACTACCTAATTTTTAGATGCAGAAAGCTGGATTTTCACCAATGAAACCCAAGGTCTTGCCAGACAACTCACAGCTGTTCTGTTTAGTTTTGAGAGCTCTGCAGCTCTCGGTCATCTCAGTGGTCAAAGGAGCAAAGGGAATACTACTTGCCTCCCTGGCTGCTTTGTACTGGGAAAGCGTAACTGTGAAATGCCCCAGCAACAAAGACAAAGTTCCAGGCTGAGCTGCCTGGGCAGGTGGGCTGTGGAAGGCTTGTTCTGCATTGCAAAATTCAGCCAGCTCACTAAAAATATTGTTTTATCATCCTACTGCATCAGTCGATAGATATGGTTCATCATGGGGCTGCTTTATAATACATAAGTCACTTATTGCTAATGGTCATTTTGCCTTTGCAGGTAAACCATGAACTATTACCCAGCAGTGAATTGACTCAGAAAAGCAGTGCTCTATTTATAGAAAAATATAAGAGACAGAACATGCCAAATGAAAAAAAAAAAAAAAATTCCTTAATTCTCCTATTTGTCTTCAACTAAGGGAAAGCTTTCAATAATAAAAAATTGAAAGGAGAAAAAGGTTATAAAAGGCATTATAAGGGATGCCAAGAACATTTGACATTGCTTTCATCTTTCAAATTTCCAGACAGTGATGGCATCATCCACTTTATGGTCAAAACATTTCTATGCCTGACAAGAACTTCATTTCTGCTGGGAAGCAGAATCTGGTGACTGCCACATCTTTCCACATCACGTTGTTTCCTCACTCCTGGCACAGTGACAGGTATTGTCTGAAGCTCAGCAGAGCTCAGAGTTTGGGGCTTGATTTTTTAATAGGATTTTCAATAGGGTCTGCTCTGCTGAGCACTGCTACTTCCCTGGTAGTTAACAAAGCATGAGTAGAAAGGGTTAGATGGTGGAACATGAAGTGACTACAGAAAGCTTGAGCTTCATTTCCTGACGAAAGGAGTTGCCATTATACTGAATGTTCCCATGTGGTCTGTTGATATACTTTGCTTCAATACATGTAAATAGCAAGCAGCTACCATGGGTATGAGAGTATCAAGTACTAACAATATGTTAGAATGCTATTTGGACTTAGTGCTACACACCAGATGATAAATTAATCTCTTGAATAAATTTTATTCCTCAAGATCACAAAATTTATGAGAATATAAAAGTATCTTTAGAAAAAGTCTTCAAAGTTGAGTGATGTCAAAGATGATGTGAACAACAGGGTACTCATTTATCCTCTTGAATTGGTCTTGTTTTAGTGGGAACTGGGACCAGACAAAAGATCAGAAGATTGGACTTGTAAGCTCTGGTCCTGCTTTGCTTCTGCCTGCTACTTGATCTTGTACAAACCACTTAATTTCCTTCTAAGGAGTTCTACAAATAATTCAGCAATGTTTTAACCATTATTCCCTCTCTTCCCTGATATCATTAAATTATTGTGCATTTTTTTTTCAGTTTCTATGAAATATGATTGGAAAACCCCCCCCATCACTGAATTATATTATCAGAAGTATTTTCATCCCCTACCAATAAAATTTTTTAATCATTTTTGATCAAAGGTCTTTATTACATTCTCTCTGTGGACCTCTTGCACATAATATATTCACCTTTTTACGACCTTGTGAATTTGGGTCCCTTTCATTTACTAAATTGTACAAAACAGCCTCAGATCTTTGAATTATCTCTGAGGAACCTCAGAATATATATTTTTTATTTGTAATTGTTTTCAAATATACTCTTGTCTACTATTTATGGTGGGCCTTTTTGGAGCTCATTTCTGTAGTGATACTGACATTTTGTCTTGCTGAATCTGAGTGTATGGATCCTTAGTGTTTCCAACCTTTCACTCTCTTCTTCAAGTCCTTCCTGCAGTGCACTGAATTTAGATAGCTCAGGAAAAGTAGTGTGAAAATATTCCTGCTGCTCTCATAGTCTTGGAAGCAATCTATCAATTTCATTAGGAATTCTGGCAGAAAAGCCAGAAGTATTAAGCTTATACAAGCATGAGGATGTTCAGCATCACATGAGTGGCAAGATTCATCTTATCTCTTGCAAAAAGCATCAGTTCCAGTTCCCATAGGAGTGGAGGAATAGGTTTAATTCTGTCTCTTTTAATAAAAAGATGTCAAGAAAAAATGATGAATGGTTCTTAAATGAAAGTAAAACAAAAATGTACATATTTAGGTAAGGTTTATGTAGAAGTAACAACAGCCTCATGTTGCTTAAACATAAAAGCTTTTACCATTGCTTCTGGTGCAACCATCACCTTCAGGAACAAGGCTGCCAGTTAAGGAGAATGGAATGAATACCCTCCAACTGAGTGGGGGGACTACAGGAAACATTGTCCTGGCACTGCTTCCATACAGTACAGACAGCAGTTGTGGAATCTGGTTGTGTTTTGGGAAACCTGTGAAAACCAGTGAAGTTTTCTCATTGCACTTGGCACATGGTGCTTTCTGAACAAACAAACAAACAAAAGCTAACACCTATAGGTCTCAGTCTGGAAGCTGGTTTTGGTAACAGCTTTGAAGTTCATTAGCCTATGAAAGCACCATAGTGGGACTTACAGTAATTTTCATGCCAGGCAATGAAATGGGACACCATCATTAACTGCCATTTGATGGAAGTGTTACTGGAAACTTCCCCAGCAGCTGAAAAAATGAATCTTACATCAGGAGCCCATCTTGGCTAAACGATGACACTTTGCCAGACAGTTTCTTGGCAAAAGGCAAAAAGAGAGAGAGCTGACTGAGCTATTGTCTTGTGAAGCTGGATTCAAACTTGTTTTCAAGAAAGGGCATGCTTTTGAAATGTTGGGTGTGCTTAAGAGCTGTCTCTAAATTTTTTATTTTAGCTTGTTTAGAATTGCTATTAGAAACAAGCTCAGGATGAACCCAAGAGCAGATCTTTGATTTAAATTTACTAATATAAATTCTGTAACATAATACTTGTCATAGAACATCTCTGTGAAACAGCACACATCTGCACTCCATCATCATTTTCTTCAAGAAAATGTTCACAATTTGTAAACATTACTAAATGCAGTAAACTCCAGCTCATGTTATGCCAAAGAGGAATTACTGTGACATTAATTCAAAATAATACAAATCATACATAATATAAAGGAGACCTAGAAAAGTTGAGTTTAAGGATTTAATTTTTTTAAAAAGGACTTTATAGTTAAATACTTCAAGCTACTTGAGTAGCTACTTTAGAGGAAAAATATTTAGATTATTTCATTAAGAATATGGAAGTCAGCATGTGAGCCTTCAAACACCAGCTGTTTAAGAGTACAGGCATCAGTTCTGAAATCACTGCTAGACACTAAGGAATCACTGAGAGTCATCAATAGTTCTGAATGTAATAGTTGTAATTGCCATTTCAGTTTTGGCTGTGGCCTCATTACTGATTTTAAAATCTCAGTACTGAATTTGAGAGTGTAAGGTGGGAGAGGAAGGGAGGAACATACAGGAGCATCCTATTTTAATAGGAGAATGCTGGATCCCTATCAGGAAAGAAGATGCTGCTGACAAGACACTGAAAAGAAGGAACAGGACTGCTATGAAACACGGGGTTTAGTCTGGAGAAGAGATGGCTTTGGAGACCTAGTAGCAGCTTTCCAGTAACTATGAGGTTACAAAGAAGTTCTTCACAACAGTTCACACCAGGAGGATGAGACAACAAACTCAAACAGGTTCAACTGGGTACAAAGTTCACCCTGAGGATGGACAAGCAGTGGAATATGCCCAAGGAGGTTGTGCAGTCTCCATATTTGGAGGGTTTCAATACTTGGCTGGATAAAGCCCTGAGCAATTGGGTTGTCTTGAGCAGCAGGTTGGACAAGAGACTTTCTGCAGTTACCTGATGATCCTATGAATGACAGAACACATGCTATTCCATGCTGGGAAAGAAATTGTAAAGTGGGGGGCAGGCAGAAGGAATAAAATGGGACTCATTGGTATGAAGACATGGATATACACTGGAGCAGTTCAGTGACAGATTCAGCACAGCTTTAGTGAATCAGCACAGCTGCATTGAATCAGCACAGCTGCATCAACAAAGCCCAAGGCAAAGCCTGAAGAGTTCTGGAAGTGCATTGAAATTTCTCAGTATTACCAATGAGTCTGTTCCAGATTCTGCTCAAGATTCAGAGGTGGAAGATCAGCTGCTTCTTTCTGAAGAGAAGAACTTCATGACTTTGCCAGAGCTGTTTACAAGAGCAATTTACTGCTACACATAAAGAGCACTCTTACACATTCAGGTTGCCAGATACCATGTTATGATTTACTTTGGTGCTGTGAGATGCTGTCTCACAAGTTTTAACGAAGTTATATGAAAACCTCTTCTTTTCCCTCTTCTTTTTCAGTGTAGTTCTTGCTTGTTCTGGCAGTGAAGAACAACTTGAAACCAACACAAAGATAACAAAGCCAAACCAAAATATATAAAACTGCCTCATTTTCTCTACTTTTAAAGTCTAAAATTCTGGTTGGCCTTATTCCACAGCCTTTGGGGAAAAGCCAAGTGGGGGATGTTGTAAAATGTAGTGTTGGCAGGCTCCTGTTAAAATCAAAGGCTGCTGGGTTGCACCACGTTGGAATTGTTTTGGGATTTTAAGTTTTTTAATTTTATTTTACTTGAATTCAAAGAGCAGACTGGCCTGTGACCAGTATCCAGGTCACTCACCCAGTTTTACTAGGCATTCAGAAACTTACCACCCATCAATTTGTTTTCAGAATGATGCAGTAAGGCAACATTTTACTACTTTACGCCCACCTAGAAGAACCAGGCTCTGTGAGGAAGTTGGGTTTTCATTTAGTTATTGAAGTGAAGACAAACCAGCCCACCCAGGAAAACAACATTACACCAAACCCAAACCAAACCTTATGCATTTTATCCTCACTAGAATGCAGTTTTCATTCTGGTGTGGCTTTGACCATGAAATTCTTATTGTAGGTACTGCTCATCTACTTGAATTTCAAAGAAAATATTCTCAGTCTTATTATGTATTTAGAAATCACAGTACCCAAAAAAGGTTCATCTATTTTCTTTGGGATGGTTTTTATTTTTTTTACCACAGTATTTAAATTACAAGTTTGGGTAATGGTTTCAGACACTTATTTGCTCCTTTTGCTAAAGGAAGCTTAAAAGTTGATTTTTTTACAAATAGTTATGAGTCCTTTCATATGGTCTCGGTTTTACATTACAGTACAAATGAGGCAAATATGTTTTTCTAGGAGCGTTACATCCCTTTAGGTTACTGAGTGGAATAGTACCCAGTCACCTCCAATCTATTTTGCTTACTCATTAGTTCAAATTCTCCCTTTACTCCTCAAAACCCTGAATAAGACTTTCCACTTTGTTATAATACTTCCTCCTGCTTCTCACCATTGTCCAACTATGAAAGCAACAATATTGGAAACATTTTAATACACAGGCTGTGTCTAGATTACAAACTTCTGATGGCAGATCTGGACTGGAATATCTGCTTCCTTACTGACATTTTTTTTAAAACAAGCCTGTAGTATAGTGTGTGTAGTGTAGTGTAGTGTAGTATAGTGTAGTGTAGTGTAGTATAGTGTGAAAAGGACAGTGCTTTTCATGGTGTAGTCTGCTGTTCGGAGTGAAGGTATTAAATATGTCATCAGAAAGCTGTTTTTTTTTTGCAGATATGCTAAACCTACATCAAAAATCTAATTTGTTTTGCTCTATCACATGAATGTCTTCAAAATAATTATGCTTAAAGAATGAACTGGAAGGTGGGGGTTTCTAGTAGCGTGCTGCAGGTGAGTAATTTGAAGGTACACTATCAGTGGGAACTCCAGTCACATTTTAAGAAAGTATTTTTAACTGGCAAGCACTGAACCATCCCCTGAATTTTCCTATCAAATATAAATTGTTTCATGCCGGTGTAGAATATAGAGCAGAACAGCCATAAACACAGTGGCAGGGAAGGAAATAGAATAATAAAAACTTAAACACACAAGGCTTTAAAATATAGAAAGGAGGAGGGGAAAAAAAAAAAAAAAAGCCCTTTTCCTTGGTTTGGTTCATACTCTTAACAATCTTAGCTGTTCCTCAGTATTATTTAACTTCAAAACAGCCAAAGAAGAGCAATAAAGGTTCAAATCAACTATTATGTTTGGCTTGGATTTACCTGACTGTTAGATCCTAAACTCTTAGGTCACCAACAGCAGGCCCTTCCCACCCACTCTTTGGAGTTCAACATAAAGCAGATTTTGTCACGTTGGTAACCAGAGCCTGATAACATACTACAGACCATGCAATTTATTTGTACCAACAGAATTGCCACACATAGCAAGGGTTAGCATGATCAGGTTTTTATAAAGGAATGTCAAGAGAAATTAGATCCAGACTCAACCACTTGCAATCGAGGAGTGAACATCTTGGATCAGGAGCCAGGCAGCCTGTGCATACGGGCCCCTCCTGCTCCCTCAAATCCTGAGAGTCTTTGCAGGTGTGGGAAGGCTGGAGAGAGGCTGGGATTACAAGTGTGAGGTATCTGAGTTACAGACAATGCCCAGCTGCTCGTTTGTCAGCTGGCACGTGTCAGTGACTCTTCATAATTCTCTTGTAGGCAGTTCTGCTGACAGTGGTGATCTTTGCACTGGAAATATAACACAAAGTGGACATACCAGGATTTGGACCACTGATTTAAACTGAAATGCTTATTAAAAATTACTTTGACTTTAAATAGCTTTACAGTTTTAAATAAAATAATTATTTTAAAATAGTTTTAATTAAATGAATGTAGAAGAGCAGGATCTTTGATCTCCATATCTGATATACTTTATATATATAACTCTTGATCTTTTTGGTGGAGTGCACAAAAACTTAAAACAATTTTTTTAAGCTGAAATCAGCAGATGTCTCTATTTAGGAACAAACTTAATATGCCAAAACACTCAATGCAAAGTTACAGAAACTCAAAATGTGTTCCAACTACATAGTCACTATAAATACATGGTTTAAATGAATGCATGCTTTTCAAATTACTCTGTGAGTAAATTGCCAAAGAAGAAAATCAAGATTCTCTTTAAAAGAAAAACTAAATAAATAAACTCAAACTTCAAATAATACACTGAACTGAACCAGCCAGTAATACTTTAAAACACATAAGTATCTTTCCCTTTCTCCTTTAGATTAGCCCAGCATTATAATACTTTGAGGACAGGAAACAAAAAATATAACTATGGTTCTCTAGTTTCATTCTGAATGCAAAGTTTTCATTAATTTGGGCATTTTAAATTTGCTAGTTTAATATAAAGCTGCACATGAGGCTCCCTAAGGTATAAATAAACTAAGCCTCTGTAGTGGAAACAAAAAGAGAAATCAAACATGCAAATTATTCTAGAAAAAAACTCACTTAAAAACCCGTTAAATGTAACAGTGCATTAGGAACAAACAAGCCTACTAGAGGGACATTTTGCTTGCAAATGCTAGAAAGCGTGATCATTTAATGTTATAATCTGAGCAATATCTTGAAGATTTTACTTCATAGTATTTTGTAGTGTAACGAGGCAACCAGGTGCCACTAATTGCCAGGGAGTGGGCATGAGCTTGTGTTAAGCCCACCTGTGCCTAATTAGGGCAGGCCCCCACTGCGCCTGAGCAGGACCAGGGGGCCAATAAAAGGGGCAATTAGGGGCACCTGGTTGCCTTGTTACACTACAGTATTTTACAAAATAATATTCTAAACTTGAACACACTGCATCATACAATGGTAGTAAGCAGAAAATCAGAGTGGAGTGAAGTGGATCCCTCAAAAATGCTGTTTCCTGAGGTGTGAAGGAAGTGTTTCACATTAACACCTTCATCAGGGCCAGACCCCTAAGCTCTGCCAGAACAGTTGCCACGTTTGCCACTCCAGGCCTGTGTATCTAATTCTCGCCTTCACAGTTGTGTCAGTGTTTCTCTCACATACCACATAGAGGGCTGAGCACCAAATGATAGAAATACCCATTTAAAATGACTCTTTGTACTGATTTAAATTTGTTTGTATAGCTGATTAAAAAAAAAGAACAAATTGTGTAATACAGGTCTCAGAACCACAGGGAAATAGATGCAAATGTGCTTTATCTGCTGGACCTACTGCCCTGGACCAATGTGCTGTGGATCTGCAGTGAACCTCTGCTGCTGGATCAGTCCCACTTTACATAAGCATTCAGTCATTGAGAGGCTGCAGCCACACAGTTCAGTGATCCTGTGCACTCAAATCTGGGATGAATCAGACATGAGCCCTAGTTGCAATATGTTTCCACAGACAAAAGCAAGGATCATTATTCCTCATTTATGGAGGAGAAACTGAGGCACAAAGTGATTACTCCAAGTCAGTGATGTAACTGGACAGAAAACCCAGTTAACCCCACACCTGAAACCAGGTGCTTTAAAATTGGCCAAAGCCATGTTATTATTTAACACCAATAATTTACTAAACACCTTGCTTTTGTTTTTTGTGTTTAGTGAGACCAATGATTTTTTATTTAACCTTGAATTTCTATAACAGCCCAGACAATACTGGAAGTAAAGTTCCAGGAAATTTAGTGAAATCTGCCAGCAGATTTATCCCACTCATGATATTAACTGTAAGCTACAAGATTCAGGGTCAGCCTGTAAATCATCAAATGAGGGCTCCTTGAATGATGCTGCATTCTTCTCACTCCACTCAAATAATTACATGGCTCACTAGGAGAATTAAAATGGAGAAAAATAGTAATACTTAACAGAAAAATAACATTTCCATAAAACACAGACTTATTGCATGATACCTGGAGGCAACACCTTTGCACAAACAGCTGTAAGTTAAAGCTGCCCTTTTACTAAGCTTCCAGAGATTGCTTACACAATGTGTGGCAATGGGAGAGCATACAGAAGACAGTTAATTTCTTCTTTCTTCTTCTTCACTTGCTCAAGCTGTTGAAAAGCTACTTGTCTACTGTCAAAAGGGTGAAGAGAATAACTTTTGATTCTCCCATACCACACTGCTACAGCTTTGGATGTGAACATTTTGCCACCTGATTGCTAAACTAGAATTTTCTTCATTTCTAAGTAAAAGTGAAGTACATCATCAAATAGACATCATCTGCAGGTGGCAAGTGTTAGGGACCTTGAAATCACATCTTTTTTCTATTCTCTTGAGTAACCATTGGTGAGCTCTCAATGTTCTGTCTCCACTCATCTCAGCTATGAAAAAGCTATCCAGTGTTTGAGTTCTTCCACACGCTGCAATATCTGGGTATAATAGAAATCCATGTTGTCTGCAAAGTCAGTACACACAGGGGATTCCATGTCACCAAAGGTGCAGTACAGTGCAGTTCCTCCAATGCTAAGGAAAACAGTTGCTATGCACAGCAGGATGAGCAAAATACAGGAGCCACCAGCTACTTCATCTGTGAAGATAAGAGCAGAAAAGGTGAAAAAGGACAATATTACAAAGCAATATGAATGCATGTGAAAAAATCTAAGATAAATTTTTTACCATGAAAAGGTAAACACAATGCTCACTGTGCTAAAGTGAGCATAATAGGAAATATACAGGAACTGTATATTTCTCTACTCAGTCATTTCAGAGACCTAAATTATTATATAGTTCATTTCTGCAGCCTGTGCACCTTCCCTGGCTGATATCACTTGTGGAGCCATTCCACACTGAAAAAAAAATATACTTAACTATGAGAATATTGCAAACCAAAGCCTTGCTTCACAGAAATAGTTGAAATTAATCAGAAGCTTTGAAACTACAACAAATGGAAACATCCTTCTTTCATTGAGGGTGCACCTTCACTTACTACTTATGTTTTAAAAGGCCAAAGAACACCCTACTTTGCTCTGCTCTTGTGAACAAAAAGATCATCATCATTTGCACTCCAAGAGTGCAACACACAAATTAACAGCGTTAAACTACCTTGATCCAACGTGTCTTCCATTTCCTGGAATCGTACTCTTCTCTTTGTTTGCCTTTGCTGGACTTGAGCAATTGTTTTACCTTCCCTATCATCTCTCTTCTTCAGAATAGACACCAATCCTTCTGCTGGAGCAATCTATCAGGAAAGACAGTAAGTAGCACAAGAGATCTGAGAAATCCAAGCATGAGATCCATTTAACAATAATGCCAAGGAGGAAATGAACTAAACAGTTAAAAAAAGGTTTCCACTCTACTTTTCTCAAATATGGCAGCACTTGGGAAACCTCTTCCTGGAATACATCAAATTCTGCTAACATGGCTACATTTACTGTTTGGATCAACCTTTGTATTCACTACAACATTTCTTTTGTAAGCTCATGTTATTAAATTACATGGGTTGGAGCACTGGTCGAGGGGTTTGTGTCAGAAACACTGTCATCAGAGAGTACTAAGAAGTCAATGACACATTGCTGCTGCCTCTCTGAAGGTATCTTCTGCAGAGACTATCAAATACTTGCTGTGAGATTAATTTTCCAGCACAGCAATCAGTCCCCCGAGGTGGACAACAAGCTACAGTGGGGCCACAAAACCAAAAAGAGATAACACCAGGAAAAAAGGAAAACTTCAGTACTCTAGATAGATTCCAGCTCTGTATTGCAATAAGCTCTGGATACAGCAGTGGTTCAAAAATCCTTCCCTACAGGCTGGACACTCAAACAGCTTGCACAAACAGCAGTACAGTCAACAAGTCAATAATCCATAACTTCTCTTTCCTTTGCTATAGTATTTGACTTAGCTGCAAGAGTATATGCTAAGATATATGAGGATGTTACAGCAGCTTAAGCAGCCTGTAATTTCCAAGCTATTAGACAACTAAAGTAAGAGAGGTATCAGGACAAAAATGCTTTCCCAAGCAAGCAGTTCTCAGTGTGCTAGAAATAAGCAGAAATTAAAATAAGGAGGCTATTTAGACATGGCTCATTTATCTTGACATCATCCTTGCCTGAAGAAAAGTCTCAGTCACCTCTTCATAAATCAGAGTTGCACTTTTTAAAATGTAATCTGTAGACCAGCAGTAACGTTTATTAAATTGAAAAGTAATCTGTATATATTTGTGCTACAGATAAGACAGCATATCACATTTGCATCTGAGTTTGTAACTCACCTATGTTGGAGATGAACACAAATGCCTATAATTTTCACAAAAACTCCAAGTGCAAAAAAAAGCACCTTTCCAGCTAACATCATGGCTGCAGACAACTGACTGCCTAGCTCTCCCAAATTTTCTAATCAGTTAAAAGACCATGCATAAAACCTCATTTGCATTGCAATTACAAGAGCTTCATGACTTTAAACTCACTTCATGCTACAAGCTTATATAATACATTGATGCATGCTGTGACCACAGAGGTGATGCACTGAACACAGCAAAACGCTGAGCACAATTCAATAGGCACTGCAACAGCTACAGCACTTGGTGTTTGTGACATTTTAACTGGTAATTGTGGCAATTAGATTTCCAGGTCTCTGGCCCAGAGGTATTCTATAGCCCTCAACCAGACAAATAGCACTGCCCAGACCTACTCACAGAGTTGGTCACTGTGAGTAGGTTTAGCCTAACAGTTTTTCCCAGAATCACAACTGAAAGGATAAAGTTGATCTCTACCACACTTGCCCTTTGGAGATGCACTTTTTCTTTTTATCAGCTCAAGAGCTTGAATGGATTATTTAACAAAAGAATGCAATGAAGTACTTACAAAGTAGTGGGAGTCTGAAGGTGGTGGAAAGAGGCTGTTTAAGTCAGCATATGGAGGACCATTATTTGACAACAATGAAACAGAAATAATAGCCTGCAAGTGCCTCACCACAACAGACAAGTGCACTGGGGTGAAGCTTCAACTGGTAATGTCAAATTAGCCTTGCAGGACTGCCATGAAAATTTATCAGGCCAGCTAGGAAATCAACACTTACACTTCCTTATTGTGATAGGGAACAGGGATCGTGTATGATGCATTAATTTGACTTATTTGGGAGGATGGAGATGAAATTATGTCCTTTAAAAGAGTAGATTATTTTAAGCTTCTGTGTACAGCACTGCTTTCATAAAGAGGATCAGTGCCTCCTCTGGCACCACCCACGCAGCAGGCTGTCACCTGGCACGAGTGTTCACAAGTGGCTTGGACTGCACTTGGCCAGAATGTCACCCAGGGATGGTGAGGGGTTTGTGCCAGTCTGCCCTAAGATTAGTATGTGGTGGTCTGTTCTGCAAGCTGGCACTTCATTTGGTCTGCTTGCTCTTTGTAGGTTTTGAATGACTGACAAGCTCTGTCTTCTCCAAGCTTAAAACCAGAGGGCTGTCTTTGACAGAATTATGTGGAAATGTGCTTCAGTTATTACTGTTATGTAAAAAGCTTGGGAAAGAAAGTTTTGCTACAGTGAGGTTCAGTGACTTTCCCTGTTAGCCTACATGGTTGTGTTTCAGGATTTACTTCTAAATGTATAAAGAACTAATTGGCACAGCATGTTTCTTTTCTCTGAACATCTTTTGCTTAAAAAGGGAGAACAAGAGCTTTTGGTTTTGCAATAAAATCAGTGTAGCTGCTGTTACTCTCCTGTCAAAACAAACCATTGACCATAGTTTTAAGAAGGTCCACTTTACATGATACAGAACGCATACCTAGAATGTTTCACAAGTCACCTAATTAAAGTTCTTGTTTTGTCCTGCAAAGCTATGCCTCCTAATCAGGATACAGTTTATTATTAAAATGCAAACACAAACATACAGAATTCTGTAAAAAGTAACATACGTTCTTTCCTGCCATACTCTCAACTGCAGCTCAGAAATATTTATTGCAAACCACATTTTATTTTTCTTATTTTTATTAATTGAAATGTCATTACAGTAGGTTCGTCATGTAGGGTCCATCCTGCTAAAATTAGAATCTAATTCCATTAAAACAACTGTAAATGTATTTTTCTACCATAATTCTCATTTAGAAAGATTTCAAAGCAATATACAAACTGATTGTATTTGATTCATCTCCCATTAATTAAACATCCAGGGAGAGTGACTTAGCTGCCATGTGAGACTTGAAGTTCTCCATCCTGGTCTTTAGGAGGCAGGAGGAATTTGAAAAGGCAGAATACATTATTTAAAGTGAAAGTTAATGAGGGAACTGTGGTTAACACAGTTGATCAGAAGTCAAGCTTCTGCTTGACTTGAACCACAGAAGGAAAAATGTAGGCTTGCACAAGGCTCCACTGCAGACAGCTCTGTGTTGCATAAAAGAGCTGCCTAAAGGACCCTACTGAAACACTGAACATTTTATTAATTCTAAGTTAGATAATTAACAAAATTTTCTCTTGAAGCATCTACATAACTGAGCTTGCTTACTCAGCTCTTATGGCTTTCACAAAATCTTTTAAACAGGAACTGAAAATGGCACACAGGTGTGTGGTCAAAATAGAAAGCAGCAATGACTGTTAATTGAAACTCTGTTAAATATTATACCTTTTCTCTTTTGACCACTATTTATACAAAATGATTTTACTTCACAGAAAACCCTTAAACTTTTTTTGTTTATTATCCCACTGCAGAATAAGAAGAAATAGATTCTAAATAAACAAACTGGCTCTTCTCAGTGTAAAAGAGCATATGATATTAAAATATTTTTTAAAATTTCTTACAATGTGCATATTTCTGCCAAATATGATGTGTATATAAACATATAACAAAAAACTATGAAAATAAGGTCTTGTACTTCAAGCTCACAAGAAAAAACATTAAACTTGACTACTGGAATAATTCATAGCATACAGAGTCACCGTATGCCAAAATTAGAGGCACTGCAAAAAAAAAAAAGTTCATTTTATGAGGTATTTTGGTTGGAATGCAGAGAACTACTCAAGGAAGGGTTTTGTTTGTATATTTTTCTGTGGGCTGTATTCCTTATTCAGTTACTTGGCAAAGACCTAGAGTTTTATTTCTAGCAATACCATTTTTTTAAAGCAGTCATCCATAACTATGACAAACTTGACAAAAGCAAGATGCCCTGAGTTAAGCTGTCAGCTGACAAGCCCCTTTGCTAACAAAATACATTAGCTACATGAATAGTTTGACTTTGAAAAGCACATAACTTAGCTGATTCAGTGTTCATACCACAGCATTACATTCTTAACTCTTTTTTCTACTAATACATTTCCCATGCCAGTACTGGGGCTGCTTTACACAGCAACAAATAGCTCAGATCCCATGGAAGCATTTCATGAGTCTTAAGTCTTGCAAACACAAAAACTACAGGACCCAAAGCACACGAGGGAACAGGGAACCTCAACAAGGCATTGTCTCCAGAGCCAGTAGAGACAGGTGGGGACCATTTCTGTGCCTGCCAGTCAGTACATACTCAGCACTACTTTTTAGAAGTCCTGGTGTACAACAGACAGCAGCAACCAACAACTACTACACCTCATGTTGCAGCAGAGACTCATTTTCTTTGCTTTCTGAAATAAATTTCAAATGGAAATTTTTGAATAAGGAAAACCATTAAGGTTTTACTCCTCTAATCATCACTCAGATACGTAGCTTATATTAATAACTTCTATTGCATGTGGTGAAATGCAAACTGACATTATTGATGTTACAATTTGACAGCTGGTGTGTCACTGAACTCTCACAGAAATGATAGCAGAGATCTAAGAAGAGGTTCTACACTTCTGATACCTGTTGTTGCTGACTGTGCTTCAAAGATCTGTTAGCTTTATGAATCTAGTCTCTATATAATGACAGTGATTTTCCATCTTTTGCATGTTGCTGTGCATGCCTTATACAAGTAAAGAAATAACCAGTCTAAGAGACTGTATAATTTGTAAAGTACTACTTTAGTTTTGAAATTATTTTAAGCCAGAGTCAGAATTTAGTGGATTTTCAGTCTTATAATTAGGTATTGTAAATGGTAGCCAAGGCATAGGTGACACATAAGAGCTAAACTAGAGAACTATATGAGGTGATTCTTTTTCTCTCAATATGGGGTCAAACAAAACTTCCCAACTGTAAATACTGCAGAAGCACTTCCTCTTTTCTGTTTTCAGTAAATTAATAATATACCTCTGCTGAAGAGCACTGCTGAAATTTTGTCTTACAATGATTTTTGTACCTATATTATTTCAAATAACCTTTATTTCTGCCTTCCATTCTAACTTATTTGTAGAATTCTGTAAATACTCTATAACAAGTTTTATTACAGTTGGTAATTGATTTTTTTTACTATCACACTGTTACATTTAATTTTATTTATTTTAATTTCATTCATGTGGCTACCAATGCATTTTTCAGGTATTTCTTTCACAGCTACTGGATGAGAAGACAACTAATTAGATGGACACAGCCTGAAAAAAGCAACTTCAAAGGCTTCAGGAGGACACAGAAGGAAGAACTGTTATGGCTGGATGAAAGATCACTCTGCTTGTCAGAACATCAGTGGAAACTTATTTTAGCACTAAAAGGAAATCAGTGAAAGCAAGTAAATGGTGCTGCTTTCTCAGGGGTGCTAAACTCACTCAATTCCTGGTGTCTTCCCAGAAAACTGTAGGTGCTCACCACTTCTGAAAATGGCAATGAACCTATGGCAATGGTAAGTGGTAAGATTAACTGGAAAAACAAAACATAATTGTATAATTAACAATACAAGCTGCTGTGCTGTCCTTAACTCACCCTGCTGCACCTAGAAATTTCAGGTATTACAAAACAGCCACAGCTGCTATATAGTACATATTTTAATCAGTGTTGAGATTAATCCTTCTTTTATTCTCCCTGATTTAAACCTTCTGCTTCACACACAACTCAGGCCTCTTGCTAAGAATGATCAAAAATACTCTCACCAGTGCTGGACAAGAGCATGCCTTATATAGCCAGAAAAAAGTAGGATGGAAAGACTCAGGGTACTTTGTCCTCTCCAGAGACTCAACCCTGCCATCAAAGTACTGGCAGTCCTAGCATTGGGAAAGCAAACTAGAAATTAAAATAGATTCCTTGTAAAACATCATCACTGGTCACTGGGACAATCAATACAAGCAGTTTTCTATTAGCATCAATCTGCTGCTTTCTAACCCATTCTCTAAAAAATGCTAATGGCACAAATACAGCAATTTAAAACTAGTTGGTATAGGATTAGTTTAGGCTTTTTCTACATGAAACAGAACATTTCTCACATGTAGCTTAAAATGCTGAACTTTCAGTGGGCTCAAAAGAAACCTAATACTGAGGGATGGTATTTAAATTACTCTTCTGTTATACATGTACATACACTTAACACAGACTGTCACAAAATGCTTGTTTTTCTAAGCCACCCTCTAAGTGAACACAGGCCAATGGATTTAGTACAAAAGTTTGATCACATGTGTGAACCTCTCTGTGGGGTTTCCATATCTGCCTGTTGTCAAGAGCTTGTGTACAGCTTTGTGCACGTGGCCCTCAGCCCTGCTATGTGGTATGCTTCTTGACACCCCACACAAAGACAGGGTGTTTTGGGGACAAGACAGAATGAATCATCTTGGAAAGGGGATAAGAAGCTGTTTATGTGGGGAGGAAAAAAAAAAAGCAGTTTCCAGTTCTGGAGATTTTCCCAAACAGGTAATAACATCAGCATGGATGCCCAGTATTTAGTTCCCTGTTTGGCTGCTGTCCCTGAGCAATTATGGATTCTTGTTCTCTGTGCATTAGCTTCTGATCTACAGGCAAGTAACTTTATTGCCAAAGGATGTTGCATTGTTAGATGCACTAAAAATAGAAGTGAACTAAGAAGATACTTTTTTTAACAAGTCTTTCCCCTCCAGCATCTGAAATCACATCATTTCACAGTATTCTCACTTTTCTCATTTGAGGAAAAAGCTTTTAAGTTCCTATGGTTGCAAATGCACCAAAACCAGAAGACAAATAAAGATGTCATCATACAATTTGCCAAAAAGGTCTCAAAGCCATAAATCTATATTTTTGGAAGAGCAATTTAGCTTATGAAGCGCACGTCCTTGTTGCAGCCCATTAGCAGTGCTTCAGGAAGGGGGCTTTGGGCTTAGAAGTTATTTCTCAGTTTTTGTTGAACAAAAAAATTGCCTAAACCTGGCAAGATTAGAAGCCCATACATTCCTACAGAGAGTTCATCACACATGTAGTGCTCACCTACATGGAACAGGCACATTCTACATGGAATAGAAAAACAACTTTTATTCTATTCATATAAATGAAACATGTCACAGCATAGACATTATGTAGATCCCAGCATTAAATTGTGATTTAACAGGAATTCTCAGCCTATCTCCTAACAGTCTCTGTCAGAATAATTAAAAAAAAGTGTTCACACTCTTATGTATAAATCAGTCTAGTTTATAGATACAGAGCACTGCTGGTCAAAAAGGAGGCAAAAAGAAACTTTTTTTCTGAATTAACTCAGAACAATTAAATAAGTACATATTTCTTTTCAGATTAAAAAGCGATATGCAAAAGAATATTTAACACATTTTGAAGTTGGCAACATCTAAAATATTTAATTGATATAAATATGGAAGATTTGAGAGGATTCACAGTATTTACCTCAGCAATCTCTATCCTTCTTGCAAGCTCATCAAGAGAAGAAAAGCTGTCATCTAGTGATAAAGCTTCCAGTGAGTTGTAAGATGCTTTTTCAGGTGAAATATCTTGAACAATGTCACAGTCCTCTTGGTTTGCTAAGTTTGAAAATGATTCTTCAGTGTCTATTATGTTACCATTTAAAAATCTGAGAAATAAATCTTCTTGTTCTTCATTATTTACCTTCTCCTCCTGTCCAGCTGTTCTCTCTATGTCCTTGCCCACTTGTGAATGGGTGGCACTCTCAGACACTTTATTACACCCAGAGCAAACTCCTGATGTAGTTCTGTCCCGCAAAGATTTTTCATCATCATCATCATCATCATCATCATCATCATGCTGCTTCTGTTGCTGCTTTAATTCACTATTTCCAAGCTGGCCACCAGTAATTTCTGAGGAGCCAGCAGCATGTTTTGATCTGAGCAGACTTCTATCAGCTTGCACATCTTTATCAGTAGGAACCAAATCAGTAGGCATATAATCAGCATCTGTTAAAACCAAAGCATCTACCATCGGCTCCAGAGGGAGTTTCACTCCAGGCTCCCCAGCTGTGCCTTCTATTTTTTCTGCATCCTTAGAGAGCTGTCTTTCTCTCGGCTGCAAACTGTTATCTTTACCGGTATCCCCAGATGATAAACAGCCCGAAGAAGGCCTGCCCACTGTCCCTGTGGACTGGGTGTGTGGCTCCAATGTTGATTCAGCACTGCAGTGCTGCTCCTCCATGTGGTCCTTTCCTGTAGCTACCCGAAGCCTTGCTGCCTCTGCCTGTCTCTGAGTTTTGTTTTCACCTGGCAAACGAGTGCTCAGTTGTTTATCTTCTTTCTTTGGTCCAACGCCAGGACAAGTTTCAGTACCTAAGTGCAACAGGAAAAACAGTTCCAGTGTTTTTAAATGATTCAAAGGATCAGCCCGAGGGGGAAAGAGTATACTGTGATTTGATAACATTGTAACCTAATGCTTTAAAATGCACTCCCATAAAGGACAGGTATTTTATGCTCCAATCAGAATAAAAGTTTTGTTAGTAGTCTGAAAAGCTCACTCCTAATTCAGCGAATTATTAGCATGCATTCCTGAGGCAAAGCACATTCTTCAGTTCTCAACTGAAAAGAGTTACTCCCCTACTTCAGCCACAATAGGTATGTAAGTATCTTTCTGAGCAGCCAGGTTTCTTATAAAGCATGTTCTGTATGTGAGTTTATCTCGCAGAAGCCTGGAGTTCAGACAAATGCATTTAATTACAGAAAACTGTATTCTGATGCTAGTGTATCTATCACACAGGCACAGAGCTGCATTGCCTTCAAAGAAGATGAAAACACACTAATTTAACAAATTTTATATGCAACTCTCTTCAGTGGTAACTATCTATCTCCTTTACAATATTTTACATAACTGACTCTATAAATATGTTGTAGGTAGGTTAGTTTACATATTAAAAAACGTAATTGTATGCAGCTTATTTATGTATTCACACTTACAATACAAATGAAACCTGATCTTATCTGAAATTTCTGAGAGAAAGAAGTGAAATTCTACATAACTTGTGAGTTGATGTACTACAGGCATGATCTGCTGCTGAAGGAGTAGATGGTTAGCTCATGTTGTCAATAAAACCACTCTGAGAAACTCAGAGCCAAGCCTCCCCACTTATGCTTATGAAGAGCAAAAGGCACTGTTTAGAATTAGAATACCAAAGCAAGCTAAGACAGAAACTGTTGCTTATCCCACACCTTAACAACAACAAAGCTAAGACTGTGTTATAGTAGGGCTACTATTACAGTAATAACCTCAAACAACAACTTAATGCCTCTAGAAAACACTTACTGGCATTTTTTTGGTCATATTGAAAAGCAGAAATGTCTTATGAATAGATTAACAAAGAGATCAAACAATGACTTTATGATCTGTATGTGTTCTCACAAGAGTGACAGGAGATCTCTATGCCAGGCTCTTCCTTCCTCACCTGTTAAAAGCCCAGTTAAAATCTGTGCAATTTCCTGACCTTGTTACATGAAACAGGGTCCCATTTTTGACAGCCTTTAATGAAACTTTTGTACTAATTCACGGTATTGAACAATTTTATTAAATTATAAACAATCCCCATTTTAAGGATAATGAAATATGAGGTAGCATAGAAAAGACAGATTTGGATACTGAAGAAGAGAATATCCAACATTACCAAAATGTGGGAAAAAATCAGAACATTAACAGACAGAAGGATACAGGGAACCTAACTTGTGTGAAACACTGAAAGAAGAAATGGGAATGAGACAGAGACCTTTTGAAAATTAGACACAGATGAGCAGATAGCTCAAAGGATTTGTAACAGGATACTGAGCCCTTCACTTATAGGTCATGAGTTCAAACAAAGCCTAGATTATTGGTGCAAGATTTTGTTACCATCTGTCAATTTTTCCTAGTGGATTCATCCACATTACAACAGGCATCTTTGTTGGCAGCCTCAATTGCAACAAAGATTAAATGGAATAGGAAATTAAATTCTTAACCATGAAAGATGGCCTTGGAGCTCAGGGCTCTGTTCCTAAGAAAGAAATAAATGACCCTGGCATTGTTAACTACAGACATATAGGAACTGAGTTATGATCATTGTTTCAAATCAAATTTTCAGCAGATTTCAATATTTTCTTCACATCTACTTCAAAACACCCGCTTTAGACAACCCATGCCCACTATAGACTCAAAGCAAGTTAAGACAAATAATTGAATGTTTAATTAGAAAGGGTGCTTTTTCCTAGTAACTTAAATGAAGATGCACTGCTGGGGCTCAGGCACAATCAAGAACAAGCCCTAAATGGCCATATTGCTTCTAGTCCTGAGCCCGATCACTCAGCCACAGCTTGAATATTTTTTGCCAGCACTGGGCAGTGTATACAAATTGAGAGTTCAGGATCCTCTTGGTCCAACTTCTGCACTAGTTCATACCAATGCCATCCCCACCCAAAACCTTGTAACTACAACAAAAACATTCAGGCCTGTGTGCTGAAGCTTTGCCCCAGTGAGGGGCAGCAACAGTACTGACCACACATTGCCTTAACAGCTGGAGACTTGCCAGGGTGAGGATGTGTTAATATTGTGCAGAGCATTCTTTGCTCATCTTAAGCATTTAAACTTAAGTTTGAAATATTCATATCTTTGTATTGAAAACCACTGCTGGAAAATCCTCAGCAGAAGAGCTTTCTATTGGATGACACAGTTTTGTTAATTAACAAACATTTCACAGGGACCAAAGGATCTTGATGACATTTTGACAAGAGTTACATTAAGAGGAAGGCATGAAAAGAAATCCACTTGTACTATTAATCAATTCCACATTAAGTTTAATATGTCTAGATATTGTACTACGTATTTTAATATTGACACAAAATGTTCTTTAATTCGGAAGTTTCAAATGTGTAGAAAGTCTGCTCTCCAAAAAGCTTTTGTTCCCACTTGGAATAGAAACAATGGAAAAATTTTAAGTATTTGATTTTTTTCCATGAGAATTTCCAACCATCCAAAAATAAAAAGCACTGAGTTCTTTTTATCTGCTTTCTAAGCTGTAGAACATCATTGTTCCGTGCTTCCAATGCTTTGTGTTTAGTTATGTTATAGAACAAAGACAGAGAAAAGGAGGTATAGGGGTCATGGTAAAAGAGGATAAAGATGAGGAGGATTCAAACAGGTAGAGAACTGTGACTGTATCTTAATTAACTCCTGATTCTCCTGAACATCCTAACTGATACACACTTGTAGGATAGTTTTGGTTGAAAGGGATGTCCTGAGGTAACTTAGTCCAACTCTCATAGTGTGAGAAATGCTAGTGTTTTTTGAGGATAGGTACTCAAACCTAAATGGGAAAAAACCCATTTGCTCATGAGAGGAGAGATAAAACACAGCCTGGTAGTCTACTAATCCTTTCCCCCTTCTCTGTCTTCATTTAAACAACTCATTAATTTGCAAAAGTTTCATAAGAATCAAATGATTCTAAAAAATTACTCAAAGCAGCCACTGCCCCGAAGGCAGCAGGAGGAAAATAAAATAGAGATAAAAGTGTGTACTGAAAAAAATTAACTGAAGTATGTTTTTCTTTTCAGGACCCCCTCAAAAGCATCCTCATTTTCTGTGCTGTTACGGAAAAATGTGTCTCAAAATCAATATATCATATCTTATTTTAAACAGTTACTAATACTGTTAACTATCCTGAATTGTCACGACTCAGAATATGTCATCAGATCGTTTACCATATATTTTATACATATAAAGAGAGTATCTTATCTCAAATTTTATACAATTTTGTACTGTATGTAGGCTGCTACAAATGCATACATATCTAAAATGCATTTTTGATGGAGTCTGGCATTACTTTAATTACAAGTCAGAATATCAGTGGTTACTTGATATTGCATAGTTGTGCAGTTGTGAAAAAATTAAAATTTGCACAAATGATGAATCTATTGGGATCCAACAAACACTGTAGCTTCAAATTAAACAGCTTCATAGCACTTATAGGAATATGTCATTACACTACAATATTTAAAACATTCATATAGACAAGTACATACACACACACGTACCTGATTTGAAAGCAGTAGCTTCTCTTTCCTTCAAATTTTCTGATTCCATTAACTGAAGCAAGCAACTTCTTTCCCATGTATTTTCTGCAGCTACAAGCTGTAAAAGATGATAGTATTTCCTGTAAATTTTTGAATTAAAACAGGAACACTGTGACTTTTGATACAGCCAAACTTTCAACAGTTATACTAAAGAGGAAAGGTTATTGCTAATACATATCATTTTAATATTACGAAATATCTTCAGCAAAGCAGAATTAAACAACTGCTTACCTTATTTTTGGATGCTTGTGGCCTGCAGCAATAAAGAAAAAAAAAATTAACTTGGTAACAACATTCTTCCAAACAAATGTCATGGAAATCTTCTAAGCCTTTCTCTGCTCTACTACTGGCACAGAACTTTTCTTACACTGAAACAGTGTCAGTATGCTAGCATACTTTCAAGCACAGATCTGTACCATATGTGAATATCATCAGAAGATAATAACCCCAAACACTGCTCCCCCTAAATAACAAAGCAGTCAAAAGAAACTACACTGCAACGTGTCAGGCTTTCTACATTCCCATAAAACTTTATGCTCAGAAGGAACTCTTACCAACTTTAAAAATCCTGTAAGGACTCAATATTACAAATACTGAAAATACAGACGATGTAAAAATACAGAACAGAGATAGAGAAATGGACAAAATAACCCTAAAATGTATTTCTCTCCCCACAGCCTGTTTACTACGGGACACATTTTCTGGGCACTGTAAGATACAGCAGCTCCCATGGATCCCACGGGCTTTCACAGGTGAGTCAGCACCACTAACAGTCAGTGTGGACTTTGCTAACTGTGAAAAGATTCGTGCACAATGTTTTTTGTCATGCACAATCAGTCTTGCAGCCTTCCATAGAGCAATGGAGCTAAAATGTTGAGCATTTTGTTTAAAGCTATTGAAAAACAAAAAAGTAGGAGAGACCAGGGAAAAGTACTGATGTTCATACTCTAACAATAACTTTAAAAAGTTACACTGTCTTTAAAATGTTACCATTTAAACTTCAAGTAAGGGATGTTCAAAACTATTTTTAAAGAGCAAACATATCCAATATGTAGCTGTAAACTTTGATATCAGAAAAAGACTGCTTTCAATTACAAAATCAAAATGCTCACATTTTCTGACATCTACATGTTATCCATTATAAATTATAGTTTTAGTTACAAAATAAATTGAGATTAAAACTCAGGAAAAAGCATATGAAGTAATAAAAGCAAATAGGTTTTGCCTAGAGAGTTTGGCAGAGTAATAATATTAAATACAGAGAACTAGTCATGGCAACCATAAAACTTAATTTTTGTCAAATTATGGGGTTTCTTAGAACTAGGAATGCTGCTACATAACTCAAATTTTGTATTTTAAAGTGAGCCAGCATGTAGGGTAAAAGGATAAAGCAGAGTTACTCTCAACAAGGTGACAACTGAGGTGACAAGAGGGAGGTGCTGCTAGTTGCAGCATATAAACTGCAATAGATTTGAGTCTTACTGTGGGTTTGCAAGGTCATGTGCAAGGAAACAGAGGCTGAGGGACCCTGCAGGCACTCAGATATGATCTCTGGGTAGCAGCAAGCTGTGGGTGCAGGTAGGGTGCTACAGCTGCCTCCTCCTGAGGAAATGGAGATTATGGAAATGGAAATAGATTCATCATCATCTTCAGCCTGGAGGAGGCTCAGGGGAGACCTCATCGCTGTCTACAACTACCTGAAAGGAGGCTGTAGCCAGGTGGGGGTTGGTCTCTTTTGCCAGACGACTTTCAACAAGACAAGAGGTCACGGTCTTAAGTTGTGCCATGGGAAATTTAGGTTAGATATTAGAAAGAATTTCTTTACGGAGAGAGTGATCAGGCATTGGAATGGGCTGCCCAGGGAAGTAGTGGATTCTCCATCCCTGGAGATATTTAAAAAGAGACTGGATGTGGCACTCAGTGCCATAGTCTAGCAACCATAATGGTGGTAAAAGAGTTGGACTCGATGATCTCTGAGGTCCCTTCCAACCCAGCCAATTCTATGATTCTATGAATGCAGGAGTACACTTCAAGGGGTTCCTGCATTCATGACTACGAATATTCCCTGCCTGGGTTCTGGCACTGAGGCTTTGTGTTTCCAAACTCCTGTAACAGTCACCAGAATTAAAAAATGTGGAAGCTAAATCCACATACACTCTATGAATAACAGAAGCATTTTGGCTTTTGTTATATTCGGACTGACTAAGCCAACACAAATGTACTTGATAAAGTTCTCTCTCCACATTTAATTGAGAGCTTCTGCCCGGCACAGGTCAGTCACTGAATGTGGTTAGTTTTCTTATTACCATTGGCTGATCATTTTTCAGTGGCAGCTGGTGTAATTGTTTTCCATCTGCCACTTAGACTCAATGTTTAGTAGTTAGGAGATTGACCCATGAAATAACAGATGATGAGTGCAATCCCATACATGTTATTTCCCAGAAGAGCACCCTATGCGCTGACCAAAGGCTCGTGATACTGTGACAAACTGACTCAGGAGGCTGATGAATCAAAGTAGACACAAACTGAGATTTCAGTTTTTTAGATTATTGCCACACTAGGGAGCTACCGAATGTCTGCTTTATGATTATGCAACCTATATGGAATCAACAAAAGTGAACAAGAATGACATAAAGGATTAGGGGAATATCCTAAAATGTATAGAATTTGGGAATAAAAAGCCCTAAGGGAGATGTGCTAGAGTCTCAGATGCTGAGCAATTGATTTAAAAACAATGATTAAAAAAAAGGCATAGACACAATCACCACATTGAAGATTCTACAGTTTCTCTCTTGCCAAATAAACACTACTCAGTTTTTACTTTCACTGAAAATACTTAAAATTTAACTCAAAACTCCATTTTTGGCAAGCTGAGAATTTGTGGAAACAGTTCAGACCTAGTCCTATACATTCCTCAAACCCCAGTGAAACACTGAAAATTAATGGTAATGAAAACATTCTAGCTAGATAACAAAAAGAACCACCACTTCATAAGCAAATTCACTGAAGATGCACTTTTTATTTTGAGACTGACTATTTTAAAACACAAGAAGGTAACAACTGTGCTAACATATTAATACTGGAAAAGTAATAATATATTCGTATACGTACTGCTGATGTAAAGAGCAAACTCTAGCAAGCTTTTCCAACTCGTCACCACTCAGTTCTTTAGCTGAATTCCTCAGTGTTGTAACTGAACTAGGAACTGCTGTTTTCCATTTTCTTTCTAAATTAAATTGAAATTATTTTTACCCAAAGTAATATAAAAACAGCATTTGATTAGCATAAAACATATATGTCAAACTAATTTAAGGAGAAATATTGACAACTTTTGCATATGCTCTACAATCTTGTTTCAGACTATGCAAAAAAGCAGTGTATTTTGTCACTACACACTTTATTTTCATCACAATATATTTACCAGTCCTAAACCAAAAATAAGCTCAAAGCAACTGTGGAGCAATCAAAGTCTCAATTAATAGAATAAAAAATTACAAACTATTTGCACCGTTTTCATGAACTGTGTGAGAAATCTAAAGCAGTAACATTTTTCTCATTATAAGGTCAGAGAAATTCTGATGTAAATGCTGCTTTTGCCATGTAACGTTTTTAAGCTGGCAAAACTTTGCTATTTAGAAATACAAAACAAATTAATTCTTCTTTCTGCCATATTGGTCCAGCCTGTACTCACCCCATTGTTCCTGTATAGAAGAAAGATTTGCAAGCAGCTGCTCATGATAAAGTCGTTCAAGCTGAAGGAACTTCATTGCCTTCTCATCTGAATGGAAGGTTAAAGAAAAACGCAAACACATATTGACAGGATACCATTTTTTTTTAATATTTGGCACTATATTTGAAAAGGCACCCATTATGTACCTGACATTTGACATAACTGAATACAAATGAATAATGGCTAGCATCCAGAAAATGCAGCAGACACGAAAACAGTAAGACATAAAATAAGTTGAGAAAAGCTCCAAAAATGAAAATCTTTTCAGTAGTGACCTCTTCCCACATGCCTTAATTCCAACTAAACTCTTTCTATAAAAGAAAAAGGTAAAATGTTGTTGACAACTCTTATCAGAAAATTAAATATCTGGAAATGAAAAGCAAAGCAATTGTACAAATATCAGCAGGTATCTCTCAAGAAATACAATTATATGACCTAAACCATAACTAACTAAAAATATGACTCCTTTCTACTGACCACCTGGAGACAGCATTAAAAGAACTTATCCAACTCAAGCTTTCAAAAAATACCCTCCCTCTTCTCAAGCATTGTATACAACACTGTTGGACTCATGATTCACCTTTTGTCTACTTTTTGAAGTTTCTGCTTACTTTTCTTCTACAAGAACTCTTTCCCCTCCCTTAGGCTTATCAGTATATTCACAAAGTTACACTGATAGTTATGTATTTTGTAATAGACAGGATAATTCTAGTTCCATCAAGCCCGAGTTGTTAGTTCTTTTTAAAGCCATGTTTTGCCAGCTATTTGAAATTTAATTCTATAGTACCATGAGGATGGTAGTACAGTCAATGACGTTCTTAGTAATATAGAAAAGATAGTTTCCATTATTCATGCTAATTAAAATACTGGATTAACAATTACAAACACACTACCAGGACTTGTTATTCTCATTAGCCTCATGCAACATACACATAGCCTATCTTAGGAACAACAATAATATTAATGGAAGGAATATCCCTTGAATTAAAATAATTTTGTTATTAGAAACAGAATTACAGATCAGAGATAGCCTTAAAGGATGACAGCAACAAACCCTGAATGATTGCTAATACGAAGTTCTACACTGGATGAATTAAAATGCCTGTCATGGATAATTGATACAGTGCAACATGATCAAGTTCTTTATTAACCTCAGGAAACTGATGGTTGCAAGTACAGAGGAGATATCCTTCATAAATATGTATTATATAGTGGTGTTCAATTCCACACATCAGATGTGCACCACATTAAAATATTTCCTTTGATTAGCTGTAAATACAGTGCCCTTAGATTAGAGCAACTTCTATGAAAGAGAAGCTGTCTTTCTATCCTACTGTTGAATGCACTTCAAATTTACTGTATATCCCCCTGCAGAGCCACAACTTAATACAGAATTTTTCCATGTTTTTAATTAATGCTGTGTTTTGGATTTTCTGATGGTTGCTTTTCAGCTAGGATGACCAAGACAGAAGTACAGTCTTATAAGACAGCAATGGTTATTTTATTTTACATGTTGCCTTTAAGATACTGATACACCTATTTCTGTTTTTGTATTATAGGCTAATAGAACTTGGCAAGGTTTCAAGGATAACAAAGCATAAGAAACCTGGAAAGGTATTTAACCATCACAATTGCCTATTTGCTGCATTTGGTTTGTAACAAATTACATAATAAAGAAATAATTTTTATGCACAAATGCTATAGTTTATGATGCATCTTAGTGATTCACATATGCCTTAAGGGCTCACCACTCTGGCCTCTTCTTTTTATAATCTGATAATTTGCCCTTAAGAGCAAGCAGAGGAAAACTCAGTCCACTTTGTCTAAAAATATTGTTTCACTTCAAGGTTTAATATGATTATTCTCTCCCACAATTACTGTAATATTTCAGAGTAATTAGCAGCAGTTTAACTATTAATTTCTTTTACCAAACTTATTTGAATTACCTAGGAACAAATCAAAATTAACTGGACCATTGAACCAGCTGCTCCCAGACACAATTACCTATATTTGCCTACAACAGTTCCCCCAAAGTGTTTGAAGGTTGCTCATCTCCTTTAGCTCAGTTTGTTTGGTACTTTTATTCTAATCCAGATGCTTGCAGTACACATTCTAATCAACTGTGGTGGTGATTTTGTTCTCATTACAACAGTGACTTATTTGATAGAACTGAATACATACCCTGTTTGTATTGGACATATTCCCAGTTACTGCTACTTGGAACAGAATTTATCCTATAAAAGCTGAAGTTCTTTGAAAATATTTTTTTACTTCCTTGTTTGCACACAACTAAAATGGTTTTATCAGTACAGTTTTTGCAAGTGGATTTATTTCTTAACTCATATTGTAGTTGTCTGATTAAGCAGGACATGTTAACATATCATATAGTCACTCATAAGTAAGTTAGGGCTCTTCTAACCTAGATCCACAACCTGTGGGTCAATGGTAAAGCATTTGCCTTTTTATTTTATCATGCCAGATTAGTTTAATATTATATAACAATTTCTACAAGTAAAAGGATACATTCCTCCTCTTGAAAATAGGTCTCAGCTATCTGCAAAAGCAAAAAAAGGAAAATCAGAATTCTACAATTTTCATGAGAGCGGTAAGAATATATTATGAACTTTTTATCATGGTATTAAATGTCTGTTTTGTAGGTTTATATTTAGTTTGTGTACAAACATTCACACTTAATTGCTGTATCCTTATCCTATAAAAGAGGTGTAAAATGAGTATGTATAAAAAAAGAAATAGTAAGTTCACTCCAACAAATGAATTTGCCCAATGTTAGTTGGGTTTTGTCTTGTTAGCAAAACAAACGATAATTTCAGAAAATATGATTGTATCATATTAAAATCATTATTATTATTATTATTATTATTATTATTACCATCATATTAAAAAGTTTTAAAATGAGCTAGAACAGAAGTAAAATGTTTACTGATATGAAGAGTTGCAGTCCCATTACAGACCATGTCTGACTAAATTAGGATCATTGCTGAGCTCTCCCAAGCATTTCAGTGCAATTGACAGGATGGAGAAAGAGGAGGTTTACTAACCAGTGAGAAAAGAGCAATCTTGGGATAAAAGACACTAAAAATACCACTAGCACAGCATAGACAGACCAGCAACATTCCTGTCTATAACCTATTTATAGTAAATACTTATAAAGCTAATAATTATTTCAAATACATAGAATTTAAAATCTTTAAAGTATGAATATTTTTCATCAGATAAATATAAAAAACCTCAAGATTTTAATGTTTTTGAATGCTACCGTTAAAGTTCTTTATTATTTTTCTAGATTAAAAAGTGTGTCATGACCTTTGTAAATTCTGCTAGCTTTTGTTCAAACACCCTGTTCAAAATGCTTGGTATTTCTTAATATAAAAAAAAAAAAAAAAAGAAAAAAGAGATGGTGTTTAGTGACATGTCTGAACCTGGCAATGCAGATTCTGTTTTCAGTTCTGTCACAGTTTCAGTATGACTTTCAAAGGGTTGTTACCCTTAGGGTTTGGCTTTCTCATCTAAAAAAAGCAGCAAACAGATTTCACCTCCATCACATTCAGTGACATTCCTTAAGTTCTGTAAAGTGTTTTGAAGGTTTTGCCCTACCTCTGCTGGTTTTTCAAACAGACCTTTGTATTGATTCATGATGACCACCAAACCTACTGCAGCTAAAAGTAGAAATGGTCAATCCTAATGATAAGTTTCAAATAAATTAAAAACTATATCAATTACTTTCGTTCAAACACAGTAAAAAACAATTTAAAATTCTATGTAAAATATAAATTATCTATAATTTGAAATAATAGAAACATTTTTCTCAAATATAACTTATTTTAATCAGAGAAGAATAATGCAAAAATGTCATCACAGTTTTGAAATTTAAAATATAATAATCATCCAGTTTTCCACAATAAAGAATATGCAGCTAAATTAAATTCTAAGTCAAATACATAATACTATATAGTATATACTACATATGGCTTATATTAGACACTGCAGCCAAACAGAAAGTCTTCTAATCCACTGTTAGACAGTCTGACACAACTGAAATATAAACTAATATTGTGTCAAGCCCTATCAACATACTCATCTTGCATGATAGTCACCAGAAAGAAAAACACTGCCCAGTTAGTAAGAATGATTGCTTTTCAATTCACACAGTATTTCCCTTGGTCTTGTAGTAACTGCTATAAAAAAAGCACATGCTATAAAACCTTGAACCTTAGCACTCATGCATGAAATTAGTGCTAGGGAGCATTCTGCATTAGTAAAAATAATTCCAAATTTAAAATAGTATTTAGAAATCAGCTATCTTGTAGCTACACTGCTGTCTTACAAACAATATTTAAAGTATGTTGAAAAGGGATTTTTCTTAATCTTCCTGACAAACTAGAATTTCATCATTTGAGGAATGAAAACCCATCTTTTAGAGTTTCTTCTAAATGCACAATACACTTTAAAGGCAATTTATAACTAAGCATATATTAGGACACATTAGAGGAGTTATTTGCCTTGACCATTTCTTAGACATCAAAATATTCTGTCTAGATGAGTGTATTGGCATATGTTGAATTTTTTCCTAATAAATAAAAGCCACAAATAAAATAAAAATTGAGTGCAACATCCCCAAATCATAAAAAGTACCTGATGGAGACACAGGGGCAGTATCTTTGAATCCATCTGTTCAACCTCTTCACGAAGTAAAGAGAAAAGAGACTGCAACTTTAGGTTTTGTTCTTTTTGGTGGAAGTTTTCATTTGCTTCAACAGCACCTTCAGATTCTGTATCTGTAATAAGAGTATCCTCCTCCTTGACAGCTGTGGTTCCTACTGTAGGAGCTCCTTTAAAAAGAACAAGTATCTAGGTTAGAATTCAAAAAATATGTCAAGTTGTTTTTGTAGGAAATTTCAATACAGAAGCTATGAATGAAACCCTAGTATCTTAAATAGCATCTCTGCAAGTAAAAAAAATACCTATGTGTATTAAGTGTAAAGTCTTGCATCTGGCAAAGAACAACCCCAGGCACCAGTATAGGTTGGGGACTGAGCTGTTGGAGAGCAGCACAGGGGAAAGGGACCTGGGGGTGCAGGTGGATGGAAGGAACCAGGAGCCAACAATGTGCCCAGTGGCACCATGGGGTGCTTTACAAGGAGGGGGGGTAGTTAGTAGGTCAAGAGAAGTTCTCCCCACCCTCTTCTCTGCTCTGGTGAGGTCACATCTGTAATATTGTGTCCAGTTCTGGGCCCCTCAGTTCCAGAAGGACCAGGAACTGCTTGAAAGAGTCCAGCACAGAGCAACCAAGAGCCAGGAGGGCAGAGTAAAGCTTTTCTCAACAGGACGAGGGGCAATGGTTGTAAACTGGAGCACAAGCAGTTCATTATTAAGAAGAATTTTTTCACTGTGAAGGTGACAGAGCACTGGGAGGCTGTGGAGTCTTCCCTGGAGACATTCAAAACCCACTTGGGTGCATTCCTGTGTGACCTATAGGTGACTCTGCTCTGGCAGGGACTGTTGGACAATGATCTTTCAAGGTCCCTTCCAACCCCTAACTTTCTCTGATTCTATGAAAATACTGGTCTTGTCAAAATTAGTTGTGATAGTATCAGCTCACCTGCCTTAAAAAAACACAGTAACATTCATCAGGTATTTTTCTACACTTCTAACTGGAACCTGACTTTAACTAAAAAAAATCAATACTTAGATCCAAGTGGACAAAATTTTATGTTGAGTGAATTGTAATACAGCAGAGACAGAAAACAGGGTGGTTTGCAACACAGAAAGGGGCAAAAAAGGGTAAAAGGAAGGTAGGCAAGGAGAGGGTGAATGAGGTTCTCAGCTTATCTCCACTCCTGCCAAGGACCTTGTACAGGGAGGTGTCCCAGTACAGGAAGGAAGGACATTTTGACCTCTTCCTCAGATGATAACAGTGTCTCCTCACAGTGACAACGGGATCTCAAAGGTTAGAAACAAGCAAATCATGACAGTGGGGGTTTTGCTGTTGGGGACAGTTGTCTAGGCAAACTGTCCTGCTGAGTGAAAAGGAAGACCTCCTAGATACCTATATAGTTTATTTCAGAGTCCAAGGAACAAGCCAGTAGTAGTGATCTATGCTGGTAACAAAGGCACAAGGAAGTGTAAACTTCCAGAATTTTTTGCTAGGCAAAAATCTAGTTTCTCCATGGTACATACCCTGGCAGTACACTGCTGCTTGTCTCTAGTTGTAAAAAGACAAGTAGGTGGAAGACTAGCAACCTGTATGAAGGATAATGTAAAGTGTAACAATTTAAAAATATTACAGGAAAAAATTTGTGGGTGCAAATCCCACATTTTATTGACAGAAATGAAGCATTTGTAGTGCATTGCTCATCATGAATACAACAATTTTCAGGAAATGTTAAATGAGATTACAGAGTAAGGGTAGGACTGGCAGTGATTTTGGGAGAAATCAATTACCCACATAGAGAACTGGGGCAGTTTTTTACAAAGATCAGAGAACAGAAGCAATAAATGATGGCTTCCTGTAACACAAAATCCTAGGAGTAACCAGAATACTACAGTTTATTCCACCAATTAATAAACTTTTTTTTTTTTTTTTACATAAAACAAAATTGAATTTGATACATTTGCATAGGACTGAACGCTTTGGGGTTTTTTTTTTAATCCCATAATTTAAAAAAATAATGTATTGATTTTGGCCAATGAAACATTCACAATAAACTTTTATTAACCTCATTTACGATGAACACGTTATCCCTCCTCCACTAAACCCATAGCTGAAAGTCATGTTATCATTTAAAAGCAGGACAGGTGCAGGCACTGTTTTAAGTTATCATCACACCAACTGCTTGCTCCTACAGCTTGGACACTCAAGGATCTTTCACAGACCCCTGTGTTCATTGCACCAGAAACCCTACAGTGATGATTCACATTTAAGATTCAGGGCTTTAAGAAAGGCATTAGCTTGCCCACTGAAGGCTTGACCATTTTATTTTTGGTTATTTTAAACACTTTCTTAAGAAAACTATCCTGGTTAGGAGTGCTGGTTATCTCTGTGGGTGGCTATTTCATGGGGCTCACCACCAGACAAAATATGGGTGTAACTTAATACTGTTTTTTCAATATTAGTAGGTCTTTGCTTTTCCAAAATTTATTTGGGCTTGTCCTCGACCAAAAGCAACAAGAGATATAGCCAAATGCAAGAGATAAACCAGGGAGAGATGGAGTTAAGGCTGTCTTTAAAAATAGGATAGCTTTCTGTTCAGCAGATCATCATGACACCAGAAAAGAGGGTCCACGTGTCCTGAGAAACCTTTTCTCTCAAAGAAAAAAAGAAAAACAGAAAAAGAAAAAAAAAAGTTACTTAAACTACACTTTATTAAGCAGCTCATAATCACCTGTCATATCAAAACATGAACATTGATTAAAAGATGCTCAAGAACAACTATAATGAAAAACCATAAATTTAATTGTATTGCAGTAGTGTTGCTAATACGTAGTTTAAAACAGCACCTTAATCCTACAGAGAGTTGAGCTGTCACTCACTTGGAATTAAAATCTGCCCTCAAATAACTCCCCTGATTCTGAAGCAAGGCCTTATACAGCCATTCACATTAAATCTACTTTTATTTACCTTAAACACAAGACAGCATTTGTGCCTTAGTAACACTATAACTAAGAACTTTTCCTCAGACACTTAGCAATGCTATTTTGTCACAAAGGTGTTATTTTTCTTTTTTTTTCCCTCCATGTTCTTGAAAAGGGCACACAACACTTCTTTTTCCTAGAATCAAGTAACCTTACTGTTCGAAGTGGATTATTTTTTTTTTTACTGGACTTTTACATATATTTCTGATATTTTAAGAAGTATGAATTGTTTTTTTACTTTGTAAAGGACAGATACTTACTCCATAGATTGGTACCTTGGTCAATACTAGCATGGAACCAGAAAATACAGAAGGTATCAAATCTCCAGAGGGCAGAGCACTCACTAAGAATGTGGCAGAGAGCCAGGTTCAAGCTTCTGCTCTGCTAGACTCCGAGGTTTCAGCTGACATCCTCTTTGCCCAGTATGGCAAACACTGGGTCCACCAACATTTTCAAAGGCACTGGAAGAAGTAAACTTTCTGAAAATTTCCCTAAAAGTTCAGAGAAGTAGTCTCACATTTCCAAAATGATCCAATTCTGACAATAAAAATGACAAATGCATTTTTTAATGTCTCACCTTTTTTCCTTTGTCAGTACTACGAGTATGTGAAATTAAGATGCTCTTGCAAATTACAGATTTTGTTCTCTTTTTCAACTGAATTTTCATTTTCTCATTCAGCAGCATTAACATAAGTCACCAGTAACAGAATTTTCTAGTACAGAAAACATATGGTAATCTCTTTTTATAAACATTTTTCATTACTCAGTATCAGAAGTCTGGTTCAGACTGATTTATTCAAGAAATAGTGAAAAAAAGACCAGCAGGTATTTAAAAAAAAAATTTCATTTTAAGGCAGGAGTGTTGGTGGTAAAGATGTAATTTTAACTGAGCAAGTAGAAAGTCCTGTCTAGCGTGTCACAGAACCCTAAGTTAAACAACATTGCTTGAATTTTCATATAATTTAACTGGTTTATATTCACAGACTCCTAGAATGCCTTTGGTTGGAAAAGACCTTCAAGATCATCCAGTCCAACCTTTGACCAACACTGGAAGCTCACCACTAAACCATGTCCATATATTTAATTCACTGCAACACTTTCTTCCTCCACTTTCAAGCTGCTTCAAGAAACAAGTTGAATAATTTACAGGAAAAGTGTAAGTTGTGGAATTTTACTTGGGGAAAAATGATTAAGTGCAAGCTATTTTGCTATACTACATTAAGGAGTTACCAACCATGATTTTACAATATTAAGTTACTAGTTATGGCAGAACTGATATTTTGGAAAAAGAACTATTTTCAGAGAACAGGGATAATTTGAAGTCCACATTTACAAAAAAACACATTGAAGCAGGTGACACTTCATGAATCACTCTCTCTACAGCACTCCAGTTAGTAGGATTCATTAGAGTGAATCCAACTATGAACAAACACCAAGTTTTATCAATTAAAATTTACATCAATTTTTGTAATCACCAGTGTCCTTCTTCAGCAGATATAATCATATCAAAACATTCAAAACTACTGTTAGTGGATGGAAACACTGAGAGAGAAATTTGGGATCTGCAAGCTACAGACTCGTCAATTCACTATGTCTGCTGCAGCATCCAGGCAGCTAGAAGGAGATGCTGCTTCAAACAATCCATAGCTGAAACTCTGGAATTGCTTATTCCAGGATGCCAAAATGGAATCAAAAAACAAGTGCAAGTCAGGTGACAAATTCACTGAAAACTACTACAGTCTATCAGTTCCCAGTTGGGGAAGTCCTGACTGGATAACTGATCATAGAAAGGAGAGCACATGAACAAATCACTACCTCTTTCCCTGCTCTTTATATTCTCACCCATAATTTCTCAATAGTTAAAAACAAAAAAAGAAATAAAATCATAATTGTACATGCAATGCAAGTATTTGTTTGTGATTCCAACTTGCTTCTGTGGCACTGTGCTGTCATCCTCTCTTGAGATTTTCCACTCTGGCTTGATTATTTTCTTCTACAATTCTCTCTGAGTTGACATAAAGACAAGAAAACTACTTTGCTTCCTTTATGTAGAGGGATACTTGGGAATTCTTTAAAATAGCTGCTGTTAAAAGTTAAATAGGAGATTCTCACTAAAATAAAGACATTTGCAACATCAAAAAAGTTACTACATTGTATGAAAACAGGAGATGCATCATGTGAGAATATCTAGAACAATAAATGTAAGTTAACCCATAATCAATAGGAGATATACAGAGAGGAAAAGTTTAACTTTCAGTGCTTGGTGAATTACTCCTCTTCCTCTCATCAGGCTTCAGATAACTCTCTTTATACATCTTGATCACATTTCAGCAACTTGGTTTTTGTTATTTCCATCATACAGGTGGATCATTCTCAATTAATTAAAACAAGAGATTAGCAGAAGCACATATTTCATTATATTTTTAAGCATTACATCTACAGCTGAAATACTTCATGATCTTCTGCATCATTTAATGATAATTCATTCTCCCTAAAATGACTGATTTCAGGATGTCTCTTTACTAGAAAACACCATTTTTCTCTTCTAGATTTTGCTTGCACATTCAAGATATGGAAAATAAGGCTTCCTTCTTTTCCTTTCCTTACCTATTTTAGAATCCCTTTATAATCCTTTGAGATCATCATCATCAATTGTCAGATTAGACCACAGAAGACTTGCCATTTATCAGGAAAACTGCATTTTAAAATTATCTATTTTAAGTAGCCAAATTCCCTGCCTTCTCAATCTTCAGATGAAAAAAATATCAGGGAAAAAAAAACCCAAAAAACGAGCAGGCATGATTCAGTTTTTCCAAAGATACCACGAAACACACTGATTTTAATTAATGTATTTGCAGAACTATGACACATAAGCATTATGATTTATGGGAAAACCCAAATATAGTACACATTGTGTTGATGAAGAGAAAGAAGCCTACTCATTCAAAAAGGGAAGAACCATTTCAAATAAGATCATATAAAAAACCTTTACATTTTCCCTATCTAATTCATATCCAAAAGATATAAAGGAGGAGTTACAGCAAAAATTGGTAGAAACACATTTTTGTACAGCTCATTACCCAAAATACACATCCTAGGACACTGAAAAATGTAAGTAAATTTTAACAACAGCAGACAAAGATCAAGCTATTTGGTATTCATACAAAGATTTAAAATCTTGACATTGGATCAAGACAACAAAATACTGCACTTGAGCACGGTGCTGAACAAAATCATATTGCCTGATTTTCTGGCTATTATGATTTGAAAGTCAGCCCGATTTCCATACTGAAATTCCTTCTACTCGTGCTTCCTTGGTATGTTCCATTTGCTACACAGCCAAAATAGCCAAAATTTAAATACAGAGGGTGAAAACATTTATAGTTGCATTTGATTTAGGACTTCTGACAGTTCTGGAAAAAACCCAACTGTATAGTGAAATTTTTTAAATAATTAGCATCACAACTAAAATATATCTTCCTTATTAGTTCACACGTTAGATCTAGTGTGTTGTTATTGTAACTAAACAGAACAAAAACATGCTTTTATAAAGTACCTTTAGATTTTTTACTGGAGCTTCTTTTGCTTCTTGGACTTCTTTTTCCACCTGGCTGTTTTTCTGTAATAGGCTTTTCCTCCAGCTGGGACTCCATATGGACATTTACAGATCTCTCAGTCTCACTTTCCTTACAGCTTGGGGTGCAGTCTCCACTGTCCATATTCTCATTATTATTGATGCTGTCCTGCTCACCTTTATCCTGTCGTCCCATAGCAATGCTACCAGTAGTCAGAACCTCATTCCCATCGATGTCAAGTTGATTTTCATTTTCATCAGCTGAGGAAACCAAATGGGATGCCAAACTTTCCACCCTATACTCAGCAGAAAGACTGTCCTTCGAGTCTCTTTGTAGATCATTTGGTGGAAATTCTCTGTCATCCATTAGAGCGTTACTTGCTGAACCTCTTAATTTCTCTCCAAATACTTTAAAACCTAAAATATAAAACCAGAAGTCTTTACAATCTGTATATTACAATAGATAAATAACCTCGTACTTAATGCCAGCCAATAAATAATAACATCAGCCAAGTGATAACATTTTCACATATGGGGAAATTCTTTCAAACAGTAACTCACTGCCCCATTGTAAGTCCTAAGGGAAAGTACATCAACATCCAAAAAACTCTCTCTAAACGTTTGTTTTTATCCAATTATAACTGGTTCCAGTTACCTGACCAGTAGCACAGCTGACCTTTACATCAGTGTTCACAGTGTTACAACTGAGGTAATGAGAAAAACAAAACAATAAATAGAAACCACCCTGAGCCCTCCCTCCCCCCTTTAAACCTATGGCTAAACCAAAAGCATTCTTGTTACATAAGATCATAGTTTGCTTGAAATAAAAATAAACCAGGAAGTAATAAAAGCAGAACAACTTTTAATTCCTTCAGTGACACTATCACATTGAATAGGAGATAGATTAACCCTGTTACAAAACTTAGATGGAAGTAGAACCTGTTTATTGACTCAAAGTGACACTTTATTTTCAAGAAAACATTCAACATGTCTTCAGGATATATAGAAGCAGATGGTTTGTTAATAAAAAACCCCTAATCCCCCACCTACTCTCAGCAGGGGTCAATTTTCCCTTTTAGTGAACATGCAAGTCTAATGAATGCTGCAATTAGATGCATATTCACAGGAAAAAAAGAGTAACTCTTAGCAGCATTTACACCGTTCTTACGCAGAGCTGTTACTGTATCAGTTCCTATCTTTAGTTTTTAAAAAAATGGTAATACTGCTGGTTTAATTTTGCAACTATGTAGCTGAAATACAGCTCCATTAGATTTAGGTCATGTTTTAAACAGTGAAGCCAAATTTCAGCAAGCGTGGTGGTATTATAGAAGAGCTTAGATAAGCCTCCTGTAGCAGTTTCCTATCTTTTCCTTCAAATCACAAGGCATTAGGAAATCTGCCTTCACCAGCCTTTCTTCAGTCTTACATCCTGGAATACACAACTGAAATGCACACTTGATAATATGCAAGACAATTTCATTTTACTTGCTAAGAAATACTCACATTGCAGAAAAATGGAAAAAATGCCTTAGAGAATAAGTAGTTTTTTCCTCATACAGGAATACAAAGCACAGGCTACAGAAATAGGGAGGAGTCCCACGGAAGCATGCAGGGGGTGACAAGCCACCACCCAGCTGGGCAACACAAAAGCACCAACCAGGACAGCTCCATCTCTGCTTCCAACCTGAAGAACTTGTTACCCATCTCCAGCCATACCAGTCTAACAAAATATCCTACCTATCCTACAACATATAAATTGTACCAGGGGAGGTTTATACTGAACATTAGGAAGCATTTCTTTGCCAAGAGGCTGGTCAAACACTAGAAGCAGCTTCCTGGAGAGGTGGTCAATGCCCCAAACCTCTCAGTAATTAAGAGCCACTTGGATAATGCCTTTAATAACATACTTCAATTTTAGGTCAGCCTTGTATTAGTCAGGCAGTTGGACTAGATGATCACTGCAGGTCCCTTCCAACTGAAATATTCAATTCTGCTATTCTGTTCTGGAAGAATGATGTACAGTAGAGGTGCAAGTCATATTTTCCTGTGGCAACCGAAGAAGAGAACTGGCTTTCATTAAGCATCAGCAAGACAAAGAAGGGAACTCATTAGGAGATATATATCTGGAAGATAGATCTGTTCACTAGAGGGATGCTCCTTAATCGAGCCCTTTTCTCTAGAAGAGCATTACACACAGAATGAAAGGTTAAAAGGACAGAACTTTAGTCAGAGAAGCAAGAATTGGAACTAGAAGATACTCTTTAGACACCCACAGTATAAATTACATTGATTTCTTGATATAACTGTCCTAAAGCTTTAAAAAAAACCCAGACGCTGTGCTATACTTGAAAGGTTCACTCCCTTACTCTTCCTTGCATAAGAAAACCACTACTGCTGCCCTCTCCAGATCATAGATTAAATGATACATTGAACAAAAGAGGCTGAAGTAAATTGCTCCAAGCCAATGAGGAATTAGTTCTAACAGCAATAATTAAAAATCAGGATGTCCTACCACCACTTTCTTGCTTCTGTCAGTGGACAACAGTTTATCTTTTCAACAGCTGTCACAGAGAAACAGAAATGTGAATGCATTAAAACAAGGTGTTTCCTATTAGATTATTAGAGGAAATGATGCTTTTGACAAGTGACATTTTCTACAGAGGAAGCTAACATTTTAATAGAAAATAATAACTCATTTCCTTTTAACATGTGGCTAACATGATAATCCCTCTCTAGCTGAGAGGCTGGAGAGCTTCTGCAGCTATTACTGATCAACATTTCTTGGTTTACTGTTTGAAAATCAGTCTCTCTCCAAAGAGAAGTAGCAGGGAAAACCTATTCCTTTCTACAACTGTTATGACTCCTTAGAGAATGAAAACTCAAAAAGAATGAGTTCAAAGAAGTTCAAACAGTCTTGCTCTGCATCTTTGAAAGGGATGTTTTTTCCCTCATAGCTGAAACTTTCTTTTCTTTCCTGGTTTTTGATGTTGCTATCTGCTACTGTTCTTGACTTTACCAAGACAACAGCCAGGTATCAAAGCAAAGCTAAATCGTTTGAGAATTAATTTTAGCTCTGCCTGAAAACACAAGTAGAAACACTTATTTATAAAAGAAATTGAATTAAAATCAGCGATTCAAACTATACTTAACATATCATTAACATGCAGTTATATTGTTTTGCCACCCAAATAAATTGCACCCACACAAACAACATGCTAAGAAACAAATGTTTCTTTCTTCCTAGGCACATCTTTACTCTCTTCACTGGTTGCTCAAACCTGACATACAAGCCAACACTGAGTAGAACTATGCAGACTTCTGTTAAAAGGTGCCAATGAATGAAAACCCTTCAGTTCCAGCTGCCACACAGATTCATGTTATGGGCATGTTTAATCCTGGTGATTATTACAACTCAAAAATACGTCAGAAAATACTTCACAAGTGGCTAAAAGACAAAGTCTGTAATGAAGAAATTAGTTGTATGCTTGCTTGCTATAGAGTGAAGAGCATTTACATTATAGAGATATTATGATACTTCTGTTTTAGATCAATTTGAATTTTAAAGTGTTCTTTTTCATGTACTTCATATAACTTCACAATTTCAACAACTTTTTTTAGTTCCTCATTTTTGTCTCTATACAGAGCCTTTCTTCCATCTACCCTTGCTAAGGAAATATAACCTTAAGAGCAGTTGTTTGGATTGTATTCTGAAAAAACAAGTGAAAAACTGGGATCTTTCCTGATCTGGCACAACTAAAATTTGAAGAGCATATTAAAACAACCAAAACCAAACCCACAAACAGAACGACCTCCAAATGCTCACACTAACACAGGTCCCCTATCCCAGAAAGCTGGAGGGGTTTATGACTGTTTACAGCACATATTATGTACATTATATACATTTATATATATTTATATTTACTCATCTCAGAAGTACCAGATCTCAGAGTAGATCAAGACCAAAACACCATACCTGCTGGCACAAGTCTAAAAAGGTTTTAGCATTCAAAATGTTTATGTCAAATAGGTTTATTTATTCTGTTTGACTGCTTTCATATAGCTTCTCTGCCAAGACAATATTTTCCCTCTCTCATGTTACATAATTATTCTGTGTTAATTAGGGAGATTTAAGTCTTTGAATTCTTTGAAAGTCTGTTTCCCCATTATAGCACCTATACAACTCTATTCAAATTAAATGGGCATTTCAGATTGGTTGCTTCTACTGATTTTTTCCATTAACATGGATGATAAAACAAAACAGCTATATAAAATCTTCAGTTAGAAGCAGTAATAAGTATTTTTGAGGATTTAATTCAAAATTAGTAGTAGCAGTAAGTACTCCAAAAGGAGTAACATGAAATTCACTACGACAAACACAACAGTTCATCTTTTAGAATAAATGAAGCACATCTGTATGAAATAGGGATTAATCAGCCATTCTGTTCTGGTGAAAAGCATCTCATACCAAACAGAAAACTCACCCTGAGTCCAAGTGTTGGTTTTTTTTTTTTTCCTTTTTCTCCTGAGGTATAATACAGCAACTGTTACAGGCACAAGAGAACTCATTATGTCCTAACAGACACAGTTAGAGCTGCAATTTTTTTTGTGCATAATATACACAAAACAAGATGCACACAAGTAAAGAGAACCTAAATCACAGGTATGAGCTTTAGAGAAGAAAGGACAGTACTGCATGTGGTAATTTGTTAAATCCATAAAAGGTTGCCATATAAACAACCAAATGTCATGTCATGAGTTGTTGTGGAATCTCCTTCCTTTTAAAGAAGAAATTAAGCACCTCTCAGGTTTAAGGACAGGTGAAAAATTGATAGCACCTAGGGTAAAAGGAATTTGATTTTCTTTAGAAAAGATTCACATTTTTCTATGAAAAGTGTTATCTTAACTGAGCTCGTGCTTCTATTGCTAGAACAAAAAAGGAAAACTGAACATGCCCTGAAATTTAAAGAATGATTAAACCTAACCCATTCATTTCTTAAAAAAGAATAAATCCACTGAAAATTCTGATAGGTAGTATAAAGATACATTACAAGACCACCTTTAAATTTCTTTTCTTATTGATAAATAATCTTAAAAAATATATAAAACCAACATGGAAACTATCATGATCACACAAAAATCAAAACAAGTAATGCAAATTCTTACTATTTCTGCATCCAAGAACACTGATCACATTCTATGAATTCTTACATTTACTACCAAAATGAATATGTATCAGTAAAGGAAACCCTAGAGGCACTATTTAAAAACTACATAGAACACACCTCTATTTGTTCATCAGCTTGCATGAAAAAGGACAACGCCTACTATGCTGTTACAGGAGCTAATAAACAAAAAAGACACTGTGTTCTTTTGAGGTTCTTTTGAGGTAGTGCAAGGGTAATTCCTCTACAACTGTTTGCTGCTTCTGCTTATGTGGAAGCCAAGATATTCCTAACAAAAACTGGAACCATTATCACCATCTTCCTTCAGAGTGCTCTTCCCTCACCACAGCCAAAATAAAAAAAGCAGAAATAAGTACTAGAGATGTACTTGACTATCAGACAACTTGCTGCAAAAGGAAAGAGACAGTAGATAGAGAAGGCAGAAAATTAATTTAGTTATAAACCTCTAACAAAGCCAGACCACTGCCAGCAATCAGAATTCTACTGCACCTTCTGTTTTATGTGCAACACTCTATGGATGTAGTGGTGCTGTTTCTAAAGAAAGGAAAATAAAAATATTTACGTGCATGCTTTCATTATCCAACCTGACATCTCCACAGAAAAAAATATCATGCTGTTGTGCTTTGTCATACCATGGAGTCATCACTAGTTTATCATTTCACAAGACAGTCTTACAGACAGTCCCATTCCTGGGCAGTCTGCTATAAGAGAATCTCAATATCCTCCTGACTGCTCAGTTTCCTCTATTTTTGCCTTTGAAATAATTTACTAGTAAAAATATCTCTATAAATGTTTTCTGCTTCTATGTCAAATGGATGGTTTAGGAAGTCTGTATTTTCAAATGTGTTAAGTCTGCTGTCCTCTAAGGCATATCTAGACACAGGAGTCATTTATCTAATTTCATTGAATTTTACAAAAATTTCTGAGGATGAATGCTGAGGTGGTTGGGCATTATCTGACACTAAAGTGACATTTCTCAAGTGCCAATGACATTTAAAGGCATGATGGTCTTTACATCTATAAACAGCAAGAATAGTGAGGTTTTAAGAGGAAGTTCCAAGAGCCATTTTCAACTTCTAAGTTGAAAATACTGCTTAGTCATAGCTTTCACAAACTATTATAAACATATATTGCCATAATCTTCCACACTTAATATTCCTATAAAAATGTGTTTCAGTCAGCAGACAAACACAAGAGATTTGTCTGGGAACACATAATGTCTTTTATTAGAACATATGACAGAATTCTGACAACAATTTCACACAAACAACTTTTCAGCACTCAAGATACACAGTGATCAGTTTCCCAAGTTTCTGAATCGAAGCTGTGGGCTTCCAGCTTCACTAGGACAAATTTCACTCTATGGTACAAGTAAAAAATAGAACATCAAAATTTGATGTGTTTATTTTTTGTTCTTGCCTGCAGCAAAACACCAGGAATACCTCAGGTAGGGGCAGAAAGGTAGTAAAACAGACTGCTCTAGGAGGATGGAGAACTGCCACTACTGCAGCACTAAACAGTCTAGACAAATGTTGGTCAGGAATAATCTGAGTGACTTGTCCTACCCTGGGATGCACAAATCTCCTTCTAAGTCTTATGAAAAGCAATTTGCCTTTTTTGATTTTTGTGTTTTCCTTCTAACTGGACAATTCCCAGATTGTTGTTACGCTTCAGAACATGTGCACAAGTTTGTTTACAAAGTATAAGAAAAATGAAAAACTTCCCACTTCCTCAGACTTTCTGATGTTGAATTTCAGTGAGACTGAATTCCATAATTTACAACTGAGTAATAAGTTTCATAGTGCTCATCAATACAACATGCATTTAGCATGGTCAAACATTCAGTTAAGTCTTAAATTATACCAAAGCCAGATGCAACTACAAATAGAATGGAAATTTGTCCTTAAAATTTATGAAACAACTCTTGTCTGCAAGTATTAAATACTTGTGGTTCCTCTGTTTCAAACCTGCAGGTCCAACTGGAAGGTTAATTAAGGACAGAGCTAATTGTTAGAGCTTCAGTAATTGTCATCATCAGATGAAGACAATATTCAGTAGTTCTACCAAAATCTTGCATCAGTTGGTTTTCTAGTTTCTACATTAGTGGGTGTCAGATACAAATGACTGAGATCAAATACTCTCTTTGATCTGAAGCTCCTTCATGAGGTCGGTCAAACTGTTACATCATCATAGAATTATAGAATCCCAGAAAGGCCAGGATTGGAAGGGACCTTGGAGATCATCCAGTTCCAAACCCCCAGCATGGGCAGGGACACCTCCCACTAGACCAGGTTGCTCAGGGCCCCATCCATCCTGGCCTTGAACACTTCCAGGGAGGAGGCAGCCACAACTTCCTTGGGCAACCTGTTCCAGTGTCTCACCACCCTCAAATTAAATAATTTCTTCCTGATGTCTGAACTAAATCTCCCCTCTTCAAGTTTGAAACCATTTCCCCTTCTCCTTTCACTACACACCCATGTAAAAAGCCCTACCTCAGCTTTCTTTTAGGCCCCTTTCAAATATTGGAAGGTTTCTATAAGGTCACCTCAGAGCCTCCTTTTTCTTCAGGCTGAACGACCCCAACTTCTTCAGTCTGTCTTCACAGGGCGGGTGCTCCAGCCCTCTGATCATTTTAGTGGCTCTTCTCTGAACACATTCCAGTACCTCTATATCCTTATTATGCTGGGGACTCCAGAACTGGACACAGTACGCCAGGTGGGGTCTCACAAGAGCAGAGTAGAGGCAGAGAATCAACTCACTTGACCAGATGTCTGTGCTGCTTTTGATGCAGCCCAGCACCTGGTTGCCTTTCTGGGCTGCAAGCTCACATGAACAGCTCATGTTGAGCTTCTGGTCCCCCGTCACCCCAAATCCTTCTCCTCAGGCTCTCATCACTTTAATTCATTTCTTAACTACAAAATACTGCTTTATTTCGCAGGGACATAATGAGTGAGAACTCAATTATGCAAAACAAGAAAATGCCTATGCTAAACAAATCACGATCCCTCAAAAATTAATCACTGGTGTAACTTCATTGAAGTTAATGAAGCTGTGACCACTTAGACCCATTTGTGAATTTAGCCTTAGGTGCTGTTTCAACTCTCCCCTTTCCAACAGTAAGTTATTAAGGTAATTAATTTTGCCTCTAATTGTGTAAATAGATGCTGGGTAGATGACCTGTCTCTAATAATTTACACATACATTTGATAATAGATGGAGTTTCTGAAGCACATAGTTGAGTTTTTCCACTAGGATTTGAATGTATTTTGGTAATACTTGAGCCTGTAAACAGAGATCTAATTTGGTTTAGATTAGTGTTTCAGAAAACTCTTTTTACCAAGTATGTTTTAAGTTGCAGTCCATTTGAAAAAGTACCTTTCCATCAGAAAGTCCCAAATACCACAAACATTAATAAACCCTGGCATCAGTACTGTAAGAGGGTAAAAAGTAATTTCATTTGAAACCCAAACCAAGATAGTTTAAATGATGAAAAGACAGGAGATTTACAGCCTATAGAAACACTGAATGATTACCATTTCTCCTTGTACTAATTATGTTATGTTTCAGTGCTAAAATATTAGACTTTAACAGTCTTCTGTGAGAAAACCAGATAAGAAAATAAGCTGCAACCAAAGCAACATGGGGCAAAGGGTAATTTTATATATACCACCTTTCATAATTTTTCCCTGGGATCAGATGTATACACCCGGCATTTTGAGTGGCACTTTATTTTATAAATACATCAATAAAGGAAGAAGCCAAAATATTACTGAACAGCTTACAAAATTGCAAGTTTCAGGACAGCTGCATCCCAGTTTGCTTGTTTTGCCATTAGTCAACTGTAACACTTTAACAGAATGAACACCAGAACAGTGGTGCACATCCAGCTGAAATGTTGGTCTAAAGTGGAAGGATCATCGTGCCCTCACTTTGAGACTAAAAGCACACAAAATTAAAAGTCTTAACAAATAGGAAAGAAACTACAAAATGTTCACTACACAGTTCCATGTTATTTCAATGACACATTCCTAACATTAACCTAAAAATATCCCTATCATGTTAATATTACAAGGATAAAACAAAAATCAGGATTAGTTTGTTTTGGGGTTTTTTTGTTGATTTTTTTTTTTAATCCCAAGGTTATTTTGAATTAATCTCAATTTGCCCTGCTTTGTAATATTATTTTCCCAAACAAAATAATAAAAGAAAATTAAACTAATCCTAGGGACTGAGAAAAAGAGTGTTAAAGCATACATTATAAAGCCACACATTAGCAATTCATTTTAGACAGATGGAGCAGTGTACTGGAACAATAGTAGAAGAGACTTCAGGCTCGTGAGCAACACTGTTCCTAAAAACAAGTGTGTAACACAACAAAATTTCTTCACAGAACTATTTGACACTGACATCATTTCTCCTCTATACTTTTCTTATATGTTAGCAACACATTTTCCAACACATCACAGTTATACAGTAAGTAGATAAATAAGTAAAAAAGAGGAAAAAAATTCTTAGTGTTATGAGCTCTTGAGCAAGATAACATCGCCAAAGGATGAAAAAGAAAGACTTATGACAAGATATATATGCAAACACAGGCTGAGTGAATTTGAGACAGCAGAAGAGGAATTCTGAGGGAAGTAAGCAGAAGATGCACCTATTTGAATGTTTTTACTCCTGTCCACAAAAGTTTAATAACATGTTTTTTGCTTGCACACAAAAAATATTTGCAGCAAACTTGATGAAAGATGCCAGACTGATAGCCCTAGGGACTGAGTTTCTCTGTACACACAGAACAGATATAGCACAGAGTGAGAGAGTTTGCACTGCTGCCAAAATGTCTTACAATACACAGCTTATGCAACAGTGCTCACACTACAGAACCCTTTGCCTTTCCACTGAAAATGCCAAAAATATTGCTGCTTAGTATTCACTACAAAGGAAAATAAGATGTGGACACAGTTGTCAGCACCAGAAGGGGCAGAATTCAAGGCATCAGCTCATTTAACAATGTTAATTTTTGTGCTGAATGGCTCTTCTGTCAGCTGTGAACTTTGCTGTAGTGTTTGTAAAGCTCCAAAGTCAGTCTGCACCTGGTGTGAAAATGCTTTCCTATTAAACAGCATGTATTACAACAGAAAAATAGCAAAGGAGGAGTGGTTTAAACCTTTTTTTTTTTTTTAATAAATTTATAGTAACATACACTTAGTGACAAGAAATTATCTCAAAGAACTAACTTGATGGTTTCATTTAATTGGTACCTGAGCACTCTCCAGGAATCTGCACAATTGATCTAGACCATCTTTAATGAGTAGTAATTCTCTATTAATCATGTTAGCAGTGTTAGGCTGGAAGTGATGCTGTCACATGGAGCAGGCAGGTTTCCAAGGAACCTTGGATTCTTATTTCCCTTACTACTAATAGTATGGTCAAGCAACAAAAAACCTCCACCCTTCCCTCCAAATTCAAGTGTCCAGCCAGTTTTCACTGTCAACGGATTACCCACAGAAAAGCAGTAAGTTGAGGTTTACAGAATCTGAACACAAACCTGCTGACCTCTTTATAATGACTGATTTTCACTTAAGAAGATGCCCAAAACAACATACAGCAAAATTACTGGATCTCAAACCAGATTTTGGCAAAGGATCGAAAGCTACTTCAGCCCTTGAGATGTTTTCTCTGTGCATGCATGAGCTTGGAGTGGTGGACAGCAATGACAAGGGAATAGGACAAAAGAACAAGGATACCCTCTGGTTTATTTTTAATAAATAATTGTTCCTAGAGACTATTTTCCTGAGTGCACAGTGCTTACAGAACTTCTGAAGAAATATCTTACCACTCCTATTATTTTTCTATTATTTTCACCATTCTAACATTATAACAAGATTATTGAAGTATGCAGAATAAAATAAGTGACAGAGAATTCTGTAACATCCTCCGTTTCAGCAAGGCACAGAGACATTTCTGTCAAATCAAGCTCACAGCAGGTTATTTTATTTTATTTTCACATTACTGAAGATAATATGCTTCATGATTCTTTCAGCTCTTTTCTGAATATCAGTTCTGTTGTAAGCTTTCTTTAGAAACTCACATTAGAGGTGGTATTTGGTAACAGGGAATCCTTTCAATAAATACATAATTAAAAAAAGATCAAACCATCAGCATTAAGAGTAAATCTTAAGATTAAATATTACAGTGAGTTTAAGATAAATGGCATATGGTGAATAAAATAGAAAGTTAAAAAGTTTTTTGAAACCATTATCTCCTAACAAACTTAAATCTGTATTCTGAGTCAAATAGGAGACTAATGATAATTATCACTACCAGGACAAGAAAAATCATCCTGCAAATTTCCATTCACAGACCTCTTGGGGTTTTTTTGTGCAAGAAACTGAATCTGTACTTAAAATGAAGTATGGGCATAAGAGTTTGAAAAACTGAGATAAAGATGTAAGTACTACTGCAATTTTTCCCCTTAGAAATGCTTATCAATGTTTACTAAGTGGTGAATACAAAATAAAATAATGCTTTAATATTAGCTTAAAAAATAAACTTTAAATGGAGCCAAATAAAAGTAAAGGCAAGAGACATTTAGAACTATTGAGAAGAAAACCACCTCTTTGCTGATCTTTTTGACCCATATAACTAATGAGCTCTTTAGTTCAAGCATAGGGAACACTCAAAGAGGTATCCATTTTGATTCCTTCTGATTTCAAAAAAACAATAATTAAGTGGAAACAATAATTTCAGAGCATTCAATCATGCACTTAAATTACAAAGACATAAGGCTCTATTAGGTAAGACTGGAAATTCAAATATTTGCATGTGGCAATAGCTGTATTAAACGAGAAAATATGTCACAATCAGCTGCAACTTAAAAATAATCATTTGATTACTCTTGAGATACATGTAAATGTATTAAACAACTTTGTGCACTGCAATTTCTAAACAGAAAAATGTGCAAAACTTACCATTTTTCTAAGGTTTCAACAGTTTCTCAAGGATGATGACAAAGTCAGAAAGAGGTAGTCCTTTGTACATATAATGTTCAGTTAATACCTGGCAGTTCTAGGGGAAAAAAATCATAAATTTATCCTATGCAATGCAGAAAAGCAATAAGGTAAAGTAAATAAAAATATGAAGAAAAGTGTATAATTTCTAGTGCAAGAATAATGTGAGGTCATTTTTGCTTTACTTTGAAAACTTTGAAAACCTCTGAATAATCTCAGTTACTCTTATGAGCCCATTCAAAAATTACCCCAGCACTCCTGAGTGCTTTAATTGGCAACAAAAAAATTCAAAAATTCCTTAATTAACCTTAATATATGGAATACAACATGGTAATACAGTAACTATACCTAACCTTTCCGTAGCCATAGCTATCAAGCTTTTATAAGGAATACTGAATTAGCACATTACCAAACACTTGCTGTAAGATAACCAAGTTCTGCTCAATGTTCTGAAAGCCCTATGAATCACTGAATTATCAGACTAATTAGTAAGAGAGGGGAAAAAAAAAGCTATTAAAATCAAAGACAAGTTTAAAAATGGATTGAGGTCTATCCCATCATCCAGCTGAACAGTCTATTTATTTCCCTCAAGTCACAGGGAAGACTACTACAACTCTCAATGTGAAAGAGCAGTGTATTTAAAAATAACTTGCAGATATGGAGACTGCTGCATTCGACACGGCATTTCCAACTTTCCTAAATTCAGCCCAGCCCTTCCTCATGCCACATGCAAACCCACCAGAGAATTCCAAAGCCACAATTTTCTGTCCCAAGTTCTGTTTAACAGAGATAGGTCAAACAAAATTACTTTATTTAGTAAGTAGGCACATGTTAATTTCTTGCATAAGACATGGTATCAAATGATATATCAAAAGATATAAGAAATAAAGCAATTTGCACAAAATCAGACAGAAAGTCTACTTTTGAGCTGTTAATTCAAAGACCAGTCTATTCTGTGACTGCCACTATTTCCTTCTGCAGAAACGAGGCAGGGGGTGGGGGAAAGGGGCTGTGAGGATTCTCTTTCCTCTTCCCCAGAACTCCATCACCCCGCGGCCACTCACCTGCCCCCGACAGGCTTGGCACAGTGTCCCTGAAGAAAGAACTCCAGTTCTGTGGAACTTGAATACGTTCTGAAGGGGATCCTAAATTTATTTCTCATTAAGGCATTAGGGAAATTGTTAAAAGGACAACGTCACAGCTACCGAAGTACTGGATCTATCTCAAACGTAACCGCAAGGCGACATCGGGCAGAGAGAAGCCGGCAGGGAGTGACACCGGCGTAGGGTCCTGCACCTGCTGAAGGCGGCACGGGCGGTACAAAGAACCGAGTCCCGAAGTGACTTATTTAGCCGCAGACACGGAGATCAAAGACTCCCGTGAAACACCCAGGCAAACCTCAAACTAAAAACGTAGCTCCTGGGACTTCCACCAACAAAACCGACCGGACACCGTTCCACCGGAGCCCGCCAGAGCATTTACTGTCGGCCGGAGCCTTCCCTTCCTGAACGCCACACATCCATCCTATCTCCTCCGCCTCCGCTTTGCTCCAGGGGCACCGCTCCCGGGTGAAGAGGCCGCGGTGCCGGCACTCGCCATCCCGGCCGAGGCGGGCAGCGAGCTCAGCTCAGCTCAGCCCGCCCGGTACCGGCCTCCTCCCGCCGCGCGCCACGGCCGTTTAACTGCCGCCCGCCCGCGCGCGCTCCGCTGCCTCACGGCAAAGCTTCGCCGCCGCCGCCGTGTGGGATGCGGGAAGGTGCTGTCCCCGCCCGGCGGCCCTCGGTGGCAGTCGGGGCGCGCGGGAGGCGGCGATGGCCAGCGCCGAGGGGAAACATCTCCCCTTCCCTTCCCGCGGATAAGTCCCTGTCAGCTCACCTCAGCTCCGCTGCGGCTCGGGTGGCCGGGACCCGCCAGCCGGCATGGCGTGTAGGTGACGGGGAAGGGATCGTCCGCGCCGCCGCGGCCGCCGCTGCCGCAGGTTCCCGGCGGTGCAGGGCTGGCACCATAGAGAGGACGGCGAGAGGGGAGACCTCCGACAATAGAGCGGAAGAGCGCTAGAGAGGCCGGGGACAAGCGGAAGTGACGCTACTGTTGCCGCGGCGATCGCTCAGCCGGTGCTCGCTAGCGTGGAGCCGGCGGCGTGGCGGCGATGCTTGCGGGCCAGGCCGCGCCGGGCGCTGCGGGCTGCCGCCGCCTTCTGGCGGCCGCCTTGGCGGCGGGACTGCGACGGCTGCTGTGCAGTCTGCCGCCGTGCTCGGCGTCGGCGAGGCGGGTGGTTGGGCAGTGGCCGAGTCCGGGCCTGCGGGTGCCGGAGGCGGCGGAGGCTGAGCGGCTAGTGCAGCAATTGCAGCGGGCCCGCCCGCCGCTCCGCCGCTTCATCGCCTGCCCGCAGCTGGCGCGCACTGTGCAGCGCTGCCTGCAGGGCGGAGCCAGCCCCGGTCCCCAGCCTGTCCTGCTCGAGTGTGCGCCCGGTAAGCTGCCCTGAGGCTCCTACCGTCATCCACCCGCCTTTCTGCTGCCCTCCGGTGGTGGGTTCCTCCGGGGCTTCCGCCGTCTCCGGAGCCGCCGGGACGCGGCGCTGCTCGGGGAGCCCCATTGACCTTGCGGCGTCAGTGTAAGCTGCTGACCTCGCCACCAGAGGTAACGAGCCCCCGGCCCCGCTTTCCCGGGGTCGCGGGGAGGTGGTGGTGCTTAGGGACGAGAAGGGAGGCCCTGCCGTTCCCGAGGTTTAGGGCGGGGGTGGCCGCTCCGTTGCGTGACGGCGCAGCCCCGGCCCTCTGGGACGGATGCTTGCTGGGGGCTGCCCCGGCCCGCTCGCCACCGCCCTGGTGTCCTCCCCGAGCGTGCGTCGGCGACCGGCGGGGCCGTCTGGGTGTCGCGGCACTGCTGAGTGCCGGGGGCGGAGGCAGGGAGGTGTCTGTCCATTCATACAGAACTCTGTGGGGATTGAATGAGAGCTCAGTCTGGAGTTATGAATTACTGCTGCTAAACATTGCCAGAGTAACAAGAGATGTTAAATTCTGTGGTTTTGGCTTCGTAGGGAGTCTTCATTTCTGTCATTAAAAGCACACACCAAGATTGCCAGCCATTGCACAGCCAGGCCTCTGCAGTTACTTACTGGTTTTGTTATTTTTTTTACACCAGCACAGAGGATAATTTTACCTGTATGGTCAGGTTTTAAGATATATTTCAGTTGGTAGAATAAAAAGAGTAGAAATATTTGAAATATATAATGTTTCTCAGTATCTAATTGTAAAGTTGTACTTAATGTAATTGAGCAGCCTCAGGCAAGCTGTTGTCTTCTTCTAACTCTTGAAGTTTGTCTGGACAAATGCAAGTTACCGCCTGTTAAAGGTGTTATGTCCCAAGTGTTGTGTTGAGAAAATGACTAAAGGAAATCACAGAGAAGAAATGCACTTGTAAAAATAAGTTGTGTTTGTTGTTTTGTTTTTTTTTAATTTTCCCCCTTCAGGTCCTGGAGTCTTGACCCGAACTCTGCTCAATGCAGGCGTTAGAGTGGTAGCTCTAGAAAGTAACTCAGCTTTTCTTCCAAACTTACAGGTACACTTTTGATTTGGTAGCACATTTCTGAAACTTAATTTAAGGGAAAAAAAGAAAATAAGTATCGGATAAAAAACGAATTAGTAATTGTTACTTGTAACATATGAAATAATGCTCAATAAGACTAAATATTCTCTGGTTTTACATTGCATGTTCAGCATTAGGCTATTTTATAATCAACTGCTTTGACATCTTGTGAATGCAGGAATTCAGGTTCATAGTCTTCCTTTGAATAGTTTCATGCATAAATTTGAGGTGAATTAGACCTGTAGTTGTGTATGTTTAAGCAAGATGTCTGCGTGTAGCTTTCAGAAATCTGTAAAAAATAACCATGGGTATTCTGATTGTCTTGTGGTATCATTTAACCTGTTCTGCAATTGGCTGGTAATATTAAGAAACCTTCATGTGTTGTCCTCTTCAGTTCATCTTGGCTTTGTGTGGATTCACAGGCTGTCAGATGCAGAGCTGCAGAAGTTGCACTAGAAGGATTGTGTTGCATTGCTGTAGAGTTTTGCAACCAAAGCCTCCCTCACCTGATTTGAAATGTGTCCAAAAGGCATTCCTTCTGCCTACAGGAAGAATTCCAGCTGTAAAACATCAAATGCATTGTTTCACTTAGTTCAGCATAGCTTTTTTGGCAAAACATTTCAGAACATCATACTAATTTAAGAATGTGTTTTGCAACTCCAGTTGAGCAGCACAAAAACGTCAGAATGCCCTGCACAATGAAGGAAGCTTTTTTTTTTCATAGCTGTAAGAAGCAGCTCTGAGATTTAAGTCTTATTGACTGAGTAATAATTTTAGTTAATGCTTGAACATTTTTTTTTTGGATTGGGTGTTTTGCAAGGTTGCAGATTACTGCATTGAGATTTCTTCAACTGAAACTAATTTTATTCAGTCCCTAGAAAATAGCCTGGATGGACAATTAAAGGTAATTTATGGTGACTTCTTCAGACTGGATCCTTTGGTGACTGGAACAGTGAAACCACCTGCTCTGTCTTCAGACAAACTGTTTGAATCCATGGGTGTAGCAGCAGTTCCTTGGAGGGCAGGTATATGCATATGATCAAACCAGGACAACATTTACAAATACATTTGGAGGAAGCATGAGCAATTTGGCAAAATGTTTGGAATTTGCTTGAGGTATATAATCTATTTAATATATATGATGGATTAATGGATATTATTTCCAGCATTTCAGCTTTACTTAGGTTCTTGATTGCTTCACAAACCCCTTGTGACAATATGAAATCTCAGCTCTTTGCTTATCTTAATTAAAGGTTTAGTCTAATGCAATTCGGGCTTGGCTTTGACTAAAGCTTGAATTGTATTAATTCTTTCACAGCAGGAGCTTACAGACTTTCTTTTTTAATTTTTGGTTGTCTAGACATTAGCATTGAGGAGATTGTCTAGTACATACTGCAAAATGTTAAAGATACTTTTTACATACTATTGAAACAGATGTCCCTGTGAAAGTTTTTGGAATCTTGCCACAAGTAAGGGAAAGGAACAAGCTTTGGAGGCTTCTTTTTGCCCTGTATGAATGCAGTTCCATCTACAGATGTGGAAGAGTAGAACTCAACATCTTTATAAGTGAAAAAGAGTACAAGGTATGTTTAAGAGATTTTTACAGGTAGTAAAGAGTAAGTAGTGCTTCACAGAATACAAAAACATATTGCACAGTGGTTTTTCTCGTTATTTTCTTTTTCTGACAGAGTTTTTAAGTCTTCTCTCTTTTCTGTTTCTCTTTATGTGGTAATAGCACTGTCAAGAAACATTCTGTTGTCACACAGCCATGAATCTTGCAAATATGAAAGCTGTTCCCTGAGAAGGACAGGCAGCAGAAGGCTAACTGCTTGCCACGTAACTTTTGAGATGCTTAAATTCTGTGACATATTTTTGCAACAGAATTTTTTGCTAGTTGCAGTTAGTAGTCAATAAAGACTGAATTAAAACCTACTTGTGAAATCAGTTACTTAATACCATACTCAATGAGATACACATTTCCTCTTGAGCCTCTGGAAATAATAATAATAATGCAGTACTGGGAAAAAAAGAGACAAAATATGAGTGATTTAAACTCAAATTTTTTATTATCCTTCTGTGTTATGTGTTCCTAGCTTGTGCTGTGCCAGACCTCTAGAGCTCTGGTACCAGTTCATAGTTCAAAGGTACCTTCCCTTTCTTTGAAAGTGTGAGGCTCATACACAGCCACCAAATTTTATTTAAAATAAGCAAAAACTTCCAGGTGTACTCACGCAACCTATATTGTGTCTAACACCATATGGAAAACTCTATAAAAAAAACCCAAACTTAATTATATTATTCTGCAAAATGACAGGCTGGACACCACTGAAGTATCCACTTAAATGGTATGGTTTTAATGGACAGATTTTTGAGCATGTAGGGAACAACTTATTCATTTAATTCAGCCACTGTGTTTTGTATATAACTTTTCCAGTTTTATTGTGAACCCTGTTATATGAGAGCTGTGTACCTAAGTAAAAGTGACTACAACCTTCTTTAAGTGGGCACTGTTTGCTGATCATATGATGAGGCTAAATTAGTTATGAGAAGTCAAATCTCCCTGCTAAAATTAACTTCTTTCTCTGCTCTGCTTGAGAGTTTTTATTTTCTTCTTGCCCTAAGAGTTATCTGATCTGTAATATTGATCAGGATGATGACTATGCAAGCTACATGGTGTTCAGTAAGGTCACCTGATATTTGCCTTACTCTGCTTGTGTGTCTTACAGGAAGTATCTTACTGGCATGATAACTTTGCCCACGTTAAGGTTTTTTTTTTGTATACAAAACATGATCCCTGTTTCTTTTCTGTTTAAAACTTCTCTGCTTTAAAAAGGACCAGAAAGTATAAACTGGAAATTCTTACACAGTTGAGTTATACAAATAAGTGCTGCAGAGGAGCATTCAAGACTGCCAGAATGTCCTCCTGCATTCTGACAAAGTGTGCTAAAGTAGAACAAAGGAGGTATTTGAGGAGTAATCTAAATTTTAGACTACGAAATTCTTAGCACTTGTTATGCACATAAAGATTTTGCTTAGATAAAGAAGTAAGCTTAGCTTTTGCAACAAAAATGCTCTTTCTTTGCTATTTTGTTAGGTATTAACATCAAAGCCTGGAGAAGCAAAGGCTTACCAAGCACTGACTGTACTTTGGCAAGTAGGATGTGAAATTCAGCTACTGCACAAGGTAATACTTTTCTACAAGCTGAGGTGATTTATTGCTATGGACATGTTTTTAGATATTCTTCTATGATAAGGTCACCCTCCTAGTGGATGAAGGGAAGGTGGTGGATGTAGTTTTTCTGGATTTTGGTAAGGCTTTTTATACTTTCCCTCACGGTGTCTTTCTGGACAAGTTGTTCAGCTGTGAGATGAACAGGTTCACAGTGCAGTGGATGAGGAACTGGCTGAAGGGCAGGCCCCACAGGGCTGTAGTGAATGTGGCTGCATCTGGCTGGCAACCAGCCACCAGTGGGGTTCCTCAGGGTTCAGTTCTAGGGCCAGTTCTGTTCAATATTATTTATAAATGATCTGGATGCAGGAATTGAATGCACCATTAGCAAGCTGATGATACCAAACAGGAAGGTACTATTGTCTCTTGAGAGACAAGATACCTTGCAGAGTGATCTAGATAGGCTGGAGCATTAATGGGATGGCAGATTCTGCACCTAGGACAGATTAACACTGGGCACAAGTATAAGTTGGGAGAAGAGTGGCTGGAGAGCAGTCCTGCAGAAAGGGATCTGGGGATACTGGTTGGCAGCAGGTTCAATATATATCAGCTGTGTACCCTGGCAGCCAAGAGGGCAAACTGCATCCTGTGGTACATCAAACACAGCCTGTCAAAAGAGGTGATTACCCCACTGTGTTAAGTGTTGGTGTAGCCTCACCTTGAGTGTGCAGTTCTCAGCCCCATCTGTGTGCAGAGCTAAGGAGGATGTGAAGGTCCTTGAATGCATCCAGAGGGCAGCAGAGCTGGTGAAAGGGCTGGAAGGAATGTCCTGAGAGAAGTGGCTGAGTATTTTGGGCTTGGCTACTTTGTAGTGAAGACTGAGGAGCAACCTCTTCACAGCTTCCTCAGGAGAGGAAGTGGAGAGGGAGGTGCTGTGCTCTTGTCCTTGGAATCTAGTGATAGGATGCATGGGAATGGTTTAGAACTGCATGGGAGAAGGTTTAGACACGAGGAATCATTTCTTTAGTGAGAGGGTTGCTGGACACTGGAACCAGCTTCCTACAGAGGCAGTGGATGCCCCAGGCCTGTTAGTGCTTAAGAGGCATTTGTGTAATGCCCTTAATAATATGCTTTAAGTTTTGGTCATCCCTGAACTGGTCAGGGAGTTGGACTTTGTAGGTCCCTTCCAACTGAAATGTAATGTACTAACTAAGCACTTTAATTTTGTAATATCTTTTCTCCCTCCCATAGGAACCTTGGTCATCATTTGTAACTAATATGAAAAGTAGGGGACTGGCAGTACAAAAAACCAAGGTAAGATTGTTGTGTGTTGATTGTTTTAATTAAAAGGTTAAAATAATTTTGTAACCGCATTTAGACGTTTATTTTTTTAAGATGTATTCTTCTAATCAAGACTTGCAGACAGTGTGCAGACACATCAGGAGTGTGGTAAAGAATTGTTATTAGCTTAGAAACTGGAATAAACTGGTGTATTGTCTATGATGGAAAAAATATACTGAATAAACAGCATAAAGGGATGTGAAAAGGTAAAGTCTTTTCAAAAGAAGTTGCTGACAAGTTCACATCTGCCTGCTTGAACAAAACAAGTGATACCACAATTAATAAAATGATTAATATGCTTCAGGTTTCAATTAAAATAGTTGTTTACTTGTCCAGTATAGATTCCACGTGCTAATTAATTGCTGCTAATCTCACTTTATCTCAAAGCGTAAATTTGAGAAGTGGAAGAGTATCTTGTGTAAAGTGCTTGACTTTTTAATAGAAGTTATCGTGTTCTTTTGTATAATATATTTCTCTTTATTACAATAATATAAAAGCATGTTTACTTAATATTTGATTTTATCCTCCCTGCTGTATGTTGAGTTGTTTGAAATGTTACTGTACAATATAAGTGACTACAAGTGACTGGGTGTGCCTTGTACAGGTGCATTGCTGTAAAGCCATGTAGGGAGGCACATCAGGTTGATTATATGACAGCCTTAGGAGAAGTACAAACATGAGATCTATTTAATAATAAACCCATTGCTGGTAATATGGAAGTACATTTTATTTCAGTTACAGTACAGGCTCCACTTCCAAATTCATAAAGTCCTCCAGTTGCTATGTTATCTTAGAGTTACACAAATAATTCCATTTTTTTGTACAAAAGGTCACATACTGGAGGTCACATAATCTGTGGAAAACTTACATCAAGCCTGTGCTGTCTATTTTAACTAAGAAAGTTCAGTCCTAAAAATATAAAATAAAACCAAAGAGATAGTATGTCTTTTTTGTTTCCTTTACTGGTTTAGGAGCAGAGGAACAAAATTTGAAAGTCTCAGATTCCATTAAAATCCTTTCTGAAACTCTTAAGAAATGTTACTGGTGGCACAGAGGAAATGCTTACAGACTTGTTTTATTTTTCTTAAAAAAAGAAATTATTTTTTCATTTTTCTTACAGTGGCTGCCAAATGACCATTTATGTTTGGTACGACTGACTCCTCACCAAAATCTGTTTACAGGAAGCTTGAAGCCCACAAATTCAGCTACTTTTATTTTCATGGTGAAACAGTGTCTTGCTAAACCCAGATCTAAACTTACTGATAGATTAAGGTAAGTAAGAAAGAATCACAGTTTATATACAGTAATTATCTGTATCTGTGAGAAGTTTTCACTCACTTTATACACGATAATAAACTCACCAAGAGTTCGGCAGGTATATAAATTAAAAGCTCAGTTTATAAAGAGATATTAATAGAAGCAGCTGAAGGTTATTGAAGGTGGATTGGGAATGTCTTTAAATGGCTTTTTGTCACCTAATTAAAAAATTAGGCTTAGATTATTTACCAGTTACACAAATCTTTAATTAATCTTTTGGTATTACATTGGAGCCATTCACTTTGCTTTATAGATTTCCATTTCCCATAAATGAGAAGTGTTTGCAGTCTGGAAAGTGTTGACTTCAACATGTTAATGAATATAATTAGTATATTTCTCATTTGCTGGTAGTAGCTTAAGGAAGTTAATTTCCACAAAAGAGGAAAAAAATAAGCTAATAATTTCCATTAACTCATTTAGCTTTAATGGATTTCTTTATTAAAGCTCAGTGGTGTACCTCGTATTCACTGGATCCCTCATCCAGGAAGTGGAGCTAACCTTGAAGCCTTCTAATGTGCACCCACTGTGTACTTATACACTTTTTTCTTGTCTGGGGAATATTTAATGTATATGCACATTTATAAAAGGTCTACTTTTTATAGCAATGATGTAGATTAGAGACATTGGATACTTATGTATATATATATAGAGAGAGAGAAGACACCTGTGCGGTGTAAGTCACACTAACTCATGCTATACTGAATCATCATCTTTGAGATGACCTTGGCTTTAATTTCCCAGGCACTGATGAGCAACCCCTGTTTATACTGTAATACCTGTTACTGACTGAGACGGTTGGGGTGGAGGAGGAATGGCAGCCACCTTCTAATGTGGAGGTTTATGTGGTTTGTTATTGTCTCTGTCTGCTGGGGACTTTATTGGGTATTTACATGTCTTATTAGCAGAGATTTCTTCCTGTTTTCAGTATGCACTGACAGTAACTTTTGTTTTAGGAAGATGTTAACTTCTAAAAGCTGAAAAAGAGTAAAATGTTTATTGCTCTTTAGTTTTTTACAGTAAGAAATGTTCTGAGATAATTTTGTTTCTGTTTCAGTTCATGGAGCTTGGACAATGGTGGCAAATTACTGAGAGAGCTAGAAATTCCCCAAAATGCTGAAACACGTGACTTATACCCAGAGGACTACAGGCGTCTTTTTGAGGCTTTGCAAAACTCTAGTGAGTTTGCTGAAACCTGGTTCAATGATGAAGTCATGGAAAGTATAAGGAACATAAACTTATAATTATAAAGCTGCTGTCTTTTGGAAGATCACCTTTGCTTCTGGAAGATTACTTTGATAAGAAATGATTTAAGTAAAATCGGTGATATCTTTAACTAGATGATTTCCTGTCCAAACAGGAAAATAAAATTTAGCAAGTAACAACAGCCCTTCTACATAGCATGAAACTCATGGATTCACAGTTATTTGATCACAATCCTATGTAGAATGGACAGACTGCATCTTTTCCAGGAGCATATTCGTGACCTGCTGCTTTTGGTTGTAACACTGTAACGTAACTTTTTGTTACACTGATGTATATGTACAGCGTTTAAAAAAAGAAAAACCCAGACCAAACACTATTATTTGTGTGGTTTATATTTTATAGCTCAGTGATTTGAATGCCTTTTGTCAGATTCCCCAAATAGAGAGCTTTACAGCCACTGAATCTGTTATGCTGTTTCCTGATATAAAAACCTTGGAGTCTAAAGTCAACACAATGTTAAATGAGTACTGGTGAGTTAATAGAACACAAGGTAATGACAACATGATAAAAACATTAGCTTAGAGCATGGATTTTTAAAACTGAAGATTCTTATATCTCTGATTGGATTAAAGAGTTGTGATAATACTTTCTTTTGAAATTTTGAAATGAACACTGGGCAGCCTTTTCTGGTTTACAGTATGAGAACACCTCTATGGGTATAGGCTTCAGCTTAATTTTAGGTCTAAAACCAGTTATCAGAACATTCAGTGTTGTATAAACAGTTTGGAAAAAAAGTATCTGATGTGCAACCCAGTCAACATATATTTGTTTAATGTGTATCACATGTACATAAAACCTTAATTTAAAACCATCTGTTATTAAAATTATCTTTTTAGCCATAGTCCTCCTTTATGCAACCTGTTCTGTTGTCTGATATTACTAGCAGGCTACAGTTGTTCTTTTTTTCTATACTATCTTCTCTGGGAAGAGCTATGGCCAAAAAAGATGCTTTTTAAGCAGAGTTCAGGTCAATAAAATGCCACTTTAGTACAGTCTCAGGAGATGGTAACTACCTTACCTACTGATCCAAAAGAATGCGGTGTGTCCTGGCCTGACCATTTTTTTTTCCATTGAATCAAACACCTTGCTCTTGTTGCAGTGAGATGTCTTCTGTCAACATACCAGAGCCAGTATTGAATATTTAGAATATAAACACACCACTTTCTATACAAACGGCATTTACTGAGCCAGTGCAGAGACTCCCAAGATGCAGGAGTTTGTAAGTGGAAAGAATATTGTGTAACTGGGAACTTGAAATGAGATTTAGTGCTTACCAGAACTCTGCCATTAAATGTGATTGTGAAATGAAGAAAACAATGGCTGTCATCATAAAAGTGGTTTTGAAATAGATTTAAGAGATGGCAAAAAGTGAAAATTACTGGTGTACATGAGTGAGAACAGGTGAGTGAAACTGAAGTCAGTCCATGGATTGACAGATGCTGTTCACTCAGTATTTGCTGCAGTTGCAGCTCTAAAGCTTCTGTAGGGTTCTAAACACAAACTTTCACTGATGTTTTCAATGCATTTATCATTAACGTTTATCAAGTTGGCCTTTTATTGCTTCCACTATTCAAATACAGTTTCTTAGAGGAGTTGCCAAGAAAATGGCTTTGAGTATGCCATATTAAAGCACCAATATGTTGCAGTTTATATACTGATTGTAACTTCAGAGGTGCTAAGTCTTTTCTAATGGCTGTCATCACTTGTGCCACCCATCTTCCTGCGAAAGAAAATTACATGGCTGTGATGGCAATTGCCTACATTTTACCACTTAACTATATTAAAATCACAGCAAGCACAAATAGAAACAAAGTTGGTCCTTAGGATATTCTCGGTTAATGGGAAATTTTCCCACTTGGAATTAGGAGATCAATTGAGTTGGATTCTACAGTTAGTAGTTAGCTTTTGATGCAGAAGAAGGGTTTGTGACTTTGTTCTGATTAACACAGCAGGTGTGATAAGGGGTTGTTAAGGTGGAATGTGTTTAAGCTGACTATTAGGATTGTTCAGCATTGGACATTTTAATAATTACAGTGTAGCCTTGCAGGCAATAATTATAATGTTGATATAAATATCAAAATAAAACTTGTCAAGCAGACTGTCTGGTGTAGTTTTAAGATGTGTAAGTGTGATAGGAAAAACCTGAGGCTTCCTGAGAAACATGGTGAATTAATTGTGGCAGGCTAAACACCATTTACAGGAGCTGTAGACTGAAAACTCCAATCTAAGCTTTGCTAGCCTTTAATTTGCAAAGCTGTGCCTTTCTTCTGTAAACATTAAAAAAAAAATTGAAATAACGATTAACTTTTCCAGAAGGGACAAGAAGTCAGTGGGAGATCTTTATTCACTCACATTTTATGCTTGCTCAATAGGTATCTTGTCTTTCCTTGTGTGTGCTGTTCAACATGTCATTGCTCCAGATAGACATCCTGGCTGTCCCCAGATGATGGATAAAAACATGCAGCAAGCACGGGAAGCCTGTGGGAAGTTAGGGGTAGTTAAGATGCACTGAATATAACAATCAACTACTTACAACGTAAGCAAGACTAAAACACTTGGTGTAGCTGATCCTATTGACAAGGCTAAACAGACCTACAGCATTACCTGTGTATGTGAAAATTAATTTGTATAATGTGGTATGATTCATAAGTTAAAATGGGTCTTAAGGAATTGTTTGTTCCCCCCACCCCCAGGATGGCTGCTCTTAATGTTTTCTACAGGGTTCTTTTTATCTTGGTCTCTTCACTTATGGGGTCTTATTTTTATAGTGATGGCGAATGTCTGATACCATCATCACCACTACCCATTTCCTTGGTGTCAGCTGCATAGTGTAGTAGACACATGAAAAAACTTTGTTCTATGCTGCAGAATCACATTCTGAAGGTATGAGAAGCCTTCAGCCTGTTTTAACTGGCAATGATTTTGCTTGATTTTATGGAAATCTGCACCCAGTCTACAAATTGATGTGAGTTGTTGGCTGTGTGTAGCTTTACGACTTGAATTAGAAATATAAGGTTTTAAATAAAACAGGAAACAGCCTTGTTACACTCTGTGTGCAGGCTTTGTGAAAGTCTTTGCTAATAAAATTCAATGCTTCCTGACATACTCTTTGCAAGAGAAAACACTTTTAAAAACTGTTTGACTCATGCTGATGCAAAAATTAAAAATTATAATTTTTTTTTGTGTAGTTATGCATCCTTATTTTTTTCCCCATATAAAGTACACTTAAAGCTCTTGTCTTTCAGCTGAGAAACTATGCTGACTAACTTCAGAAGCTATGGTAAAATAGATAAAAGCTACATGACTGTGAATTAAATTTATTATGAATTTGTGTTTTAATTATTTGCTGTGAGTTTCTTTAAATTTTACATACTGGAATTAATTTTTGACTAGCATTCCAACTGTAAGAGGGAAGAGACCTCAAAGATATTCTGATGTGTTAATGAAAGTTCTGTCTTTGCTCACAAGCTTAAGTGACATGTATTTTGTATTCATTCAAAATCTAACATTTTGTGTGGAGTCATATTTTGCTCCCAGAAAAATTTGTTTTTGTGCCATGTTAGTTGGAATTGGTACTGTACATTTATAACCAAATAGCAGAATTTGTTAAGCTGTTTGGATTATTTCCTTACTGCAGTTATTTCTTTAAATTCATGTTGTGAAACACTGTCTTGAGATGGAAGAGCTAAACTTTGACTACTGTGTCTCGTCTAGCAGCAGTACGGAAGTATGACTAAGCAGCATCAGCCACAATTAAGTAGTATTTCCCACAAAAGAGCCTCAGTTACAGGCACTGACAGCTACTTCTGTGCAGTGTGTCATGGATTTCAAATAGTTTTGGGATGTCTGACCTGTGGATGACTTGGTCATATAAAAACCCCATACTAATAACAGGGATTAATTCAAGTACATAAAGTCAAGGGCTAAATGACTACTTATTGGAATTTACAGCTCTAATATCTTTATGCTTTTCAAAAAATTCAAACTAATGTTTACAAAAACGTCTGAGTTGGGTGTTCAATTGATGGCCATTGCTCAGGGAGTGTGTTGAATGTCCTTCCTAGGCAGAGCAGTCTATAAACTGTAAGTGCAGCTATCTAGAATTGACTTTCCAGGATCTTCTTACAGATATCAAAATATCATGCACCAATCAACATGTTTATGCTGTGTTTAAAAGTTTATACTAGAAAAGCCCGTACTGCTATGACTCTCTTCTCATATAAGTTGAAATGCAATGTCAGCCAAAAGTTGTTCTTGGGCTTCTGTAGTGCATCTCACTGTAAGATTTATGCTAACTGATAAAAACCTTTTTCTTCAAGCATAGTTGGGGTTTTGCTAGATCAGCTGGGCTTTCTAAGGTGATTTAATTTTTGTGTGTGTGAAAGAATGTCATTCCCTCAGCTATATTTTTGATTTTTATAGTTCGTGAGATTTTGTTATGGGACAGATGAGTGGAAAAGCTTAGAAAAATGAGAAAATAAAAACTGCAAAATATTCATATTAGCTCTTAATTCAGTGCACTTTTAGCAGTTAATGCTAAACTTAAGTTCACGCAGAACTTAAGCCCATGCTTTTAGTATAATGTTTGACTATTCATCTCTTAAATTTATTCACCCAGGAGATAGTCATTAACTGCTGTTGTTACTGCATTCGTTGATGTTAAAGGTTTTGGGCATTGCCTGCTTGGAAACTTAATAAAACAGCATAGATGAGGAGATGTAGAAGACTGAGTAGGTGAAGGAGTAAAGCATACAAGCCAGATACAGAAGGAGTAATTTAATATTTTAGTAACTGTTAAGGAAATTCTTGAGCATGTCAGTTTCACTGTAATTGAACACTTGTGAAAATTTTGCTTCAAGAATAGCAATATGCATAACATTTAAATGACAGGCAGATTGCTGTCAGTTCTTTTGGTAATGAATTACACCACTGCAGAGTTTAAGTGAAAGTCTAAACATACTTTCCTGTGGAAATCCAGTATTTTGCTGTACCTCTGTTCTTCCAGTAGTGTTTTGGATATGTATATTGCTCTTTCTGATTACCTTGTTGCAGCCTGGATGAGAACAGTTGCATACTGAAATAATAATTCCTGAGATCAAGGCTGAGTACATTTTAGAAATGGAAAGCCTTTTCTGTGGAACTGTTGGGTCTGTCTTGCTGTTTTTTAACAGAATAGCTCAACACTCCTTTCCAAAACGTAAGCCCTAACTCCCACTATGGGCATAATAAGGAAAACCGGACAAAATTTTTTGCAGTTTAGCACATTTAGCCTGAATCGTGTTTAATCTTGTAAATTAATGAAAACTATATAAGAACCAGATGGAAAGCACTAATCATTTTCTGGGCTTTGAGCAGCAACCATTTCAGGCTCTCCATTAGTTGCACAAAGTGTTTTGCTTTTCCCGTCACTTGGTGCTTCTGACGAACAACGTGCAGCTGGTGTACAGGGTTCACTCCCAGAGATCCACACTGCTGGTGCTGGGGAGCTGAGTAAGTCCTGGCCCAGCAATGCATCTTTGTATTCAGATTGTGAGATCCCCAAGTATGCCCAGATGCTGGCTTGTAGGTAGAACGTGATGCTTTGGGATGGCTTTTGGCAGAACCATTGCATTGTCAGTGATCTGACTTCTCTAGTGCATCAGTGAAGAAAAGCTGCTGACAGACCTTTGGGTAGCAGTACAAATTTACCTGTGTAGGGTGCAGAGAACTTGCTGCATTCGGGTGCTGGGTCAGAGGGGCTCCCTGCTTTCCTGTGGCCCCTTGGTGCTGCAGAGGGGCACCTGCCCAGCAGCAGAAGGTGCCTCTCTACAGCAGGGGTCTGGGATCCTTCATCACTATGTAGAAAGCTGTAGGCAACCAAACTCCACCTGTCCTCCCATTTTATTGTGGTGTTTGAAGGGTTGTTTACCTACTTCCCTGTCAGTTTTGAGGCTGGGCAGGTATGGAGATAAAGCAGAGCTGTTGCTGCAAGGCTACTGGTTTCTCCTGATGAGACTGATGATTACCCACTTCCTCGGTGGCCCATTTCCTTGAAAACCAACCCACTAAGTGAGCAGCACCCTCGCCCTTTTACCTCTCCAAGGTACTCCCTGTTCGTAATCACCTTTGCTGTGATTAATGGAAACTTTCATAGCCACTTTATTCTGCTCAGCACCTCGGGGGATGCCGCCGATTGAAGCTACTGAGCCCCGTCCCCACCAAGCTCTGCCCTCCCCTCACTCAAGATGGCGGCGGCAGAAGCGCCGCCTCACGTGGCCGCAGGGTGGGGGGGGCGGCCCCGCGGTCTCTCCGTGGCGGCGCGTGCAAGCGCATGGAGGCTGCGGCGCTGGAGCGGTTCCCCAGCCCGGGCAAGGGCAGCGGCCTCCGGTCCCGACGGCGGGTGCGGCCCGGTGAGCTGCTCTGCCGCGCTCAGCCCTTCGCTTACATCCCCACCAAGCAGCAGCTCGGCAGCGTTTGCGAGCGCTGCCTGCGCAGGTACTGGCGTGCGGGAGGTCTGGGGGGGAAGGTAACGCCACAACCACCTCTGCCGCCGGCCCCGCCCGGCCAGCGCCGCCCCTTCCGCTGAGGCGGGGCTGGGATCGCGGTGGTGCCGCGGTCATTGTGCTCGTGGTTGGAGCTGATGTGCCGTGGTTCGGTGACTACGTTCCGCGGAAACGAGCAATCAGTTTGCCGCTTCCTGTCGCCCTTTTTAGTGAGGGCTTTATTATTTTTTTTTAAAGGCTCCTCTGGCAGAGGTTCTCTACCCGGGAGCGGGAAGCTTGGGTGGAAGGTTCCAGGGCTGTCCCCTCGATGCGGACGGGCGGGCAGGCAGGAGCCGGCAGTACCGGAGGTGTCTCGGTGCTGTGCCGCTGCCCAGCAGTGCTTTCTCCCTTCAGCCCCGACAGAAGGGGAGATGGACCCTGGGCGGCTTGTGGGGGTCCCTGTGTCTGTGTGCACCCTGTGACTGCCCTGGTCCTGCTGGGAGCTGCCTGTTGAGCTTGGAGTTCATGCTCAGCTGTAGCCCCACAAGGGAAATACCGGCGTGGCTGCCGGCGGGATGCGGTTCCCTGCTGCGTGGCTACCTTCCTTCTTCCCTTCCCTTCTCTTCGTCCTTTCCCTCCGTCTCTTCTCTTCCTTCCTTTTTGTATTGTCTACTGAAACGTTCCCAGTGCTTTGCTCCATGTCCTTACAGAGCTTCTGTTTAAAGAAATGATGCGATCCTCATTTTCCTAGAGAAAAGTTTGACTGTTTGAAGTCACAGTAACCTCAGCACATAAATATAACCCCCAAGACAACCAAATAAGATTTTTCAGTTAAAATATCTGTGAAGTCTGACACATAAAGTCAGAGACTGCTTGAACCTTTTAACAAGTTTGCAGCTTGTTAAAGAAGACAGGCTCTAAGCGCAGCAACAGGTGGAATGAAAATGAAGTGTTTGGATATAGAAGTGTAAACAGGGCAAGGTTTCTTTGGGAAAATAATGATGTTATGAATGGACATATAAGGAAAGTGTATGCATTTGTGATAATCTTTACCAGTTAAATTTTAAAAATTAAGGAAGTTAAAAATAATTTTCCACTAATCTATCTTGCATTGCAAAATGTACTGTAGGTAGACAGATTTTATAGATCAATACTATGCAAGATGACTTTCTAATTAGCCTAACTAAAGGCAGTGGCTTCTTAGTTCATAAACTTTGTTAAATTTGCGAGTGATACATATATCTATACCTACTCTCTCCTTTTTTTTTTTTTTTTTTTTTTGATAGAAATTATTTGAAAAATGGTGAAGTACTGCTAAAATGGGATGTAGGATTGAACTGTTTCATGAATTTGTTTTCATTTAATATGCAGCATGATGTTTGTTCAAAGCCCCATGTGAGAAATACTATTAATGCTCTTTTCCAGGGCTACCTGTAGATAGAAGGCACACTGCTACTGCTCCTGTTTTTGACTCTAATCTTTAGGTGGCAGTACAGGAACACCAATAAAAAAAGCAAAGGCCTTGTGCTTGACGCTGATTTGGCATTTTAGCAATGTGATTACATCTATAAAATTAATATTTGAGGCTTTATGCTGTGAAGTGTAATTCTAAACTTGCTTTTGTCTTGCAGCTTGCAGTAGTAAATGTTAGATGCAGCTTTTGGCTGTGTGGGAAGTGCTGAGTGAGCCAGAAGATGGGTAATGATGTGTAGAATATTCCATTTCTGGACTGCCTGCTGAGTGGCAGCATGGTTTCACCAGGGTTTGGGGTCACAGATTTTCTACAGTGCTGACTGGGTCTGTGACTTTGGCTGAGTCCTTACAGGGAGGGTCTGAGGTACCCAAGTATGGCAAGGATGGCTGTTGGGGACTGAATCTGCAGCTCTGATTCAGGAAGGTTAGGACTTCATAAACTAGGCATGGCAGCAGACACAACTGTAATGTGGGAGATAATAACCAAGAATTTGGTAAATAGCGGGGCAGTTACAGAGATCTAAACACAAGCCAGCAAGCGTATGCTCCTTTCTCTACCTGCTTGCCTTAAAAATGGACAGACCTTCGCATTCAAAATGGTGCATGCAGTACTATCTTCAGCATAGGCACTCTTAAATTAGCTGCTGGTTTATACTATTGTAATTACTTTTTATTACTATTATAATAACAAAACCTGGCATATCATTGTTAAAGTATGGAGTGCCATGGTTAATGGCATCCTGAAGGTACAAAAAATACCATTATGTTACAACCACAGTGTGGAATATTTTAAGTAGGTAGAAGCAGGGCTTGATTCAGACAGAGAATGATTAGGGTGATGGTTGTGATTTCATGATCCATCATATCCCTGTGACCATGGTTTAAATCTGATAAGTGGTACTCACAGTCTTGGAACTGTGTGACTGTAAGGAGCAGCTATGTTTTTGTGCTTCCAGGGTAGGATAATCTGAGGAATTACAGGCTACAGCTTGATTTAGAATTTCTTGCTAGTCAGTTAGGATTACAATTGCTGTGCTCTCACATCTTGATACTGCCTGGTTTTGTGTGAAGTAAGGATGTGAAAACAAAAAGGATGTGAAACAAAATGGCATGTGAGACTTGAGCTATACAAAGTATTAGAAATTTCAGATTCTATTCAAAAGTTAGAGAGTGCTTCCCAAGACCTGAGAAATCACAGAATATCAACAGCTGAAATATTTTTGTCTGTAGCCAAGTAACTAATAGCCTAAAAGCATTTTCCTAAGAAGATACTCTCCCTCCCACATGTCATTATACTGCCATAGTGAAGGTTGAAGCAATGTTGCAAAGAGGAGGATAGAAATTCTTTTTTTCTGTCCTCATGCCAACTGGAGCCACTGGAGAAATGACTTCCAGGCTGCTGTCCTATGCAGCCAGGAAAGTCTTCTGCAAGAGCGAGTGTAGAGAGAGACTATTGAGGGTGCTTTCCTTCAGAAAAGAAGTGCCTTCCTCCTTAGCTGACCTACAATGTACTCATGTGGAGAGAAAAGTAGGCTGAAAATATACTTTACCAAAATAGAAGAATCTTTTAGTGCTCTTGAATCAAATTATTGCTGGGAAAGAAAGAGATAATGGCCATGTTGGATGGGGCTTTGAGCTACCCAGGCTAGGAGAATGTGTCTATGCCCATGGCAGGGGGATTGGAACCGAATGATCTGTAAGGTCCCTTCCAATCAAAACCATTCTATGATATTCTAAGCATTGGGTGAGTCCTGATGTAGGTCTGAGGTGTGTGCTTTGTGTAGCTCACTTTGATATCTGGGGTGCTCCAAGTCCTCTAGCTCTTGAAAATATCTTAGTCCAGATTTCTGAAGAAGCAAAGACAGATTGAAAAAGGCAGACATTAAAAAGTAAGACTGAAGTGACACAGAAAGCCACTTCAGATATTTAGGTTTGTGTGTCTATGTTGTTTTAGCAGATTAGACTGGTTACTCAGGTATTTACAAGTTTTATCCACTTGTCCTATTAAACCATTTTATTATTTGATAATGCTGAACAACAGATGGAATAATTGTGGAAACAATTTTTTGAAATAATGCACAAAACTTGACATTTGATGACAGATTTATCTGAAGCTTTTGCCCCAGGAAAAGAGGCTGTGCAGTAATTCACAAAGATATAAACGACAATAGATGTAAACCAGATATAGTGATGAAATGCACTGTAATAAAATCTATTACAGAAGTATGGTGGTGCTTGGTTTTTGTTTTTTTTTTTTTTTTTTAAAGATTGTTGTTCCTATTTTATTACTCCAAGTAGGCACAGAATATTATCTCTGAGCGTTGCTTTCTGTGGCAGGGACAAGTATTGTGCTGATGAGCACTAAAAAGAGTGACAGGTCAGGCATAATAATAACAACAGAACTATGCAGGCTCTTCATTAGCAGCCTGGTTGCTGAAACAAGTGAATCTTGCCACTTCTAATAGATACCTAGTGTTTTATTAGATGTGCAGGCAATTTGTATATTGATCATATGTGGGTTTTGCTGCCACTTCATAGCTTTTGCCACTTTGGCAGTCATTTTGATTGAATTACACTGTTTTATGTGGTTAGTGCCTTATTGTGTGTTCTGATAAGTCAAAACTTCTGTAATTACATTTTTAATGAAACTTCAGAATGCAGACATACTGAGCACTGTATGCAAAACAATTTGACCCCCTAAAGGTTTTGTGAAAATTTGGGGTGGGGTTGTTTTACTAGACTCACTTTTCTACTAAAAAGTGTGCTCACTTGACAATTCTGTGATGTCTGTGTGTGTGTGTGTGTGTGTGTGTCAGTGTGTAAAATATAACACAGGCTGGATGCACTTGGGCTGAGTTAATGTCCCCTACAGGATCTAGGTTAAAAATAAATAAATGTGTGGGAGGTGGTGTATGTGTTTGTGCTGAAATACATATCCAACCAACTTCTCCTTGATTAGGAAGTTATTTGGTTTATCAAGACTTAAGTATATTTTATGGTCTTTGTTTTATAGAATTCTTCAGGAAAGGTTTACCCTTCTTTTTCACTACCTTTACAGAAATTCCCTTTGCAATAATATATATCACTTTTATTTGAAGAGGCTATTCTAAGATTTCTGAGTTGTAAGGGTTGTAATTTTTCTCCCATTCTGCTACCAGATGAAGCCTTCAGAGACAATCTTCAAATACAATGTGGGATGGCAGGGGAGAGAGGGGGGTCAATCAAAGCAAAGAATGGCAGTGCTTGCCGCCTTTTTAATTGGTCTTGCTTATGTATAAAACTAAACATATACTCAGCTGATGGGTGTATTTACGTGCATATATGAGGAACACAACAGGTGTAGAATGACTTCATTTATTTGCAGTTCATATACATAACTGGAGGATTAGAGCCCTTGTTTTCTTGCTGCCTTAATCTGTGAAATTGAATAAGGTCTTTCATTGTTTACCCATTTGAGAGAGATTTGAAGTTTATTGCCTTTACCCATATACTTAGTGGCCAATAGCATGTAAAATAGAAAATATTTTCATTATATGTTTGTGTATCATGTTAATGGCAATATTAGAGTGTAATATTGATATTGATAATATTAGAGTGTAAACCTTCAGCATCTTAAAAGATGATTTTAAGCAGCAGAATGGGTACCTGCTACAAATTTAATAGTAACCTAGGAAAAAGTCCAAGACTAGCAGGTGTATATGTATACTTAGAATTAACACAACTTTTAAAAATTGCTAAAAGTTTGTTCCAATTCTTCCAGAGCTGAAGGCTTTGCTGTGTGAAACTTTATGGCCTGTGCAATTTGCCAGATCAGGATATCATGGTGCTAGATTATAGGATTGTTCCTTCCAGCTTCAAAAGCCGTGAAACTTGCTTGTCCTTGGGCCAAGAAAGAAGTGTATGTGTGAGGGGAAAAAAGCAGCTTGACTGACACCACAGAAGAACAGAAAGGTGGACAGTGGGATCTGAATTACAACAAACTAAACAAGATGTCAGTGTGAAAAACTTGATCTGAGATGGGCTCAGGAGAGAGAACCAGAGAGCTGCTCTAAGCAAGAGGGATATCAAATATTCTGGGAAAATCTGATCATAAAGGAAGAACATGTCAGTTTTTAAAAATATTTGTTTGCTGTGGATGATATTGTAACATAATAGCTGGCCAAGTCAAATAGATAATTTAGCAGATGGAAGCTAAAGTAACAACATGGGTATGGTGTGAAGGGTTACAAAGTATAATTTCTGCTCTTTGGGTGTTTGTGTAAAAATCTCAGATTTTGAAAGGCGAGACCTCTAGTCCTCACTTTCCCTGGAAAGTTACAAGTCTGTGAATCGTGGGAACATTCAAAAGGATAAAGGGGAAATGGAAAAGATAATTTCTGTGCAAGATTTGAATCTCCTGAAGTTGAGAAACATCTTAATGGTATGATGAAAACTTTTTAAATGAACAGGATTTCTTAGTGGAAGAGTTCTCTAAGAACTTGTATGCAAAACTGTGTGGAGGGAACTGGGTTTTTGGCTAAGAAGTAGCAGGTTTTGTCTTTGTATTTGTCCAGCAGAGCTGTGGGCTGGAAGCTGGGTAGGAAGCTGAAGAGCCTGGGGCTTGTTTGCCTGGTGGCATCGGGGTGGTAACAACCTGCTGGTGGAATAGCAGGTCAGTAGCATGGTCCATACCAATGTACATTATCTGCAATTCTGAATATCCTGCTTCAGAGTCTTTTTTAGCCTTTTACCTTGTTGCTGAGTCTTAGAAAGGACTGAATTATTAAAGGACATGTTCTTTCTTTGAACAGATAGCTCTCCACAATGTCAGTGTTTCATGTGCACAGAATACAGTGATATCTGGTTTCTGGTGGTGGGAGCTGGTGTAGGGCTTCAGTCACTTCCACTGCACCATTCTTTCCCTTGTAAATCTATTCTGAGACAGATGACACAACTCACAGAACTCCCAAGTGCTTCAGAAATAATTATGGAACCAAATTCTTTGTCTTTAGAGATTACCATGGGACTTGTGACTTTGGGAATATGTCTGTTCTGAATAACTAGGATGTAGACTTCCTAATATTTAATGTTCATATCTTCCTTTTAACCTCCCCCCCATGGAGTTTTTTAAGCTGTAAATGTCTGTACACGTACTGTTTTGTGACCCTTGTAGTTAGGGCTGCTTGTGAGTCATGTATTTGGTGTGTATTCTTGTATGTTCATTTAGGTTTTAATAATAAAATTAATTTCTACTAAAAAGTACGTTACTCATAACTTATTAAATGAAAGATTATGCTTGTTTTTCTGCTCAATAGCACATAAAGATTTAATATCAGTTTTAAAAGCTGCATTTGCAGGGACATCTCAATGTTGATCCATTTTACAGCTGGAATGTATCAGCATTTTAAAACATAAATTTTATTTTCCATACCCAAAGTCACCTGCACTGTGGATTTACCTCTCTCCGTTTTGCTGTAAATTCTTCAAGGCATGAAATAGCTTGCCAGTTGTCTCTTATGCTCAGAAGTGAATGAATGGTTATCAGTTTATTGCAGATAATACTTACCTACAAACTGCAATGCATGCGTGAGCTCATTGAGAGATCTTTTGCCTTAAGACAATGTTTAATTGGTGATTGGAGGTTTGGTTATGTCATCTCAGGCTGTGCTTTCCCCCACGTCCCTGCAACAGAAACCTCCTCCTTTCCTGCCATCATGCCCCATTCTGTGAGCAGATGAGGTTAGAAACTTTTCTCAGCTTTGAAATGCTTCCAGTTTTGCCACAGACTTTTAGCAGCTTTTTGTAGAGCAGGTGTTATGGCTTCATCTTGCAAAGGGTCCTTAGTATTCTGACTTGTGGCAAAAAATGACCTCCAGTTTTACCTAGGCTTGTACCTTGTCCTTGTCACGTGTGTTGTGTTTGCTGCTGCTGGGGATGTGACTTCGCAACTGGGGACAGCAAAAGATCTGTGTACTTCTTTAATTATTAATTAGCAGAATTCCTAAAAACGAGAGAAAAAGGTTTTATTTTTTCTTTTTAATCCCTATGTCTCCTAATGAGTTCCAAAATTGCACTTTTTAGTTCATGAGTGTTTTGTCTTTATGCATGGCAATCCTTGTTAATCTTCTTAAGTTGGAATAATTTTAATTGGATAAACACTGTGCTATCTTAAACTTATCTTGTAGCTGAAATAGACAGAAAATTGTTTTAATGGTCTCTAAAAAAAATTGGTTCTCATTTATGAGAAGTTATTTCCCAACCAGACTTAGATAAAATTAAAAATATTTCCATAAATTCTCATTTTTGTTTTGCAGCTATTGAGGATATATTTTAAAAATAAATATGGTGTGCATTTGGGGAAACAAGTTATTATAGCAGTAAGGTTATGTAGTGCTCTGTGCACTACAAGGTCATAGGGTGGTGGTTGGCCAGCAAGGCAATTTTTTTACTTCATGAGATTTACCACAAAGCTTTCTGTGGTGGCTAGAACAAAATGGCTGCAGTGTCAGTCTTTGGGAAGAATCCTTCATACAGAAGTTCTATTTTACTCTTATAAAAACAATATCATAGCAGTAACTGGGGAAAAAAAAACATTTAGGATATTTTTTTCTTGTTTTACCTTAGGCTTTGCATCAGCTTTGCATATTTTTGCTGACAAAATAGATAAGAGTCAACGCTGACTCATTTTATGTCTACATTAAGCATAAACATTGTATGCTGATGTCATTCTAGTTCCTACAGCACTGTCCATAAAGAGCAATGTTTTACAACTAACACAGTTTAATTTTCTTGCTGATTTCAGCAGTAGGCTTAACATGAAAGCAAATGTACCTCCTTATGCTGATTGTATCTTTTTAATTATGCTGTGGAGTAGGGGGGGGGATTTGCTCTTCTTGGCCTTTGCTTAAAACACCTGAAGAGTGATATTTAGGTGGTGCTAAGGAATTTCTGGATCCTGTATGTTGAGGTCAGGAGCTCCAGGCTTTGTTTCTGTGTTCCATGCTGCAAGCAGAGCCTGGCCCTGAGCATCTTCAGGTGTGGTTTTCTTGTACCTTGCAAAAACAAATGTGCTTTTCTTGTCCCCTGAAACAGCTGCTGGAGCTTCAGCTGTGACCAAGGCCCTCTGAGACTTTGTTTTTTAGGGTGCTCTAGGGCTAAAGATTTTCCCTAGGGAGGGCTGATGTGTCCTGGTTTGTCATGTAAACAAAATCATTTCCCAGTAAGATGAATTTTTCTAGGACACGTTGCTGTAGTGAGGGGAAGCTGTTCCTGATGAACATGGGTAGCAGCAGCCCAGGGAACCTGGGAATATATATATTTTTTTCAACCTGGGAATATAGTCAACAAAAAATTAGCATTACTAAAATCAAATAAATGCAAAGAATGGGGATATATATATTTTATAACTGGAAGTGAAGTTGAAATCTAAAAAAACAAAAGGACTTAATAAGGGGCAGAATTGCTGATATAAGCCAGAAAATCCCTAGTTTGTGTGGGTTTTGGGGTTTTTTTTAATGTTTTAAAAGGCAATATGTCTGGAAAAAGGCTAATTCTAGAAACAAACCAAAATAGTTATAAATCAGGTTAACACTAGAATTACCCAAGATCTGTTTTATTTGAAGTTGTCTAGCAGCTTATGAACAGTGGATGTGGGTTGCTGTGGCTAGAAAATGCTCAATTTTAGAAGTCTTAAATTGAGAACTAGGCTCATTTGTAGTGCTGAAGTGTTTAAAACTACTGTACATGTCTAAGAACTAATTATTTGCCTGGTCTGGCTATTGGTGCTTGATGCAGTTGGTGATTACTCTGCCAGACAAGAAATGAAATTGCTAATGAGAAACAAAATAACTATGAAGAACTGAAATAACGAAAATGAAATCAGGGTCTCAAGAAGTTGTGTGGATTTTTAATTTATGATATAAATGTAAATTTACATATGCTATTATTATATGTAATAAGAAGTGTATCTGTGACCTGAAAAAAAAATAATCAAAATTGTGTGTTTTATTAAGAATACACTAGGAAGTGTTGCAGTCTTACATGTTCAGTTGTAACAGGCTGTGATAATATATATATATATGTTGCAAATGCTGTAAGTCACTGAGTGTCTTTTACATCATTCATCTCTGTGATCATAGAATTGTCCATGGAATGATTCTGTTAGCTCAGAATTAATTCAAAGCATACAGAGTAGAGTGGAACAGTTATCTGAGCGTGTGACACACTTGCAGGAGGAGAGATTTATTTGATAAACAAGGACTTTGCCAGCTGTTGTTCTTTTGCAGAAGAAACTGTCATAACTTCTGCCAGAGTCAATTCAGTGACATTTCTAGCTAAAAAATATGCTTTTCTGAGGATTGTCATACATACCAGATGAAAAAAGAAATGCTAGGATGCCATAGAGGAGGACCAAGCTTTTATTTAGTTTCAGTTTTGCAGTTCAGGACTATTTTTAATCCTGCAATGACATTTTCCTTAGACTACTTCATGTCATGAAGCAAGAGAAGGTTTAACATTTTGATATCCTTCATCTGTTCTGTGATAACAAGAAACAAATCCTGGTCTGCTGAAAAACAAATGACAAAAAAACCCAGCAACAATTCTGGTGAGGAATGTGTGTTGCTAACTACTAAGTTATAAGGGGGAGATTATTGTTTAGCTTTTAGTAATTGGGTTCTTTAAGTGTAGGATAAACTATGTTTAAATACTGCAAATGCAATCTTGTTTGAGAACAAAATGAAATACGTTTTTAAAAGGAATGTGCCTGGCTTCTTTAGGTGGTGGTTTTTTTGTGGGTCAGGGTTCTGCAGAAGGGTGAGCTGAAGAAATGAATGCTCAGGACACCATGTGGTGGGTTCTGTTGTCACAGTTTTCCTCTGCAGAAAGCAGGTGAGTTTTTTTTCTGATTGCCAGAACTGACTGATTTTAGTAAGCAACAAGATGCTACCCCATCTGGAGCTGTCAGAAATGGCCCCTCTAACATGCTGCCTAGAGGCACCCTAGATCATACTCTCTTTTTAAAAAAGCACAACCAAATATTTAGATTACATTACTGACTTCCTGCTATAATGTACATCCTTCTGTTTTTTGGGTCCTTTAAAGGTTGCCTTAAAGATAAAGAAACCTTCCCACATCACTAATAATAATAATATTAATTGGGAGCTCACACTTCAGCTGTGTGTTGCTCTGCTGTGCTGTGTTACTTCAGGATTGGGCGACTGACAGGGGAAGGCAAATTCTACCACTTGTCTTTCAGCAGAACAGCATGAACATTTCATCTGTCTTGGCTCACTGCACTGTTTTCCAGTTGCCTGGAATTGCATCCAGAATGTTAGGGAGCAAGAGCATTAGATGCAGTGAAGGAAGCTGCACGTGCCATCCCCTTCTCCTCAGCACCTCGGCTGCAGGATCCTGAAATAACAGGACTGGCCTTTCAGAATAACATAGGGAGAAAAGGCATTGCAATAGATTAATGCAGAAATGACACAAAGAAAATGGTCCCAGGGAGGTCCATTGAGACGTTCTGGTTTTGGTTGGGTTGTAACTAGCTGGATTTAAAGAACCAGGCTATATATCAGGGCTCTGGTTTTCAGCCCAATAGCAGCCGGTGGCCCAAAGGTGGGGTGAGATTTATGGGTTGGTTCTGCTCATTCTATTGCCTGTTCCCATCAGGTGCAGTGTGGTTGAAAGCCCAAAGCTTTCCCCTATTATCCAGATACTGTATTTGTAGCTGATCCTAAACAAAACCAGTGCAAATGTGGCTTTGTTTCTTCTTAATTAGGATATAAACCTTGGAGTTTTAAGTCAAATAGGTGTTGGATCTGGGCTTCATGATATATTTAAGTTGTCCTGGGTCTGTTTGTTAATTTGTGTTTATTTTACAACTTCCTTAGCTGCATCCAATGTTTCACAAGAGTAAGCTATGAATTGTTATGGTATTTTTAACAAGATTCTTTTCTTTGGTGGTAATTTGTATGTATCTAATTTTAAACCTATTATAATTACTAGCCAAGGTGATGCTATCATTCTCCTCCTCTACAGAACAGTCCAAATCAATGAGAATAATTACAGAGATTTATTTATATACAGAAGAGATTTATATATATATATACAGAAATTTATTCAGAGATTATGGGGACACCTCTCAGACAGCTTTTAGCTACAAGTCATCTGTATTCATAGTCTGCCACATGATACGATTTTTCTAATCTGAACTAGGGGCTCTGTTCCACAAGAGGAGACAATTTTTATTACTTCAAAGCCATGGGTGGACTGAGCTTGGTCTTTCTTGTGTTTGTGCTTTGAATTAAGTGGACTTCTTCCCAAGAAGCCAGCTGGCTATGGTTTTGGGAGGGTTCAGTGATGGGGTTACACTCTTCACTGTGTGCCCTCAGGGCCTTCTGCAAGGTGCAGAATAGCAACAAAGAGTTGGACTATGGTTTCCCACTATTCTTTTAACAGAATCAAAGATTTTAAGCTAAACTTTGTTAGCTTATAAATTTGAGTTAGATATTTATGGTAGAAGTCTACTTATGAGCATAAGTAATAACTTTTAAATACACACAAATATAGGTATACATTTTCAAGCTTGCTCACATTTCAGGATGTTTTGGAAAATGAAGATGAGATTAATTGGTAGAAGTAAAGGTCTGTCAGCATTACATCACTGCCTAAGGTACATATCAAACTGGAAAACTGGATTGGTTTGGTTCCAGGAGGGGTGAAAGACCAATGCTAAAGCAATTTTGGTAGAATAAAGCTCAAATTTCAGATAGTGTAGACTGACCGAATTTGTGAACTAGGCTAAGAGTCATACTAAGAATTTCCCTTAAAGTCATGATTCATCTTTTGGTGCAATTAGGAGGTTCATTTCTAATTGTTAAATTGGGGGGGTTTCATCACTCAGCTGCCAAGCTGTTTGTCAGGTATTCATAATACGATGCTGCCTCAGTGTCTGCTCATCACTGGGTTAGGTATCTGTGGCTCTGATACCACTGAGTGCTGGGTGACAAGGTTTGGAGTCCCATGGGTATTTTTTTCGTTTGGGGGAAGGATGGCTTTAGTTTGCAAGAGTTAATTTTGCTACCAAAAGATTAGAATTTTGTTTATTTATGCAACTGCTATTTCAAATCCAGACTTGAGACTGTCTGTGGTTTCTGGTGAAAAGCCATCTGTTATTACAAATGGAGACATTTCCAGGGGTGCATTTATACTAGCAGGAAGAAGAGATAATTCTGTTTCAAGTTAAGTGCATTAATCCTGTGTAATGTATTTAGTCAATCAGTTCATTGAGATTGAGTATTCCTTTAATTTCTTTCATTATGAAAAGCTATTTCTGTGAGAACAAAATGGTTGGCTTTCTAATTGATGTGAAGTGTCTGGAGTTCTGCACTGAAGCAGGACTTTTCCCCTAAAAGGCAGATTTATACTTGTAGTAACTCCTTAGAATATTTGAAATACAGTAGTGACTGTAAGTGAGAAATTTTGGAAGAATCTTTCTAGGCATCCTGGAACTCACTGGGTGAGCCCTTCCAAGGAAATGGTTATATTTTCAAGATTTATAAGCAATCTCAAATATTTCTGTATTCTTCTAAAGACTGTAGTGATAGTTACATGTAGGCATTGGGTAATTTTTCTGCTATGTGGCCTTAGTTTATTTTAAGAATTGTGTATTGGTTTTTACTTATTAAGTTTTGCATATATATTAAATATTTTGTGTGCCACAGGCTTTGTAGTAGTGCATTTTATTAGTGCAGTTAATAAGCCCACATAAACATTCCTTATGAGGCAGATTTAAAATAAAAATCCAAGTTGATTTTTTTTTGTTTGTTTTTTCCATGTATGGCAGATGTCAGTTGCAGGTATTTTTTAAGAATGATCTATCTTAAAGCAATTTGAAGATGTCCAAATATGCAAATTTTATTCTGTTTTCATGTTCTAATCTTACTCCCAGTTTGTCTTAGTAAATGTACCTTACATGGATTGAAATGAAAAAATGGATAGCTGATGTGTTTCTTGCTTTCCTTGTCCCGTGTATCAAAATTACAATACTTGGCTAAATAAATTTATCTGCTTCTTTTCTGAAAATGTGTACTGCTTATAATTTGATGGTTATTTCCAGCGTATTTTGTTTAAACTTTCATAGTTATGAATGTAGTTTCTATATGTAAAGCTACTTGGGTCCTTCTTTGTAGGAGGTTCTAGCTATCGAAATTTGGGAGTAAAATGATAATAAGGGAAAACAAAAACCTAAAGTTCAATTAGTGCCTCTGTTTTAGCAGTCTTCCATGTTATGAGATGTCTTATGTTATGAAAATTTTAGGTTGTTGGTCAGTTTTAAAATCCTAAAATTATGAGCTGAGCTGAACAGGTAACAGTGGTAAGTATTTGTAGCTGAGGAATGTCCATAACTTTAAGAAAATGAAGGAAGAATTGTGGGCTCTTCGTTTGGGGTTTCAAAGTCTCTGAAAAAAGCATTAACCCAGACCTTTAAACTTGCTTGTAACTAGCATATGTTTTCTCAAGAAATTAATGAGTTTTACTCCTATAAGGGACCTTTAAATTCTGTAAAAGTAATACATCCATAGGTAAATTGCTTTGGGTTTTTTTTGATCCTAATACTTTTCAAAAGGCAATTTTTTAGACAAAACTCTTTTCTTTCCCCTCACTCTTGTTCTTGAAGCATTTCCAGTTTTTTTATAATACAGTTTTAAAGCTTCTTTTCTAATTTGTAGCATAGAATGGGATGCAGTTGTAGTATTTTTTAAACAGCCACTTCCTAACCTCATCCATTTATATTCTGTCGAGTTAGACTAAACCAAAGTGCTCATGGATAAATCAGGCTCTCTGCCTTTGATTATTGTGGGCAGTGATGCAGGGCCCAATTCTAATAGAATTTGCAGGGAAGAAGTCAATTGAGTTTCAACAGGGGTCATGTAGGATATCATAAACTCCCATGGGGCTGTTACCCAAGTTGGAACTGCATGCAGTGGAGCATGGTGGAGCTAATGCCTTTTACTTACTGGTGTTTGATTGAACAATTAATTTGACAGTGGTCACCATGCACTTCGCCCTTATTATGTAGGTTTGATAGTACAATCTTACAAGACATTTATAAGCTTCAAGGTAGTTTTAAGTTCACAGGTAATTTTTCTGAAAAAAATGGTTAGGTATAATTTTTTTCAAAACTTTATTTTTGCCTTGCAGCATGGACTTCAGAGTTAATGTGTTTTTTCTTAATATTATCTCTATTTTATAACAGAGATATTTTATGTTTTCCAAATGCCATGTGAAATATTTATTTTCAATGGTTGGCTTGGCTGCTGTCATGTGGCCCTGTAGAAAAAGGAGGAAAAATCTATGAGAAGTAGAACATGCATATTTATGTCTGTCCACCTGTATTTATTTTTGAACAAGAATTATCTTATGACTGACCCTTTTTTTTGGTAAACAAAGAAAAAAAAATAATCTGTTATAATCAACAGGCATGGCATTAATATTCCTTGAAAACTTGTTAAAGGGTTAAAAAATAATTGGCAATTTATTTTAGGGCTATTGGCCTTAGCTATTTATGCCTGCAATTAATATTTACAAATGCCCATGTTTTCATGACTGGAACATTAATGTAGTAATAACCCTTACAGCAAAAAAGCAATATAGCACATAGCTTTTATTCTGTACATTGTGACTGAAGCTGAGCCCATTTGCTCTAGGTTTACTCGTGTGATGATAATGTGTTTTATCTCATTTAGGGTTTGTTATTTTGAGCCAATACTATCTTGTCTGCCATGTGTTTAGATGATTAAATAGGCAGGGAAAGTAGAAATTGTGCAGCGTAGTCAATGGAAAATTTGAGACTGCCTTTTAAATAGTTCTTATAGATTTACTTAAAGAAAGTATTTCTGACCAAGAATGGCTGGATGATAAATATTTGGGAGATTCTATTACCTGTATAGGTTATAATATTGAGTATTTTAAAATATTCACTAACACAAGTTTGCTTCAAGACTTGCACATATGGATATATGTTGAAATACGAATTTTCTCTTCTTTTTCGAATACGAATGTATTATTCTGAGACAGCTTTTTACATTGCAGCTGGGTACATAGTTCAGTTGCAAATCATTCCTATCCTCTGCAAGATAGTCATTTTATCAACATTTTTTTTTCATGGCAGAAGTTTGGGATTTATCACCTTCAGTTCCTCATTCATCATCAACTTCTGTAAAACCTAAACATACGCATATGTTGAAGGTAACTACTGGAACAAAAATAATAAAAGATTATCAAAGCAAAACCAAACCTCTGCAGGATGAAGAAGGTTTCCTGGTACTCATTTTTTATCGTTAAGGTATAAGTTTATATAGTTTATATAGTTTTTATAGTTTTATAGTTAAGGAACCACAATCCTTTTCCATCTGGGACCAATGCTTCTCAATCCAGCTCCTGAATACTGAAGTACCTGAGTGCACAGACACAGAAAGTTGTGAGTGTTGTGGGCACAATAAGAAGGCGGCCACTCCTTCCAGACTGCACTGGTGGAGTTCAGTGCTTCTGCCTGGAGTCAGTTCCTGCTTGGCTGTTGGGTGGGTGCAGCAGGACTGCTGGTGTTTTCTGCCCCAGGATGCTGCTGCTCCCCTCCCTTTCTCTTTCCTTCCTTTCCATTCTTGTGGAGATGCCCGTACCTCCGAGCTGTCACCCCTGGGCAAGCTGGCACACCTTTGAATTGCTGTCAGCTCTGGGACATCTCTGGGTCTCCTATTTTCATGGCACCTCCCTTTTCATAACCAGTGCTACTTAAATGGTATTGTCAGAGATGGTAATGGACACCACATTGAACTAAGAAGCTTAGGGAGCAGTAAAAATCACATTTGTATCTACCAGGGCTCTTTGAAGAGATTCTTTTCTTCCCTTCTCCCGGCCCCCCTTCCCATTTTTAAGGTAAGATTTGGCAGAGCATCAGAAAAATGTAATGGCAAAGTGTAGTGTAACTGTGTGAAATCTATATAATAATATATCTATATAATAATATTCCTTATTTTCCTTGGAAATTAGTTTGTCTATCTTAAAGAGGCTTACAAAGCTCTTCTTGTCACAAAAGGCACACAAAGACACGTGAGGTCCAGACTTTCAGACCTGGGGATAAGGGTACACGGGACAAGGGGTTACTGCCATCAGTAACCCCCAAGAATTGTCACCTTGCAAGCATGGTGACAGGGGACACAGGGTGATGGAAGGGACTGAACTCACTGAGCCACTGCCTGCCCCTGCTGAGCAGATCCCTGGTGCTGGGGCTTTCCTGGCAAGTCAGTGCATCCCCGGTGGCAAAACTGCTGACAAAGCACAATCAGCCTGGGCTTTGGTGCTGGTTGTCACAGTGATGCTGTGCCTGTTACCCAGGCAAACCTGTTGGAGCATATGCTGGTATTCCAGCTTCCCAGTGGTATTCAGCACAAGCGTTCTGAACACTGTTTTTGACTTTCTGTAATCATCTCTCTGCATTCATCAGGTAGATATGCATTCAGCACTTGCTAGTACAAGTTAGTGGGGGTTACAGAAGAAGCAGTTTCAAAATGACCAGAAGCAACTGTAATTCTGTGTTATCTTTCATTCCAGGTCTTCCTTTTGCAGTGATTATACTCATCAAAGTTTTGACTTTTCCAACCTGAGTGAAGCAATAACTATTGAAGCCTCAAAAATTTCCTGTTCGGTATTAATTAAATGATAAAATATTCTGAAAAAAGATTCAGTTAGGAGAGATTTTTGTTGTCAGATACTTCTGAGTGTATGAAGGTGGAAGAGTTACAACAAAATATTTTAAAAAAGCAGAGAAGCAAACCAGGAAAGACTACTATAATAATAATAGTAGTCTATAATACTATAATAATGTGAGTGCAGTCTTAGGACTGTATTTTAAAGTATATTTTTGCAGCTTTTTTGAGACTAAGCAAAAAGATGTTTTAAAAACCAAAGCTGAATACTTGCCTGGATATGGTTGGCCCTGTGGTTTGCTAATGTGCTTCTGTATTGTTGCAGCTTTGTGTGTTATAGGGAACATTTTTGCCTCCTGAGTTATGGTAAATCTTTGCATACAGATGGAATAATGTGGTAATAGCAGTGATATGTGCTACAATTCTCTGTCCCTGTGATCTTAAATTTTAAATTGCCTTGATATTGTTTATGGTTGTTAGTCATCTGGCTGCTCGATCAAGGTTATCTTTGACAGTTCTTGTATTTAACTCTGTATTCATAAGCAGTAAATGCCCAGTTCTTTGACTATTATGAATTAATTCTTACTGTCTTTGATAGCAAATGGCTGAATGTAGACCTGGAATCTATGATAATAAGGTAATCTGTTTCCATTTGCAGTAGGATTTTATTTTTCATTCTTTGTAAACCATTTAGCAAGAAGTATGGGCTAACATTGATTACTCCATAACTAGTGCTCACAGGCAGCATGGTTGGAGCCATGTTGGAGGGGAAAATTTATCAGCTGTTAAAAACCACACTTCTTGTGTAGAAGAACTGAAGTGCAAGCTCTATAGTGCATTGGATTGCCATGTTTATCATCTATCTAAATGCTACTGTCAGTTCTCCAACTGCTTTATGTGCAACTGTTCCTCAAAGTGAGGCAGGAGCATTATGCATTTTATTCACAACAGCTTGAACACGAGGCAATTATCAGTAAGCCATTTGATGGTGATGCTTATTCCCCAAGTTGGGAAACTAGAAACAGGTATTTTGTAACAGATTGGGAAAGAGCTTTTCAAAATGACCACACCATCAGCACAGATGCACACTGGAGCATCTGTGCAACCTCCAGGCAGTAATTTATATACATTAGTGAGAACATTGGTTTTTTTGTGTAACTCCTGCGGGACACACAAGCACAGCTCAACTGTTATTTTGCTGGATGTTTTCTTGCCAAATTTTATTAAAGTGTATCTTTGGGATAACATACAAATGAGATGAGAGAAAATGTCTAAAAAGGCTATCTGCAAGTCTGCTTTATTACTATGAATTGGAGGTATTTATTCTAGAATTTGTCTTCCATGAGGTTTCATAGGCTCTTCACAGGTTAGCTACATTTGTCCTCTTTTAACACGATTCCCTGTGTAGCACTAAATTTAGTCTGTCTACCTCCTGTGTAATGCCAGTACCATGGGCAGGGCTTGGGGTTTGAGCTTATTTAAGCCTCAGGCATATTAGAGGATTCTGTGGCAGCAGTGGTTGCAAGAGAAATTGGACGGGGCTCATGTGCCCATCAGATCTCATTTCTCTGGTGTTCTGCCAGGGTGGGTGATTGCTATGGCTCTTCCTCTAAATCACTGTTCTTGGGCTCTTTTGGGCCCAGATTTTCAAAGGTTGCATGGTTTTCCTGCAGTCTGCTTGGCCTTTTTACCTTGCTTCCAGGTTGCTGAAAAATAACCAGTTGCAGAACTGAAAACAATGAAATGACCTGATTATTTAGAGATTCATTCCACAGAACTGAATCCTAGGATCATAATATGATATGGGTTGGAAGGAACCTTTGGAGATCATTTAAATCCAACCCCTGTGCTAAAGCAGGTTCACCTAAACCAGATAGTACAGGATCACATTCAGGAAAATTTTGAATATCTCCAGAGAAAGCGACTTCAACAGCCTCTCTCTGAAGCCTGTTCCAGTCCTCTGTCACCCTCAAAACAAAGAAGTTCAGATGGAATTTCCTATGTTCCAGTTTGTGCTTGTTGCCCCTTACCATGCTGCTGGGTATCACTGAAAAGAGTCTGGTCCCATCCTCTTGACACCCAGCCTTTAGATATTTATGAATATTGATAAGATCCCCTCTTAGTCTTCCATTCTCCAGGCTAAACAGACCCAGCTCTCTCAGCCTTTACTCATAAGAGAGATGCTCCAGAACCATAATTATCTTCATACCCCTGTGTTGGACTCTTTCCAGTCGTCCTTTGTCTTTCTTGTGTTATGGAGGCCAGAACTGGGTCCAGTAGATCAGAGGAGGGGGGGAGGATGACCTCCCTTGGCCTGCTTGCCACGCTCTTCTCAATGCACACCAGGAGGCAATCAGTCGTCTTGGCCAGAAGGACACACTGGCTCATGGTTCACTTGTACATCAGGACTTCCATGTCCTTCTTCATAGAGTGACTGTCCAGCAGGTCAGTCTGTACCACTGCAGGGGGTTATTCCTCCCTAGGTGTAAGACCCTGTGATTTCCTTTACTGAACTTCATTACTTCATTAGCTTCCCCTTTGCCCAGGTCTGCAGCCTGTGCAGGCTGTACTGAATGGCAGCACAGCCTTCTGGTGTATCAGCCTGTCACGTTTAACACTGGCCTGGCAATTAAACTGAGTGACAGATGCTCTCTATTAATCTCTCTCTCCTCCTTGATAAAGAAGGGAGAGAGAATAAGGGAGAGAGACTTATGGGTTGGAAACTAAACTACACAACTTTAATGAAACAGTAATGATAAACAGGAAAAATTACTAAATATTTACAAATATACAGGAAAATGGAAACCACGTCCCTTTCCGTCACCACCGAGGCTGCAGGGCAGCCCTGGGAGTCCAAACTGGACTCCTGGAGTCAGCAGCAATCGGGAACTGGAGGCAGGAACACACAGATATGGGCTGGCACGGATCAGGACCACAGGCAGACGAACGGACAGAATCCTCCCAGGATGCCGAAGGAAACAGGGAACGGGTGAAGAAAGGGAAGCAGGAAAGGCAGAAGGGCAGGAGGCCGGAAGCTGGAAGCGTGGCTTGGCCCTCGTGATTTATACTGAGTATGACATATATGGGATGGAATACTCTGTTTGGTCAATTCTGGCATCTATCTTGTCCGTTCCTCCCCAAAGGAGGGCTGCAGGTGGGACCTCTTTATTCCTTCTGGAGGGTAAAATGTTCCTCAGAGCTGAGCAGTGTCCTTGGTTCTGCACACCAGTCTCTAGCAGTAATTATAAACATTGAGTGTTATCAGTCCTAGAAGCAGACACTGTCTGAGAAACTTGCTGTTTATTTCAGCAAGTGCAACTACTTACAAGAGACTTAGCTAAAAGCAAAAGTACAAGACAGAAAATCATCTTTATCCTGGGCCAAACCATGACACAGCCACTCCTCCCAGTTTTGAATCATCAGCTGAGGGTTCACTCTGTCCCTTCATCCAGGTCAGTGATGAATTTGTTGATCAAAGCTGACCTCAGTGCTGGCCTGTGGGGAACACCATAGCTACAAACCTACAGCTGGATTGTGTGCCACTGATCACAGCTCTCAGCTCTGCTATTCAGCCAGGGCTCATTCCACCTCTGTCCACCCATCTAACCCACACTTTCTAAGATTACCTGTAAGGATGTTATGGGAAACACTCAGTTTCTTTACCTTGACCTTTAGAATAATTGAACTTGCTGGTGATCAGCTGCAGAGGAGAAAATAATTTCATCCCTCTCCAAGAGAGGATGGGAGAAGGATTTGGGCAGCAAGCTCTCTTGAGTAATTGTAAATATCATATCAGAAAATAGAATCTTGTATTTGATCCATTACTGATATTTGAGACTTGATAGTTAAGAACAGGCTTTCCCTCTGATTGTTATTGCAGATAGTATCCTAGCATTAGGTACTGTTGGGAGGATCTGTATGATACTAATTTGTCTTCATGGTTTTATGTCTTATGAACATGAAGAAACCATTGATTCATACAAACTTTGCAACAGCTCAGTGATCACTGGAATGTATTGTGTGTGCAGTGAAATACAAAAATCAGTCATGGATATTCTGTATCTATTAACCTGCATAACCTTTTGTTTCCTTCTGGCATGATGGATAGAGGAATCTCTGCCACGAGCTCACCAACTCAGGAATCCATACATAACTGTTCCATCCTCTTTCAGATGGACTTGCAGACTGGTGAGGGACCTCTTCTGAATTTCATTGTGTTACCTCAGGGTTAGTGGTGGATTTTCAGAAAAGGTGGTGAATTAGAGTGTAATGTTTTAATGAGATATAGGAGGAAGTAGCAAATATGAGCTGAAAATTTCAGAATAGAAATAGGAGAATGAAGAGAAGTATAAAAATATTGGATAAAATATTGGATAAATTTATTTTGCAGTCTTTATCAAAGTAAAGTTTTCACAAAACTGTGATTGTGATGGATCATTCCTTCTCACACACTTTTTCAGTTCATGGATTTAGTGCTTGATTGACTTCAAAAATTGCCAGAGACTCATGTTTTTCAAATGTGTACTTCTAGCATTTCTTTTATTCTGCAAAGCAGAACATTGCTGTTGATTATTTAACTTCTCCCGATATCTCTAAGCCATATCAGTACTGACACACATTAACAAAATCTGTAGCTCTCTCGCAGTGTTTGCCCATCATAATAAACCTTCAATTTCTTCCTTTGTAAATAAGGAATATTGTATTTCTCATTTTCTTGCACTGTGCTCTCTAAAGTCTTACTCCATGGTTATGGAACTGGAACAATCTGATTTCACTCACGACCCATCACTGAAGCTCCATCATGATGATTAAAAGCCCATATTTCTTGGCCATGGAGAAAATGAGATTTGACTGAAGATTTATAGTGATGTAAAAGTAGTATTTTCTGGAACAAAAACCCAAACAATTTTAACTGGATAACTGTGTAAGATCCACAGCCAGTCCACATCAATTTGTGATACTCCATCTTAGTTCCAATCACCTTGCTGTGTCTGTGCCTTTTTAAAGCTTCTTCAATACCAGTGGCAATTTTTAAAATGGAAATGTGTACGCCGATGTGTAGTGATTGGGACAAGTCAGCAGGAAGGTGGATGACTGTCTCTCATCTTAGGACAGAGACTATGGCTTATTGGCAGCTCCTCCTATCAACATTTGTTATGGAATGCTCTTGCAAGAAAGAAAAAACAAACCACAACACTACCTAAGTAGGAGGAAGCAGGTTGTATGTTGAAATTCCCATGATATAATTAAGAAATTTATTAGTCTCAGATATTTAAAAAGTACTTGGTTATTTCTCATTTAATACAACATCATTATTATATTTCATGATAAACCAAGCTAGAAATCACAGAATGACTGAATCATTGTGGTTGAAAATGGAGAAGAGTTCATTTAAAACTACATGGGATCTTTTATCAAAAAGGTTCAAGAGTTGTCTGAATTCTGAAAGCTGCCCATATTTAATCTCCAGTTTTACAATTTCCAACAATTTATGAGAAATGCTTTTGCAAGTATTATCTGTGCTCCCTCTCAAAAATAAGGAGTATCTGTGAGGCACTGAATTATTCAAACACTTCTTTAGTTAGAATAAGTCTTTTATCAAGTGTTGCAGACATAGCAGTGCTAATAACAGAAGAGATGAGTGAAAGAGGGCTGCCATTTGCAGGCCTGCCTAAGCATGTGGGTATCTTCAAGCACATCACTTAGTGACTTTTTCAGGGTTAGTCCTGGAATTAGGTGATCAGACTTAATTCTTCAGCAGGAAAGTTTGTTCAGAAACTGGTGATGGCATAGAATTTTAAAATACATTTCTGAATAGGGCTAATTTCTGCTTTTAAATATAGAATTTCAAAAGTCATTTCTAATGGAAGTGGACAAATTTGGCAATCCTGAAGGGTGTCAAGGTTTGGCTTGATTGCTAAGTGGGTGGGAAGTGGGTGGGGACTGAGGCAAATCAATACCAGTGGTCTCAGTTAAATTGTAATAATACCTTTTTTTCCTGAAAATGCACGGGTGTTACTGTAGTTGCAGAGGCATTTTATTTTGCTTCCCTACTGAATGAAAAAGGGAAACTTGAATGACTCAACTTTGAAATTGAAGAAACACTTATTACGCTTTCAGCCTTCAGATGTCACCAGAGTACAGAGAGTGAGTATTAGGTGATGTGGAGCTGATTTATGACTTTCTTTGGCTGTTTATTTTGGAATGAGAGGACTCCAGTCCTGCACAGGCTTTCTCAGATCAGTAGTCAGCTGTACCAATTTCCCAAATCAGTAATCAGATCATTTTAGCCACCTACACAATGGCTGCAACTCTTAGATTTAGAATATTTAGCAAGAAACAGCTTTGCGACCTCATCCTTTTTCTGTGGGGGAATTGATCCCAAATGAAGTAGGGGTGAAAGGAAGCAAAAGGTGAAGAGATATCACCACACGGTTAAGCCCTGGTATTTCCTTTCTCATAAGAGTGGAATATTTAGCAGAAGCCTTGAAAGCAATTTGTGTCTTCACTGCACAGGGATCTCCAGGAGTATGCATTACGTTGCATACCCTCATTAGAGTTCCACTGTTTGGGGGATGTTCTGACAGCCAAGCAGCAGTGTGGACCTTGGCTCTGTTAGATGCCTGGGTGCTTTCTGCTTTCTTGGGCAGCACCCTGCAGTGCCTGTGCTTTCCTGTAGACACTGCCCACGGTGACTGAGGCTGAGTTTGGGACATGTGCAGGAGCTTCAGTACAAACAAGGTTAGCTGAAGCTCAGAACAACTTTACAAACATCCTTAAGGAGAAGATGGAGGCTCCAATAAATCTTTCAGCCCTAGTACTTTATGGTTTGAGATGTGCAAAGTTTAATGACTACATTTTGTATAACAAGATTTCTTTCAGTCAGGCATTGTAAAAGGATTTTTAGAGCAGTGCTAAGGTTTGACTTCAACTTTTAGCTGTTGTATAGTTAGTCCTGCTTGAAAATCTTTCTTTCCATCTCAAGCAGCTCTAAGGGAAACAATTTGGCTTTATCTGCCTTATAAAAGTAAATAGCAAATACTTTTAAAAAAATTAATCCACCCTGCATTTTCTGAATAATTTGTATGTAGCATTGCTGTCCAGGTGCTAATATGAAATAACTTCATTCTTGTTGGTGAACATCTCCAAAATGAAGCTTTAGTGTGGGACCCGGGAAGGTCACCTTTTGTTCACACATAAAACAGAGAGACAGGAGGGAAGATTCCTTTCTGGTTTGACATCGAGTCACTACTGGAGACAGAAGTGAGGTGGGACATAACAGATTTTATTTAAGCACCTGATAGGAAGAACCTTTGTAAAGTGTTCTCAGATTGAGTTGCTTCAATGTGATTACCCTGATGTGAAGTGAAAATTGCCATAAAGAGTGGAAAATGAAACAATCATCGTTCAAATGATAAGGATTTTTGGCACTGTACTTTATAAATATCTGCTCTTTTGAGGTATTTCCAAGTTTTTTTTTGTTTTGTTCATGGATATAAAGAATTGGCAGATAAAAACCTCTGGGGGCTGATGGAAAACAAAGTGAGACTTCTCTGAGAAAAAAAAAAAACCAAACCCAAACTAAAACCAAAGCCTTTGTAATCTAGAAAGGGGAAAAGAGATGTCCAAAAAGGAAAGTTGTTGGGGAAGAAAGTGAGGGGAAGAATATGGACAATGGCAAGAAAATAAAAATGTCTACAAGGCTGGAAATAACAAAATGACAGAAAAAGAACTGATGAAATACAGAACATTTGAAAAAAAAAAAAAAATCAAAGTGTGTTAATGGGAACTGCACAGACTGTCCATACAACTAGTCTGAGAGAGAACTGGCTTGGCAACTATTTGTAGCTTTTTTGCAGGTGTGGGTTTGTAGATCTGCTAAAAATGCTGCTGCTTCAGGTTTATCCAATGCCTCACAATTGTATAGACTAGATTAGGAGAATAAAGAGTGTTACTGCCAGGAATAGTCTGCATTTCTGTGAAGTGAAGATTAGATTTAGTATCAGAAATGCTTTTGTGTGAGGTAAAACTGTATGTGTTTAAAAGTGCATCCCAAGAGGAAGAAGTATGGCAGAAAGCATCCTGCTCTGGAGGGCTGGTTGGAGTCAGGGAGCAGAGTTACTGATGTCAAGAATATTTTCACATTCTTCTGCAGGATTTTATGAGCATCCAGTTCATAAGAATGTTTCTAGTATCTTGCAAGACCTCACAATATCAAGCTACACATGAACAGTGGGGAAACAAGCTTTTCGTTTGGCCTTTGTGGAGGGAGATGCATGAATCTGTTTCTCTGTGTTGTCAGCCCTTTCTGCTAACTGATAAAACCACATTTTTTCATGTATTCACTCCCATCTTCTAGCTTTATGGATTCTTCAGCTTGTAAGTAATCAGAGCTGACTGTCCTGTTCCAGTCACCTGCATTTGTATCTTAACTTGGGTGTGATCTGAACATAAGGGCTAGGCAGGTGAAAATAAGGTTAACACTATGTGTTTCCTTAGCAAATTCTAAATCTAGAGACAAAATGTACTGTGATTTATTTTGAGCACAGCTGTATTGCTGTGTCTGTCCAAGTTTTTTGCCTGAAATATTATATCTGTTGTTCAGCACTTTCCAAATGTGTTCTTTAGGGAATGAAAGGACTTTTGGGTGGAACTGTTCATATATGGAAGCAGAAAAGCAAGTAAATAAGCATTGCAGGACCTCTAAAAAATGAGGTCCCAAAAATATAAATATGGTCATGAAGGAAAAGGAGCTAAGAAAGAAAAAACCTGAAGGTAGTCTTCTCTGAGAGAGTCAGAGGGGTTTATATTTCACTGAAAATCGTAGATCCAGATGACCAAGGAGGTAATACTAGCAGGATGTAAATACTTTCTTACATACTGTAAGCAGTATATTTTAGAGTAACAACTTCCTTTTTGTGGAATGTTGACTAATAGGTCAAAGGAAAAAAAAAGGGATATACAGCAGGGTAATAAGCACTGCATTTATCATTTTTATAGGGAAAAGTGAAAGATGGGATGTTTTTTTATACTTGGATTCATTGGATTGTAACCATGTGTTCCAGAAATGAGAGTTTAAAAATATTGCATGCACCTTTTTTACATATTTCTAAGTTATAGATATGACCTTTTCATATTGTGAAATTTAATCTTAGTCTTTCTTAGAAGTTGGCTTTCTTCTTTGATTGAAATCCCAAGATGGAATGAGTGAACTGTGTGCTTGAAATTAATCTGTTTAAACCTTAAGCTGATGGGGGGCACCAGATTGTGCCAACTGCAAGGAGATTCTGGACATGGCATTGATTTGGGGGCAGTTGTGTCAAAGTGACTTTGCTGGGCAAGTGGATGGATGGCACAATTTGTGGTACTTACCTTCTGCTCTTAGAGATGAGCTTTGCTGAGTTTCTGCTTCAGTGCTCTCAGCAGAGGATGAGTTTCTCTGGGAGGGCAATTATGCCTATTTTTCCAAAATTTTTTTTTTCTTTTTCTCTTTTATTTTCTTCTTTTTTTTCTTTCTTTTTTTTCTTACCTTCTTTTTTTTTCTTCTTTTTTATACTTTTCTTATTTTCTTTTTTTTTTCTTATTTTCTTCTTTTTTCTCTTTTATTTTCTTTTTTCTTTTTTGGTGATAGCATTTGTTTTGTGCATTGTATATGTGTACGAAATATATACACACACAATCTATGTGGGCATATAAATACATATGTATATGTAAAAAGCATTTTAGTCTAAAGTTGGTCTGTCTTCTGGAACAAAAAGGGACTGTGGACATGCTGAGTGCTTCTCCTGGACATTTTCAGATAAGGCGCTTGTATTGCCAAAATGACTTCTGAAGTCTTTTCTTGGTTTTCAGTAGAGAGATTTTCTTTCTTTTATTTCCTTGTATTGGTTACACTCAGAGGTTAATATTGAATGAAGTAAAATTCAAAGGTAAGATCAATTTTTTTGTCGTTTGAAGGGCCTATTGGTAGATGTTTCTTGGAATTTCCTCCACTAATGCTATTGGAAAGCACTACTTAACATATCAAACCATACAAAAAATACAATTCAGAACCTTCTGTCCATGTCAGTTGCATGGCCCAGCATGTTAATTCCCTATTCAGTTTATATTTTAAAAGCAAATAAAGATAATATATATGTAAAACCCAATATTTGTAAAATCTGAACAGAACTGATGCCTGTTCTAAGTGAAAGAATCCTCTCTCTCCGTGGATAAAGAATTGGCTGTACGATCACAGTCAAAGATTTGCACTCAAAATGTCAGTGTCCAAGTGGAGATCAGTGATGAGTGGTGTTCATCAGGGGTCAGTGTTGGATGGTGGGATCAGGAGAACCCTCAGCAAGTTTGCTGGTGACACCAAGCTGTGTCATGTTGTTGACACGCAGGGATGTAATCCAGAGGGCCATTAACAAGCTTGAGAGGTGGGACAGTGTCCAATACTGGGCCTCCCAATGTTATAAAGACATGGACCTTTTGGAGTGTGACCGGAGGAGGGCCATGAAGATGATCAGAGGGCTGTAGAACCTATTCTATGGAGACAAACTGAGAGAGCTGGGGCTAGTCAGCGTGGAGAAGAGAAGGCTCTAGGATATCTTTCCTTCAGGGCACCAGCAGAGGAAAAGGGAGTGAAACTCTGAGCCTGCCAAGCTGCCCCAAGTCAGCACTCAGGGCACTGGAGAGTGTGGGAGTTCCCTGCTGTGGGCATGTTTCACTGGCTGCAGAAGGTTGCTGCTTGACAAGGGCTTGGTTTTGGGATGTTGCAGAGGTATGCAGTCTGAGGTTGGTGCTGCCTGGTTTCCAGTACCCTTTGTCCTTGTCTCCAGAGCTGTGGTGTGGCTTTTGTTAGGCTGGAGATGCCTTCATCCCACAGTACCTGGTGCCCACATGGGTCAGCAGCAGGGTAATTTCTGGGAACCAACTGTGCTGCTGCACTGTTATTTTTCTGCTGGGAGGGAGACAAGGAGACAAAGGTGGAATTGCATGTAACATAACCCCTCTACTTTCAAATCTACCAAATTTAAAATGTCTGCGTTTTATTTGTGTCTTTATTTTTTTATTAGAAGACAGAAGCATATTAGTAAAGCAATGAGTGACATGTTTGCTTATTGTGGGTATTGACTGCTTTCACTTTGTGACAGGTCTGAAATGTGCACACTTGAGACAATCCAAGCAGACTTCCCACACTTGACACATTTGGCTGACTTGGAGAGGTCTAAGAATTTCTTCAGGAAATCAGTTCAACATGACGTGTCTGGAAGAGCTGCTCTTTTGTTACACCTAATACAGGACTGGATTATTAACTAAAAAACAGTATCAACAACAAAAATGAAGTTAGGGGATTTATGTGAGATTGCCCTTTTGTCCTGCAAGCTTTGGCAGAAGCAGACGTGTGAATCAACTGTGTGAGGAGGAGTGTGGAGCTCAGGCTGGTAATCAGATGTTCTCTGCTATCTGACACTTATGAGTAGGGCTGAAAGTCAAGTGCCTGCAATCAGCAGAGAAGTGTTAGCTGCATTTTCATTGTAAATTAAGTAGTCTAATTATATTTGGTTGGGTTTTGTTGTGCTCTTAAATATAACATTAGCCCCTTTCCTGGCAAACTGAATTATTTTCTGATTTTTTTAAAAGAGCACATTTTGTACATTGTGAGAGTACAGGTATGGCTCTGATACGACCTGACAGTCCAGGAACCCCCATGTCTTCACTCTGTCATTCATGCTGGGCAAGTTCTTAGGATTTTAGCCCTGCATTTTCAGGCTGTCTCCTTTGCTGCCACTGATACTTGGGATCAGCTTCCCATAGATCTGGCTGCTTCACTGCTCATTGCCAGCCTTTCCACTGGTCTTCTCATATGTTTAACTAAAAGGAATAAAACAAACAAACAAAAAATTGCTGGGGAGATTGTGTGTGCCACGTCCTGTTGAACTGTTTTATTAATTCTTATCTCATAGATTTTTGTCTCCTGTATATATCAATCCCCCAGGACTTCCTCCACCCACCTATAGATCCAAGTTTATATTCTTGCCTTCTCAGTTAACTGGGAAGAACTTTTTCTCAGAATAGTGTTTGGAGACAATGGTTACAAGAATTAGTAATACCCAAATTCCTCAGGGTAAAGATATTTGACCTGACCATAACACTACACAAGATGACAACTGACAACCCATGCTTACTTGTGTGGATTTTTTTCAGTACAGGTTAAGATGACCACTTGTGCTTGCTGTTTCATAAGGGTTTGTGTTTGTTTGGAAAATCTTGCTGAAGGTGCATTGGAGAATTAGTAATATATTTTAAATTGCCACATCTTTTCTATTGCAGCATAGGCCTTTTCAGAGTTTAAAGTATTACTGAATTCATTAGGTCAAATTCTGTACATTCTCATCCATGAAATTAGGCACGTTAGGTGAGATGCAGTAGCTACTTTGTGAGTTACCTGATACTATCTCCAGATGACTTTTACAGCTAATGACAAGTGCATGTGAGTATTTGACAATAACTTTAAAATTGTTTCAACAAAGATTGTAACATTAATAAAATGTTGAGGACAGGAATAAATTAAGCAAATTTTCTCACTTTAAAAATATTCTAAAATGCATGAATCCTATATATATGAATACATGAATCTTATTCTTGATTTCTTTATATTCATATTAAGTGGTTTAGATCATGCTGTTTTACAATTAAAATGTCATGTAGCAAGGTTCATAGATGCTATAAGTCAAAGGGATTTTCTTTCAGTCCAAGAGGGAGTAGAGGATTGGAATTAAAAGCAACTATTTTATCAGTAGCCTTATTGTTCATCTCTGTAACAGGCATTGTATATCTGCTTGTTGATCGAAGACACCCAAAAAGCTGAATAGATTGTTCACTGTACAGTGCCTGCAGGAAGTCACCTTTATCAAATAATCTGACTGGTAGTGTCAGTCTGTCAAAAATCCAGGTTTTGGGTGATGGTCCTCAGATTTTTGTGTTTGTTACTGCAACATTGTGAACCGTTAGGGACAAAGGAAATAATTGTGTAAGTTTTGAAACTTGGGTGGGTACTGACAGAATTTGGTGCTTTGTTTCAACAGGTCCACTAATTTTTTTACAAAACAATAAATAAGTGTTGGTAACTTAAACCAAATGATTCCAGTAAATGTTAGAAAGAAGGTGTGGCTTTCTTATATTATTCTTTTATATCCTTGATATAATGTGCTGTTTAGTATTAAAAGATGTGTCAAAACTTGTCTTGGTGGGGAAGAATCTGGATGCATAATTTATGAGTGCATATTTGTATCTGGAGTGCCCCTGATATCCAAATCAATGAGCAGGTCCAAACAGCATTTCTGTTCCTTTTCTGTTGTCTTCAGTAATTAGTCCTCTGAAATGTGTTTTGTCTTCTGAAAATTACTGACATGAGCTTCTAATCTAGAATGAGAAATTTGTGTTTCTATTTCACAGAGTAGTTAAAGTTGTGTCCTTGATGAAGGAGCTCTCTGTGTCTGGGAAAATGAAGATTACATGCTTCTTTTTAACTCTGAGGCATTGCATCGTAAAATAAAAAAATCTTTTGTGCATGTGTGAGACTTTAGATTCTGTTTATAGGAATCCAACAGTGGCTGGATTTCTCAATTCTCCAGGGCTGGCTTTGGAGATAGGAAGGTAAAGAAAGCATTAGAAAATATGTGCTTACATCTGGAATTCTTCGGGTTTCTTTTTTCCCTTTGATGGTTCATAGGATTGCCTTCAAATTATTGTGCAACAAAGTAAGATGTTTTTAATGCAGTGACATGAGAAGATTTATAAGAATTTATAAGATTTATACATAATGCTCTCCTTAATCTTTGACCGATGCAGCTATCTGAACTCCCCAAATGCTTATGAGAATCCTAAGTGCATAAGCTGTTATTTTTAATAATTAAAAAAATAGCAATACTTCGATTAATTAATGAAATACCTTTTCCATTTGTGGGGCTTCAGGGAAAGAAGTCAGTTTGTGCCAGAGGATTCTCCAAGGTATTCCTAGTGCTCTGCTGATAGTTCTGGTGTCATGGCTGAAATCAGTGGCCTAAATTAATAATCCAGGAGTTCTAGATTGAGGTTTGTGGGCACATTGGTGTGATCTTTTTTGGATTTTGCCTTTGGAGAATGTTCTACCATTTTGAAGTCATGCATTAAGTTAAAATTTGATGACAACTGAGATATGCAAGTGAAATGAAAGGCCATGTCATAAAGCACTAGAGCTCTGAATCTGAGTAATGGTATGTAGCCTCTAGATTACTGATGATAATGGAGTTTTCTTTTGTTGTCAGTAGATACAGAGAATACACCTTGTTTTAGACTCATCAGTTGGGCATGTGAAGAAAAATAAAAAAATAAATCTGCAGGCACTGGGAACCTTGCAGACAAAGGTCAATCTGATTGGTACATCTTGGCTTTTCAGTTTGAAATGGGCTCTGTTAGGTTATTAGTTTACTGACAATTAAATTGGAAGGCTGAATTAATCTATATAATAAGATTTGAGAAAGCTGAATATAAAGCATTGCAGCAATGCAAAGTTTGCTTTACTAAAGTTGCCTTTCGAAGGAGGAAGTGGCACAACTGACACCTCCTTCTTTGCCTTGCAGAAGGATGGAGAAGGGGGGTACTGAGGAGTATTTCATTATGACATTTTCTTAGGGGTGACTGAGCTCCCGAGGTACCAGTAATGCTCAGTCAGATGGTGTGCTTTGTTAGTCAGGATTATGCAGTCCATCCTCTCTTCAATATTAACAACAAAAAACTTTATACTGTTTTCCCAGCCTACTAAATGCCCATAAAACATATAACTTCACATGTTAGGAGATCAAAGTGAAAACCCACCCACTGCTACCAGAATAATGCAACATGTTCAGTATCGTCTACAGAAAAATGAGAGGAAAGTGAAGCGTCAAAATCCATGCCTCGTTTCTGCTCATTTTACACAAGCGTCTTTGCTTGAACTTGTGTATTTGAAGTGTAAGAATTGCTGCATGTGCTTTCACAGTAATTATGTCCTTAGTGTCCAAAAATTTCCAGAGCTTAAGCAATGATATCTTTCATATAATTGTAAACTAAGACAGCATCAGAAAATGGTAGCAAAGTCAGGAGGTACTTTTAACCTTACATTGTGATGTATAGTTCTAGTAGTCATCCTTCTAGATTTCAGTAATTTTTTTCTTGCTCCTAAATGTATATTTATTTTGGTCTCACTGGTCAAAAGTGAGAAGTATTTTCATACGACAGAAATTGCTGCTGACACAGCAACCTCAGCCTCTGTTATAATTTGATGTCACATCTGCAAGTTCAGAGTAAGGTCTTGCTTAAGATAGATAATGACACTTGCTTAAAACACAACTCACGACAGATAATGAGTAGATTACCTAGCTGTATTGCACAGCTCTAATTATGATGTTATCTACAAATTCAAACTACTCAGGGTTATAGGAACACAGGAAAAAAACCAACCAAAATCCAAGCACATGTGATATCTTTACTGTTGATCCAAAGTGTCTCCAGAGGTGCTGAGTCACACAACTAAAGGACTGTGAATATAGATTTGAACTATGTACCATTTATTTTTGTGTAACAGTGCATTTCAGACTGCTTTTGGTTCTTAGATATTTTTCTTGCCTTGGAATATTTAAAATTTGCTAGCTATGTAAGAAGGATAAATAGAAGGCTCTATTTGTGTTTATAACATTGTGTTATATTTGTGTTCTTTTTTTTTTTTTTTTTTTCTAAACAGGAACGAACATCTGCACAGATGCTCTCAGTGCAAGGTTGCTAAATACTGTGGTAAATCTTGTCAGGTAAGATGAAAAATAACAGCTATTAAAGGTTGAAGAAAATTAATACTTTGTTAACTGGGTCTCCATGCATTTTGCACACTGTCATAATTCCACACTGCAATTTCTTCTTTGTAGTTGTGGACAGAGTATGTAAACACACTGTCCTGTTTTATTTGAGTATTTTTATAATTACAAATATAAATTTATAATCAGTGCCATAGACAAAGTTAAGCTGAAACGTGCTGTTTGGCTGTGCTTGGTTAGAGTGGGAGGAATAATTCTTCACCTGTGCTGGCTGTAGACTGATGTCTCTTAGTCAATTTTGCAGTAAACAATCTGTATTTCAAGGGTAATTTTATCATGGCCAAATATATACTCCAGTTTTTTTTTAAAGAGGAAATAAGTGTTAAGAGGAAATAAGAATATGTAGTGAAGAAAAGGCCTTGGGCAAAATTACATCTCTTTAGGAGTGTGTTAAGAAGATGGAGCCAGGATCTTTGGCTTAAATTGAAACAATAGAGGTTCACATGGGCTGTAAGGAAAAGATATTTCACACTGTGGACACCTAAGAGGTGCAACAGGCTGGCCAGGCTTTTTGTCATCTGCATACTTAGAGGGTTTCAAGACCAGATAAAGCTCTGAGATTACCCTGCTCTGCCACTAAAATGTCTGTAGATCCCTTCCAACCTGAATTATCCTATGATTCTATCCTATGATAGAATGAGCAGTTCTTAAGAGTGTTCAAACTAAACTCTGGGCTTTTGTGTTTGGCTTGTACCTTCACTTAAGCATCTGTGCAGAAACTGGCAGGATGTGATACTGAGTGGACGTGCAAGAGTGAATGACTGTTTGAGGTCTACTGAGGAGAACCAGGCAGCTGAGATTAGAACAATGAGGAACACCTTACAGAACCCTTGGATTTTGAAATGGTTCCTCTTTGTTTTGCCCTGTGGTTTCTGTTTGTTTTTCTAAACAGAGAAAAATAAGAAAAAACAACTAATGTTCAAAACACTTTAGCAGTGCTACTCTATTAGCATGTGAACATAACTTTTAAAGGTAAGTCCTTGATATTCAGTCATGTATTTCTATAAACAGTTCTGCCCTAATATAATCTGCAGTGTTCTCAACATTCCAGAAACACCCCTCCTTTTTGGGACTAAAACATATGGAGGGGAAAAGGAGGAAGATTTGACATTTCGATTCATCATATGGCAAATATCTACAATATACATTAGGTGTTTACTGTATCATTATTAATAATGCCACAAGTAGATTTATTGTGGGATTGCATAAGGAGAATATCACTTTGAAGAATATAAAAGACCAGAGTATTTGCAAGGTAAGTTTAAAGCACATATCTGCCAGGAGGGTCATTGGCAAAGCTTATGTTGGAGGGTCTCTAATATGCAATGAAGCTGTGCTGGCAAATCTGCAAGGTGTAGTGCAATACTCTGTTTCAGCTTAGGTGTAGTAGCAATGAAGGAAATGGGGCTTCCTCCTTGGGGAAAACTACATGAGTGTGCTCCAAGGAGTTGCAGCAGGTAGCCTGAAGCCACGTTGAGTGTCTTTGCTTTGTGCTTCCAGCTCTTGGGGGTCGTGCTTGAAGCCACCCACAGTTGTAGGCGTCAATGTCAGAGAGACAGCCTACTGCTACTAAAAATAATCTTCACTTAAAATGCTCTAAATTTACTGCTAGATAGTATCTTGTGCTTTTAATAAATTAATGGAATTTTTAAATATAGAATTAATATTATGTATCATGTAATTGGGTAGCAGTTGAGAATAACTGAAAAAAAAGTTGTTTGCTAGTGAAAACAGTGATTTTATTGGGATTCATGACTCAAAGCAGATGATCCAGAGAAAAATGAGACCAGCAGATCTGTTTGCTTTTGAGGACTGTCTTCTAGTTTGTATTTCTTTTGATTATCTGGCTTCACTGCTGTGCAGAGAGCAAAGCTCTCCTTGGCCAAGCCAAAGCCTTTGTACTTGGCCTCTGTGGCTGTAATGCAATTCATTAATATGCACTTGTAACTGAACTAACTGCTGAACAAAATAAACAGCAGGGTATTGAATAAAATTGCAGTTTGCAAATTTAAAGAAGAAAGTATTGGCAGAGCAGGACTATTTTAATTTTACAAATACAAATAACTTCAACATACAAATGATGCAGTTTGATTTACAATTTACACTTAGTTGCAGAATTATTTGATTATATTTTAATGTGTGTTAAATGAATCGTACATCTCAAAACACTCAGCTTAGGCATAAAAAGTGTCAGTTTCCTGGAGTTCTCTGGTTAACTAATCTAGTTTTCTGTTTATTCCTCTTTTCCTTCTTATAGTGTTCATTTCTAACTATATCTATTGCATAACTGGAGGACCTTCCCTATCAGGGAGGGAGCATGGTTGTACCAGGTGGCCATACCTCTGCACTGGAGTATTCACAATCAGGCTAGCTAAGTTTTATAAAAACCGTGACTGAGGGCCAGGACTGAAAGCAAAGTTAAGAAAACCTCCCATGAAGAGCTGTGGGACTAATACAAGCTCACAAATAATATTGTTAGAGACTGAATCTAAAAGTAGGTCTCTCCATGGTCACAAATCTTCATGGTTTATATTGTTCTATAATTTGTATCCTTGTTGTATTGGTAATGAGAAGAAATATTGTTGAATTCCATTATATTAAATGCATTTGGAGCTTTCCTCCCTCTCCCAGCCAGTGGGGAGGAAGCAAATGGCAGTCCCTGTTCCACTTCTCCTTCTGCAGAGGAATCACACTAATTCCTTTTTGGCATCAGTTTTGGCTGAAGTGCTGTTTTACAGGAGGCATGTGTTTGAACTGTTCTTCTCATGTGGGAATGCATCTTAAAGAAATGTGGGACATGATGCTGTGTGGTACTGCATATTTCATCCCATTAGGGCTTTATTGGTTGGGTAAGCTATTAATCATTTTGATGCCATCTCCAGCATGTTTAAAATTCTGTGCAACATTTATGTAGAGAAAAAAAGTGGACAGATAAAGACTTGCTTCAAAGAGCAAGTTAGTTTAAGTGGGATAAAAATGTCAATATAATTATATTTCACAGAATGATGTCTGGACATTTACAAGCCTGACCTTGTTTCTCCTAAATAAGAATGTAATACTATTCAGTACTAGATACTTTTATTTGTCAGACAGCATGTGACACTAACTGTATTTGGATTAATGCCTTCTTGGTGTCATTTTTTTCCCTTCATAGAGTTATGGGTAAAGGAAATGAAATCACAAATCTACCATGTATCTGAGAGAAATAAAAATTCTGATTTATTTATTACGTGCAAGCCAAAGAGGACAAACCCTGAAGGAAATATAATAGATGCTAGAATAGAGTGGAAACCTAGTTAACTGAAACAATCCCCCACTTAAATGCAGCTGAACAAAAAATTGTGTGATAACCTTTGCAATATTTATAACCAGCTTGTCATTGTCTACAGGTGTGATGTGCACTTGCACATATCACTGCCATTCCCTCTTTTCTTATACTGCTGAACATCTAATTTCTTTATATTAGACATTTCATCATTTTCTGTGTGGCAGTTACCTAACAAGCTGGTTTTCTGAGGGGTTTTTTTTCTGTTTCTTACTGCATATCTGTGAGAAAATGTCACCTTCAGAAGCACTTGATTATTCTGAGTTGTTGTTGCACCATTTTTCTTCTTGTGACTTATTTTTTCGATTTGCTTTTTTAAAGTGCTTGAAACAGCTGGGTGGCTTCAAACATATACTGTGAATATGTAAATAGAATGTGTAAATATGTACTGTTGGAGATGGGCTTAGAGTTTTTGTAAATTATAAACAGAATTTTCAGCTTGTAAAGACAAAAGGGAAAAAAGTGATCAGAAATTGACTGTCACTTACAACATGGTTCTTTAGCTGTAGACTCATTCTTGTTGCCCTTCCAGACTAACTGAGGGTGGGGGGGCAGAACAAGAAAGGAAGAAGAAAAAAAAGACAAGACAATATTCCAATATATAGCAGCTTTGTCATCCTGTCTCTTCTCTGCTTATGGAAGTGTTGTTGTCTGCTACTCTTACAGAAGTGGCCTGTGAAACAAAAATTGCAGGTTCAGTTGGTATGTGCAATTAAAATATTTTTGGTTCCTTCTTCTACTTGGTTGCAGCAGCCATTCCTGGTCTGAACATTACCTATACTCTCAGTTGTGGGCATGAATGCCCCATCAGTTTAGGGATCTTTGGGGGCACTTTTTGAAGCATGGAAAATCTGCCATTGCTTTAGAGCAGCTGCATTTTGGTGAAGTGGTTTGGCTTTGATGACCTCTGTGGTCTTCATTACTGAGTTAACACTTGCCTAGAGTGTTGTGTATGTTCGCAGAATTAGATAATAAATTTTAGCATCCCTTCTAGTTCTTGCCCATCTTGTGAAGTATGCAGCTCCATCTCTTGCTACAGTGAAATGAGACCTAGAGCACATTTTTTAATCTAATAAATCAGCTAGCTGGAATGGTGATATCAAGTTGAACTAAACTGGTGATAATATTTATAGCCTGTTGCATAAAGGTAGGGAAAATAGTTTATATAGCAGGAACGTGGGACAAAAAATGAAGGTATTTCTTCTAGGCGTCTGTGGATGTGCATTACAGGGATCAGATGCAAAGTTCTCAAAATTACATTGTATGAATTACATTGTCAGACAGTAGCCTGAAGGAGACTGTCTTTAGTTTTGTATTGGTGAGGAGCTGAACAGGGAACTTGGCCATACAGTTTTTTGTTTGTGTTTTTCCTAGGTTTCCTTAACAGCACATGTGCTGCTGTTTCTTTTGCAGTCAGCATCCAAAGTTGTCAGTGTTGAAGGCTGTCAGAGGCAGTGGACATCAGTTCCCCAGGAAGGTGCCCTTCCTAGTGCTTTGGAGCTGAGTTTCAGCTCTGCAGCCATTCCTCCCAGCCCAGCTCAACAAGTGTGATGCTGTTGAGGTTCTGTGTTGCCCATGGCAACGCTGAGTGTGTTGGTTTGTGTGCATATTAATAATTAACTTTCTATAAAATATGTGTGTGTGCATATATATATATATGTATATGTATAAATAGGATGTATGTGATGTAACATAACATGAGGTTTTTTCTTTCTCTTTCTTTTTAAAAAATCCTAACAGAAAGAAGCTTGGCTGGACCACAAGCAGGAATGTAGGTGTCTTAAGAGCGTGGAGCCTAATTTTCCTCCAGACTCTGTAAGACTTGCTGGCAGAATTGTTTTTAAACTCGTAAGTGACATTCTTTTAGGTTTATTTGGTGTACCGGATTTGGATAAATGTTTTTTTACTCTACATTTTAAATGTAATTAAGAACTAGAAACCTAAAGTGACTGGTATTGTGGAACAAAATTGGACTGCCTATTGCATTACAAGTTTACTGATTAATTTGCAGAAATGCCAAAAGGATCCAGAAGTAGGAAAATGGACATAATCAGGCTCAAAGGACCTTCCTATAGCCATGTGGTAGCATTCTAAACTTACTTCTGCCTAGAGGAAAAGCACAGAGGGATACTTTTTCCTTTGCTAGTTGGTGCTTTTCCATTAATCTCGCTGGGAACCTTATTCAGTCTCATTTGGATGAGTAGTAAAGACAGAAATACTATTAGCTAGCCCTTCCTTTAGAGGGAACAGTGCTATCCTCTCAATGTTGGGTTCTCTTAATCATATTTACATGTGTGAGGTTTTTTTCTTTTTCTGAACTTTCTTGGAAGTCCTGAGTGTTTGATGTTCCCACGGTTTCAGTAATGTATGTGGGCTAGATTTTCTGTTAGGTTAAGCAGCTTAGGACTGTGTGGGATTGTAAATCAAAAATGATTTGCCTGTTTTTTTGCTGACCCTGCCATGATGCTGTTTGTCTTGGATAAAAACATGCATTTGTTGTGATCTGAAGTGATAAAATATGAGTGAATTTCTTAATTTATACATTGCTGGTTAAGAGTGTGTGCATGGCTGTTTTTAAAGGGCAAGTATGTACCTAGCTGTAGTGTGCATTACTTATATAGTCACATGAAATGTGAGACAGCAAACCTCAGGAACTGCTTTAAGCTAAAGTGTGAAGGGCCAAAAGAAATTACTAAGGGTAAGCTGATGAAGGGAAAAAAAATAGAATTAGTAGAAAGTGTTATAATACTAAAGAAATTTTATTTTTTTATTATAGTTTACATTTACAGAAAGTATGGAATGACCAGACATATGTTGATGCTGTTAGCCATGCCTAATTGTTTTACAAGCATGTCATATTCCTTAATCAATCTTTACAATATTTTCATGATAAAGTGTGATATGTAAATGTTCATTATCTGTTATTTTTTTTTTCTTTTCTTCTGCAGCTGAGACAATCAGTATGCCTTTCTGAGAGCCTGTACTCTTTTGCTGATCTTCAGTCAAGTAAGTAATTGCCAACCATATTGCAAGAAGTGCTTCCAAATTCTGCTTTACAGAATCGTCATCTGATTTTCTTGCAACTTGCCTTCTGAAGGTTTGCTCTGTAAATAAAAGAATCAAAGACAAAACCTGCTAGAACCTCTGTGTGGAAGAACAGTTTGTTCAAAGATCAAGAAAAAAAAGTGTGACTTGTTCAAGTGATACTTTGCCCTGATTTTTTGGCTTTAGTATTTTCTCTCATTTTACAGTGTACATCTTGTCTGTTCAGTTTTTAATTTACCTCATGTCCAACTTATTACATAAAATGCCAATATTTTTATATATCTATAAAGAGATACATGTATTTTTACAATGAGGCTTTAGTGATATATCTAGCTAGAAATGAAAAACACAAACATAAAAAATCCAATTACTACTATCACGTTTTTTACTTCTGTGCATCCTGATATTCCAAACTGTAAGGGCAAAAGATCTTAATAAGGCAACAAATTAAAAGGGATAGAGGCATTTCAGGCAATCATCATGATTTTGTCCCATAGATATTCTCAAATCATGTAACAGAGTCTTATGGGGAACTGGATAAGTATCTGAATTAAGAGCAGCATTTCCAGATGTTCAGTGAGGTTAAATGGTGAAGATAATGGATTTTTCTCAGTACCCCTGAGGAGATAATCTCAGCTTCTCTTAATTTTAGTAGAGACAAGGGGAATAGGTTGTCTGGAGAGAAGTTTGGTATTGGACAGGCCTGAGCTGCAGTGGAAAAGTATTAAAAAAATGTAAAATTGCTGGAAGCTTCTACTAAAATTCTCATTCTGAAGGAAATGGTGACATGGCCTGTGGTACAGGTGACATGACTGTCCTCTCACTGGTACAGAAACAACTGCTCCATAGCAAGTTAGTTTAGGAGGTAAATGAGAGATCCACATCTAATGTTTCCTCCATATTTACTCTACACATGAATTGCTATTTACTCTTAATCTTTTAAACTCCAAATTGAAGGGTGTTCAGGACACCTAGACACCTGTTATGGTGCACTGTGTTTAGCTACTAAGCAAATACTTTGCTTAAATGGGCTTTGCTCTAGGCATTCATATCTTGGCATCCAGAGTACTGGCTTCAGCTGGGAAGGGATCTGATTGCTATGGGAGAGTATGTCTCTCCTTCCCTATCCCTAGAAGGGACAGACCAGACATAATATTCTCCTGGAGTCATTGTTTGCTCAGAATGTTGAAAAGTCACCCCAGGATGGCTTATAGATGGCATTTCAGCAGCAAGGGGTGCCCATTGGAACAGGAGCAGATCTTGGAAAATGTTTATGCTGAGATGGAAACAATATCCAATAGATAATAGAGATGTTTCTTGAACTCTGTGTGTAGCATGAAGAGGGCTACTGTGATGTACTGGTAGGATTGTCATCATTCAGCTGAGCAGGGTGGTCCTCAGTGGCTCCAGGGAAGGTGTAAACAGAATGGAAAGGTTTGCAAATAAGCAAACCCATACCAGACTAGAAATTAACTATAGCTCATTCTACTGGAAAACTTCTGGCTGAGACCTATCCATGGGCACTGTCCATTTCAATAAATCAGCATTTTGTGTTCTGCCAGAAACAGTTCATAGTTAGTAAAAGGGCTCACATGTGTGGCTTGTGAGAAATGGAAACTCTGTAACAGCCAGTTTCTAACCTACAAACCAGCCAGTACCTTCAAGCAGAGAGATTCTGAGTAAGATAGAGCACAGAAGCTCAAGTATTGTAGAAACTAGATGGCCATTTAACCAAATCTAGTGACATCTGCTTTGATTGCATCCCCCTTTTAAGTGAGTGACTAGAAGTTAGTTTTTAAGAGGAACATCGATCTTCAATTTTCCTTCCAGGAGGCCAACAAGCTTGGATCTAAAGGATAAGGAAGAACCTTCCTTGGTAAAAAGTTAGTTCCACTGCATTAAGCTTAACATAAAATATAAATGAATGATTATGCAGAGATGAAATGAATTCATAGTGCATAATGAAACTCTTTGCCTTTTGTTGTAGGCTGATACTTGAATCTGTTCACCTTCACATTCTTCGTTTAGGCCTTGTTCATTTTGTTCTAACTAGCAGGAAGAAGAAAATGAGAAGCAAGTGATCAGGCACTGAGCTTAATAGGGCAGCTGAGTGTCATTTTCCATGTTATTAGGGACCTGATGCCTGCACGATCACTTATTAGAAAGTAAGGCACTATATTTCTTTCTTCTTCAGGACTCCTCTCTGTACAACATGAATAGTGGTGCTTTACATCTGCTGTATACAGACCCACCTTGGTCTCTAAATTACTTTCCCTTTTGAATTGCCAGTGCAGAGTGTTTCTGACACATCTATGGAGAATACAGTATAAAAATGTGCTCTGCTGAAAGGAGGAAGGTATTGCTGCATAACATTTCAAGCACATTTTCAATGTTCCAAACCCAGATGCCAAATTTTCATATTTAATGTTCTACATCTGCTTACGCATCTGATTTATTAATTGGCTTTTATCTTTAACTCACCATTATATTCATGTGATTTGGCAGTAGAAACCTGATGAACTCTACTGTGTGTTGATAGGTAGCTGTCATAAAAAATGACAAATGTCTGCCCTCTGTCAAAATTGCCCTCTGTCGAATTTAATTCTGGGACTGGAAATGTCTAGACTGTATGGCTGCCATTGGACATTTAAAAAAATATTGGTGAAAGGTTCTGTTTATGACATGAGATACTTTTTTTTCCCCCTCCCCCTTAAGACACTGAACAGTTAAGTGAAGAAATGAAAGATGGCCTCAGGCACCTCGCACAGACTTTGCAACTGTATTTGAAAACAGAGATCCAGGATGTGTCTCACTTGCCACCTGCAATTGACTTTTTTCAGATCTTCGCAAAAGTAAGTGTTAAAATGTGATTGCTTGACAACTCATAAATTATCCTTTCTTTGTGTTCCTGATTTATTTTTGAGTAGGAGTTCAAGATATGAATCCAGAATGTGATATGACAAAGTGAAATCAAACTATTTATTTTTTCTGTTCTGTCAGTATTTAAGCAGAAGTATAGCTTTTATATAATTGTTACACTTCAAAGTTAAAGCAGCACCTAGAGGATATTTTTTATTTTCCTTTTTAAAATTATCATGTTCAGGTTCTTGGGGGGAAAAAAAATAACTTGCATTAAAAACCAAACAAGTAAAAAAAGAATTCAGTCAATCAAGATAATAAATATTTCCACAGTGATAAACAGCATTCAGCATTACTCTTTAACCTAGGATTTTTCTGCAAAGTGAAGTATCTTATGTTGAAGATATTATCCTATTCCATTTTGTGATTTAGTAGTATGAGCAATGGGTATTCCTGACAGTACGGTGTCCTTGTATCCCAGACTGCTTTCTTAGGCACCATGTGGATCATCTGTTCTAAAAGACAACATGTAAAGTACTTCAATTTAACTTCCACAATATATAAATGTTTGCTCTATTACTAACCAAATATTTTTCCCTTTGCTGTACATATTGTACATATCAATTCAGAAAGCTTCATTTGAACTATATCAGCAGAAGTATTTCCTGTGGAGAATACTCGTAGCTTTAACTTTATTTAATTTTTACTATTTCTAACGGATTTCTAAATATTCTACTAAAATTTATCTTAGTTCATACCCTGCTTAAGTTGGAATTTTTGGTTTTCTTATGAAGTCAAACTTTTCCTTTTGTTTGTTTTGGGGATTTTTAAAAATATAAACAAAAGGAAAAGCCTCTTTTAAAGAAAAAAAATACAATATGTGTAGGTTAAAAAACTGTGCAGTTGTGGAGTCTACTTGTTACAGACAGAAGGAGTAGGGGTAATATGGTGTTTTTCTTGTTTTTTTGTTTTTTTTCTTATTGTTCATTAGACTGCTCTGGTGTAAAGTTGCATTATTCCCTGAAAAAACACAGGCTGAAATACAAGTCAAAAGGGCTTATAGATAAAAACCTTGTGCTCTGCCTAGTCTCCACTAATACTTTTATAGTCTTTTGTTGGCATGCTGGCTTGGCCTGACCTATGTCAGATGTATTTCACATGAAATCCACACACTGTGTTATCTGGTTTAGAAAATTTGTACAGCTGAGTACAGATAGGGCTATCAGAAGCTCATCACTGTCTAACTGGTCAGAACTGAGTCACAGCTTGTCAGAAATTCTTTACAAATGTTACTGCCTTCTGTGTATTCTGTAAGCTTAAGATGGGGGCTGGTCCTGGTGGCTTTACAGGAGCAAAGTGATGGTTGCTCAATATATTGGAGCACTGGTGAAGAAAACAGTGAAGCTGTTTAATTTTTCTATGTACATGAATGCACAGCTCCATATCCTGTTAACTGGAGAACTAGGAATGCTCCTGTTATTTACAACATTTGTCTCTCTAGATCTGTGCTATCACAAAGGTATTTTTAACTCAATGTATTCCTTACATTGTCTGTGCATGTGTCCCTACCCTATTGAATGTATTACAAAGCTTTTAAGTTGTTGAATTCATAGTCTCTCAGATCATTAAAGGAAGTTTCATTTCCTTTTTTTGCTCGTTTTGCTGATTCTATATGTTAGTCTGCCATGGGAAAGCAAATAACATAGACCTATTATGGGTATGGGTACTTCATATCACTAATAATAAAAGAATTGATGGAGGGGACAGAAGAACCTGACTGAACAGGTGAGTTCATTAGGAGAAAAGAGCTTTTCACTAAATATACCCATGTACTTTATATGTGAGTAAAATCAGTATCTCCTTTGGAGTTCTGTCAAGCACAGTGTTTTTTGGAAAGCTTTGTTGTCACTCTAATTTTTCAGGTGCTAGTTTATAGCCTTCCCAATTTGGGTGTTAGATAAGTGTGTTACAAAGTATGGCATTACATCAAAAATGTTAACCTGCCTCTGTCCCCAGTGAGGTAACAGCAGGCTTTTTCTACCACTTCCATACCTTTTTTGGAAGATAAGTTGAATGTCAATACAAAAAAAAAAATACTGCGGTGGTTTGTTGTTGGTTTTTTCTTTTTTTCCTTAAGCTGAATTGGGATGCTTATTCCCAGCAGATAAAACTTGAGGCTTTGGAACTGTAAAGTCTCTGATAAAAGACTTAGGCGGTCTCTTCTCTGTGGTGTAACTCTACAAAAGACCAGCTGTGATGACTTCTCTGTGTGGTCATAGAATAAAGAAATACTACAGATACATGACTTCAAGATGTAATCTTGTTTTCCCAATCTCTTCCAACATTCCTTTCAAGTTCAGTAGGTGCTTATTCTAACATTGAACTTTTTTTGCATCAGTTCTTTCATTGCATGCCACAAAAAGGTCCAGTCAAAGGTCATTTTTTATTCTGTTTGATGCTGGATCCTCAAAAAGGAAAATAAGCAGACAGGCAGACAAAAGAGAAGAATGGTCCTGCAGTGAGGCGACTAAATTCCGGGTAGTTCTTGGAAAATCTCCAACCTGATTTAGGTCAAAAGAGTTTCTCAGAAGCTCTTTGAAACAGTCCTCCTTCTCTGCTGGTCACTGTAGTTGTCTTTGTGAAAATTAATTATAGTTTTGTTCACTTGCTGGTATCACTTTATTAGGTAGAGTCCCTTTGAGTGCAATCTTGTGGAAACTCCCCATCAAAAATCAAAGAAAGTTTTGCCATTTCTTTCCATGGGAACAAAATTTCACCCCAATGTGTTTGTAGTTTGTATAAAACCTGTGGAAAATATAAACCGTACTGGATGAGGTGGTGTTTCAGAAGCTAATGCACCTTCCTTTTTGGCAGTGTTGCCCTGTCCTTACTAGACAATTTGCTTTTGTATCAACTGTCCCTTGAGCTGGAGTTGGACTTTTCATTCTTGCTATCTGATCACTCTTTGGAAGCTCCAGTTTATTTAACATGCCATTTATCAAGGTTGTGACTGTTTTTAAATTCTAATCCTCAGTATTAAACAGAATTATCTGCTGTTAATTACATGATAAGGCTTTAAGTCCACTGAGACGTTTTCTAATGTCAAGATAAATTTTTGACACCGTGGTTTTATGGTTTAATGATGTTTCCATAACCTTGAGATAAAATCAGTCCTTGCTTTTTATTCTTCATCTTTTACTTACATGTGTGAAGATGTGGCCTGGAATCCTGTGAGACGTTTAATGGTTGTCGGATAAAGAATTAATTTTTTTTTTATATAGTTTTATAGTTCTTTTCATAATAGCAGACAGAACCACATAAGCTGTTTAAGGCACTGAATGAAATCTCTGCCTATGGTGTTGTTTTTAAAACTGTGAATGACTTCACTGGCTGGAATCAGGCTTAAGATGACTGTTAGATGCACTTAGATAATTTAAAAGATATAATTTCAGATCCTCACAATTATAAAAGTAGTAAGATTTATGCAAACTCTGTCATTAAATAACGGGTAAAATAAAGGGAAAGTTGATAAACTGTAATATGACAGGCTACTAGAGCAGTTTAGTAGTGTTAAAACAAGTTTGGTGGAAAAGGAAGGCTTTCTAAAGGCTGCTTTATTGAAGCAATTGATAACAGACTTTTGGGGAAAACCTCCTGCATTGAAGATTCTTTGGAACCCCAGAGACCAGAGATGATATTTACTTCTGAAATAGCAATTTCTCTAATGTTGTGCAAAATTTCACTTTCTGGACAGTATCTTAACTGCATGTGGTGTTGTAAGGACTAGAGAGAGAATTTTTAGCTTTCTAAAAGTTTTAATTTTTGCTACATTTTAAATGTCACCATTTTTTCCCGATGAGCAGATAGTACTTGGAAAGCAGATGCAGTGAAGAAGAAATAAAAGTTTGATGGTGTATGCTGGTCTTTGTGTACCCACAGACAGCTTTATCTGAAAGACTGGTTGTCCATTTAGCCCTGTTGGTATAATTGGTTTTATTTTTAACTTAATAATAAGGAGACAACTGTAAAGTGCATAGGCACATCCTTTATGAGACAAAGTGACAGGGTCTCTTTAAAATCCTTTTTTATTCCTCCTCTCAAGGTTTAAATATATTTTACCTTCACATTTTATTTGGCAAAATTTTTGAAAGAGTATATTTTCAGCATAAAGGGCATTAATACCAATTAAAAAGAAAAATCTCTTTTTAAAAGAGATTTTGGTATGTACCTGCAGAGACAGAAGAGAACTGGGAGCTGAGCAGTGTCACTTGGCATTTATGAAGCCTGAATACAAAATTGTGGTAAATCTTTTTAGGTGCAGGTTGAAAGAAATACTCTCCCTCAATTATATGACCAGAGAAAGCATGGTCTTGGTGTTGGTCCCTTAGATATTGTAGGTATCAGGTAGCCTGTGTTTTCTGCAAAGACCTTTGAAGACAAGATATGTCTGCCTGGGCAAGATATTCTTTAGCAGCACTTACACTTTGTTAGTTGGGATTCACTAGTTAAAAATTCTTGTTAGCAGGAAAATGAAAGTGATTTATATCAAGAAAATAAAGAAAAACCAGGATAAAATTAAAAATAAACTGATGAGCAAGTTAAGAGTTTTTAAAGGCATACAGGATTTGCCAGTCTTGGTAATCTAGTTCACTCTGGATGCACTTTTTCAGCCTCCTTATGATTAAGAGGCCAGGTTCTTTTTCTGGAGATGTCAACCTCTTTTTCTGGAGGTTGCTCGTGTCTCTTGAAAACTTCTGTTTCTTTAATTGAAGACCTGGCCAGTACTGACATTTATTTTTAATCATGGTCTAGGAAACTACTTTGCAAAAAACTTTTCATTTTGATAATTCCTTCTTAAAATTTCCAAAGGCATTTTCAGAAATCCATATACCTGAAGCAACAATGGTTAAGCCTAGTTGCTCAACATGCAGTTGTGTTTATGTCAACTTTTTTGACTCTTATTTTGGAGTCAAAGGTGTATATTCCTTCTGATCAAATGGTATCAGAACCTTTTTCTCTGACTGTTGCTATATCTAAGTCTATTACTAGATACTATGATCATCTTTTATCTAAAGTGATCCTCTTTTAGATTTTCTGTTGGGTTTTTATTTAGTGTCGATATGGTCATGTTTTATACTCTGTTCTCTGTGTGTGTGTCTTTAAGCCATCAAAAGCTCTGCACTTATGGCTCTTAAGGACTGACTTCTTAAGGACTATCATCAGAAATATTTTTCTCAGTTACTGCCTAAATAATTTCAGGAGAAATTTTCTGTACTCTCCAGTGTACAGAAGAGCATAACAAACCAAATTCTTTTAGATCATCATACTTGTTTCAGGGGACATGAGCAATCACTTTTCTAACAATTAGTGTTGTTTCTGAGTATTTATTTTGTTAGCAAGAGAATAAGCTGTGGTCAGCCTCTGCTTTTGCAGGACCTAAAACTGAAGGAAATGGGAAAAGCTAAGTGTATTAGGAGAAAACTAATTCATGCAGCACAGGAAACAAGTAAGATATATTTCAATACTTGATTTTGTTTTTTAAATACTTTGACTTCAGCATTTTAAACTAACTTTGGGTCCCCTCATTTATCTGTTGTGTGCACCATCTCTTTTACAAATTGCCTGTAGCGTAGCAAACCCCAGGTGCAGAAAATGGTAGGTGAGTTCTAAAGCGAGGTTAGAACTGATATTACATATTAGAATTTGTCACAATATAGTTGTGTGCTGTAGGAAAGAAAGCTTTGTTCTTGGAAGGCTGGGGGTAGGGAAGTGAAAAGACTGTTTTAAGGTTAATTCAGCCCAGACTGAAAAGCATAAACTTCTATAAAAGTTACTGCCTTGTGTGATCCCAGGGTGGAGGTGAGAGAAAAGTGTGTATACTTCTTCAGGTGACTGGTTTTTCTGTTGTGCTAAGTTGGAAGTAACAAGACAGAAAAGAGTCTGGAGAAATAAGTGGCAGGGTAGTGTAAGCTATTTTGCAACTCTTGCTTCTCTTAATTTTTTTGTCTTTTTTCCTGCCTCTGGCTTAGATCTGAAGCTGATATAGTGCTGTACAGAACTGAAAAGGATCCAGGTGGCCAGGGACTTCATTAACATTTCTTTACCAAATGCTGCTCAAAATATATCACAAAAAAATATATCCACAAAATGGGGTGCTTAAAAAAATAATGGTTTCTAACATGTGATATGCATCAGTGTCCTTTCTGGTACCATTATGGAAGTGAACTGGAAACAGTAATGATAAAATGCTTTGGTGGTTGTGGCGATTGGAGTACATGCACAAAAATATGTGGGGTGAGGCACTTTCTATGTTTAGGAAAAGCCAGCATGAAACAAGGTCATGGAGACATTTTGTAAAGATTGAGTAGTAAATGAAAACCACATCCTCTATCAGCAATTTTAAAAGCCTCTAATTGAGGAAGATAAGCCTGATAACTGCTTGTAATACTGTTGGCAGCAAACTGTTCTATCCTTGTCTTTAGGATGACCTGCAGTGGGGTTGCTTAAAGCATTTTTGCTTGTTTGTTTTGGCTGCGAGCAGAGCTAGAATTCTGTGTGGCAGGATTATTAATCACCTCTGAAATTTGTTTAACATGTTTAATAGATGAAAGGGCTAAAAATTGTTTTCCTTCCAGAATGGCGTTGGAGTAGATTGATAGTCTGTTGAAAAATACCATGCTTGTTGAATATAAGATGGGGAACAATCTATTTGTAGTGTTAGCGTTGACTCAGTGTTATCTCAGATGCTCAAGAGCCTCCCTGAAAATCACTGTAGCTCTGTCTCTCTAAGGTGTCCCACAGAGTTAAGTAGCTGATACAGTCTAAGTATCAGCAGAAGGTGAGACAACTGCTGTCACATGTAGGCATTTCAGTGGGTGCCAATTAAATAATGCCTACCAACAGGAAATTTAGTCTTTGAAAGTGTCATCTTTCCCTATTCTCCAGTATATGAACATATGTATTTTACTTTATTAACACTGTCATGATGCTAAAGATTTTAGTGCGTGCTCTTTCATTAAAACTACTATCAAGTTTGTTGTGGAAATAAGATGGAGAATGAAACAATAGTCATACTGGATCAGGATCACTGCCTAATTGGTCCAGTATCCTGTATTTTAGTACAGGTGAGCAGCAGTTACAAAGTGATTGTAACATTGATATGTTTTGACCTGTCTTGAGATCACTTAGCTTGTACCATAGCAATCTGAAGCTGACAAAGTTTAATTCAGACAGTTTCTTGGCATGACAGTGACTATAGCTACTCTGTAATAGTGGCTGGCAGCAGATATTGCAGAGCAAGGTGCAGCTCTGTGATTGACAGGCATGATGACTTGTCACAGCCTTCCTGCTTGCATCTCCCTGCACACTTGCCCTGCAAGTTCCCATGCCACCCTCAGGTTGTTAGATGTTCACTGACTGACACAGTCAGATCCAAAAATATTTCTGTAGGAGCTCATCTAATTTGTCTTGGTAACTTAAATATTTTTCTCTATATCCACCCCATGATTTTGTCAATATTGACTAGGTTTTTTTTTTTATTCCTATAATGATCAATTAACTGCATTTCTTCTTACAGATCATTTGAAACTTTCTGTGCTGGTTGTAGGCTTTTGAAATTTTAAATGTGTGCACTCAGATATGACCCTAATGTCATCGATACTGCAGATGATGGATTTGAACATTTCTTCCTTCTGAATTTGTAGTAATTGGGGACTTTTATTAAGGCTTTTCCAATCTCTCTGGGAAACTTGGGGGTGTTTTCACTAGTTCAAAATAGAAGAGCTGCAGGATTAAAGCTTCCTTTCATCTCCCATTCCACAAGAACATTTTTCAATCTGTCAACAAACCTTGTGCTTTGCCTGTACTCACAAGTATAAAATTCATCTTCTTTCTTCCTCTATTACCATCAAGGCCAAGGTTTCACTCAGCTTTCAGAGGAAACTGGATTGGACACCCACTCACTGATGGATTATTTCTATGCATCACAAGATCCCTGAAGTCAGAGTTGTCTACACTCATCATGTAAATAGACAGGATGTAATTGTGTTGCTACCAGTGGAGGTAGAAATGGTGAAGTGTCAGACTACTGGTTTGTCAGTGTTCATTTTCATTCAGTGTTGTGAGTGAAAAATACAGTACTTATTTGGGCCAATAGCTTGGAAAGATAGGTAAAGAAGGGTAAGATTTGCACAGGTTTTTTTTATTTCTGTAACAACAATTTCTGCTATGTATAAATTATATAGACTAAGTAATGCTTACATGCTTCTTATTCTGTAGTCATTCCAGCCCTACTGAATAAGCTTGTATTAAAAAAAACCAACCCACAAAACTGTGTTTAAAACAGCAACTTGCACTGTGTGTATTTCTGATGTCTAATATTTTGAAGACATGATTGATTTTATGCTTTATAGAGAATAAGGTAAAATTTTGTAAACTAACTGACAGTGAGAAACTTGTAACAGTGTAGCGTCCCTTAATTTGCTTTTAAATGTCATAATTTATGGGTTTATGCTTTTTTTTTTAAATTAACTTGAAACAATAGCTGTCATCCTGGTTATACTTAAAACTACAGGAATCTGAGATGAGCATCTCTCTAAATTGAGAGATTTCATAATGAATTTTGCATGTGTTAACTGTATTTTCTTGTGTATTAAAAGTGAAATATGCCTGTAGTTTTATAAAAAGTTTATATATTGACTAAATTAGCAGCTTGTTTTGAGAATATAGTGTTGGAATTTTTGTAGTTGATTTGGACCAATGACAGATATAAGCCAGACAGTATTTACCGTCTCAATTATACAAGATCATTATGTTTCTCATTCCATAGCAATTTTTTTTTCCCACACAGCTAACTTTTGGGACACATGATCAGATAATAATTTTTTATGTAAGTTTCAGTTCGTTCAACTGCAAAGCTGCAATTCTCAATACAAGCTCCAGTGCTACAGCTTACTGCAGCACTTCCCCAGTTTGCCCCCATTCTGTCAGTTTGCCAGCAGTGACACTCAGGACCACAATTTGTGCTGTTATCTAGGTGATATAACTAGGCTGGCTCCACAGCTGATGGATGGTAGGAATGACCATGAGAAGAATTCAGCTTGTTGTCTTAATATCCTTGTACCTGTTTAGAATAGGAATAAGTGCATTTATCTATCCTATAAAAAGAAAATACTTGATATTGACTGAGTCTGCTGAAAATGCACAGCTGAAAATGACAAGACTTGTACCATCATCTCTAGCATACATGAACTACAAGGTATAAAAAATAGAAGCAATTTGGAGTAATTGTGTTAACTGTGATTTTGAAAAATATATTTTTCTGTTTAATACAGTTCTCTAGAAGACTTCTTGACTTAATGAAGATGTTAATAGATATGCTTCCTATCTTTTATTTAACTGTTGTAATATCATCTGATGGCACAATTTGGGAATATAAGAACCTGGGAAAAAAAGGTATTCTGTAACAGCAGTATCTTGTACAACATTAGTGGTTCCTAGTTGCAAAACTTGCATCTTCTTGAAGCAGCTGAATTTAGGTAGGTTTGCTGATGTCTCACAATGGCATCTGCTGCTGCAGGTAGATAATGTACCAGTAGATAATGAATCATAGTGCATGTTCTTGTGTCAGAAAGACAGGAGCAAATATGTACACGGATACAAGATCAGAGAGGTAAGATATCTCTGTAACCACACAGACTGTGTAAATCTAGAGAAACTACCAAATAGATAGAGATGGCTCTGGTAGCTTTTGTATTCTCAAAGATGCTGTTGGTGTGGCTCTGCTGGGAGAGTCACTGAAGGGCTGGGAGTGTCAGAAGCTGTGAACAGCATTTTCAGTGAGGGATTTTTGACCACGAGGGCCTACTGTTTGGGAGAATACTCACCTTATCTGTTTTCCAGGCATGAATGCAAGTGATATTTGTATCACACAAGACCTCTGTACGTGTGAGTTACACAGGAGCACCTGTGAACTTTGCATCCATAAGAGAAGACCTCTACAACTGTCACAAAGCTTGCTCTTGTACCAGAGAACTCTGAAATCATTTGGAAAATAATATCAACTTGTTCGTTTTAAGTTAAAGCACTCAGCATTTTACAGACATACTAGTGTAGTTTGGAACTTAAAAGAAAACTATTTTTTAAAGTTATCTCCCATGAAAATACTTCTGGTCTCTGAGGTTTAATGATGGCTGTTACAAATGCTTCTGCTTCTGGGAGGGCACCTGTGATTAAAATATGTAAAGATGCTCTGGAAAATGAATTGTGACTTTACTTTCAGAATGTCACTGGATTTCACAGCTATGGGGATATTATTATTTGTAGAAAAGTGAGACATGCTTAAAAATGCAGAACGTTTCCCTGATATTCTCTGGAGACATCTGCCCTTGATTAGCTGTTTAAATCAGTGATGTGTCTTGTTACCAAGGAAGCTATCATTGATAGCTTCTTTTGAGAAGAAAAGGCAGCAGAAAAAAATGTTTTCATTTTGTGCTTCATTCTGAAGTTGAAAAATTGCCCATATTAACTCTCATTAATTTAATTTTTTGAGTGCTTTGTGGTTCTGTGATTGAATAATTGTGAACAGCATAAAAAAAATAAGCTAGGGTTAACCCATGCATAGCTGTCGTGTGGTATAAAATAACTTGTAACAGAATTTGTTTATGCACCTATTTATGTTAATGGACATGAATTTCAGATGTATTTCTACTAGCTGGGAAGTTAAAAGAAATAGTTACCTTATGTTTTCTAACATGTGAGACAAACTCCTTACCTGGCCAAGCCAGCATGGGTTCAGGAAAGGCAGGTCCTTTCCTACCTTACCAACATGGGCTCAATCTGTGACCAGGTGACTTGCCCTGTAGATGAGGCTACTAAAGGCTACCTGGACTTTAGTACTTTGACATTGTCTCCCACAGCATTCTGCTTGAGAAGCTGGTGGCTCATGGCATAGACACGTATGCTCTTCATCAGGTTGGAAACTGGCTACATGGCAGGGCCCAGAGAGCTGTAGTCAGCAGAGTTAAATCCAGCTGGTGACTTGTAGTGACAGTGGTGTTCCACAGGGCTCACTTTTGGTGCCTGTCCTGTTCAATATCTTAATTAATGATCTAGATGAGGGGATTGAAGGCTTCCTTAGTAAATTTGCAGACAACAGCAAGTTGGGTGGGAGGGGAGGAAGGCTCTGCAAAGGGACATGGACAAGGCTGGACCAAGGTCAATAAAATGAGCTTGATCAAGGCCAACTGCCAGGCCCTGCACTTTGGTCAAAATAACCCCATGCAACGTTTCAGACTTGGGGAGGAGTGGCTGGAAACTTGCCAAGCAGAAAAGGACCTGAGGGTGCTGTTTGATACCTGGCTGAATATGAGCCAGCAGTTGCCCGGATGGCCAAGAAGAGCAACAGCATCTTGACTTGTATTAGGAGTAGTGTGGGCAGCAGGAGAAGGGAAGAGGTTATTCTGCTGTACATGGCACTGGTGGGGCTGCACCTCGAGTATTGTATTGCAGTTCTGGGCCAGGTTGTAGGGAATTCAGGGAGGTTGTAGGGAGGTTAGTGCTGACCTCTTCTCTCAATAACAATAGGACTACTTCTGTTCAATAACAATAGGACTACAGGAAATGCCCCGAAGTTGCAGGAGGTTTAGACTAGATATTAGGAAAAAATTTTTTACTGAGAGAGTGGTTAGGCATTGGAATGGGCTGCCCAGGGAGGTGGTGGAATCACCATCCCTGGAGGTATTTAAATAACATGTAGATGAGGCACTTTGGAACATTCTCTAGCAGGTGATCCAGATATTTATAGATATTTTATTTGGGGAGGGATGTTGACAGTTGGACCCTATCATCTTTGAGGTCTTTTCCAACTGTGATATCTTGTATTTTAAGCTTCAACTGTTGTTACCCACAGCCTACCTGTCCAAGCTAAATAGCTTTTGGATGGCACCAAAATACTTCACAGTCTTTTAATAAGTGCTTCTTGAGATTTTTGGAACTTGTTTTAATATAATGCCTAAGCTGAAAAGATTGTTGGAATTAAATATAAAAGTTATTTGCTATTTATGTATTTTCTGGCAAGTGGAGAGTTGAAATAGTAATATTTCAGTGACAGTAGAATGAATAATTGATCTTTTTAAGGTAATTTTTTAAATTTTTCCAGTAGTTCTGACTTATACACAGAGTCAAAACTGGCTTGATGATACTGATATGCTTTGGGGGGTGGGTTTATTACAGGAGAGTTCCAAAGGCCTTTAAATGTCTGTTTGCTTAAGCTGAAACGCAAGACGTTCACAGACCAGAAAGAGGTCCATTGTGATGCATAAAACTTTATAAACAGATTTGCTGTTTCTGCTCTTAATTGAAAAGATCTGGCTCTCTCTTTTTCATCCTAAGTGACTTTATGTTGGGTCTGTCTGAATGCAGGCTGGTAAGACCACGTTTACTGGTGTGGGGGTACCATGTGTCTTGAAAGCATTGTCATAAGTGGAATAGATCTTCAGGCAGGAATTTCTCCAGGGAGATTGAAAAGAAAAGCAGAAGAGGCAATCCAAAGGTCATTTGAGTAAGGCCAAAAAATGGGACTTTTTATATGGTTCAAAATCAAATGAAGACATTTCACTACACCATTTATGTTCTCTTCATGCGGTGTTACTGGTTACCAGAAAATCCATCATATAAATAATATTAGCATTATTTGTAACAGCTTTCTAATCTTTAGGTAAATGCTACCCCATGTGTGTCAAGAAACCAGTAAACTGAGATAAAACAAGGTATAAAAGATCAATTTATCTTTACTGTCATTTGGTATCAACTGACTGCTTCTGTGAAGAGAGTGTTAGCAGCCAAGTCCAGACAGGACACGATGTGGAAATTTTCAGCAAAATCCCACATGATTTTTATATCGGCAGTGGAGTTATTTGTGCTCTTAAAAAAGTATGTGTCACAGAAGTGACATAAGACTTAATGGGTCTCCCTTTTTATCCTTTAAAATACATCATTGACTTTTAGTGGAAGATGGGATAGACAAAAGGAAGCTTTGATCATGTGTGACATGATCTAGGATTGAATCATTCATGTTTATCCCTTTTTGCATCCAGTGTTTTTCTGAAATTTACTTGGTTTAGCATTAGAAAAGACCATGAAAAATAATCTCAGTACACAATAATTATAATTGGTATTTCTGTGTAGTCTTGGCTGTGTCAGGAAAACTAGTTATGACTATTGGGTTATTATAGAGTTGGGATTGCCCTTGGAAATCTGGATTACTTGGAAATCTGTAGATTCCTGTGCAGGACTTGAAAGCTGTTGGACTTTTTGGCTTTCATTAACAGGATGTTGTTGTTGATAGTGACTCTTCTGGGTTTTTTTTTTCATTAAACACAAGGCATTTTGATAGATTAATTTTCAACCTTTTTTGTCTTTATTAAAAAGGGATTTTGTCAACTTCATGCAGGCCAGTTTGGATAGTTTTGGAAAACATGATTGATATTTAAATGCTGCCTCCAGAAACTGCTTTGTTAAGGGAGGCTCCATTTGTCCTTAGGCTGTTACTAAAGAATTTGAAAAGGGTAAAGGGGTAAGAGTACTTCCCATCAGATCTTGGGGGTTTCTAATGGCTGGTTAACATCGTATAAATTAAGCTGAACTGGGTCAGTATATTGTGATCTAATAATATTAATGGAATTATTTACTTCCCCCCCCTTTTTTTTTCTTTTTTCTTTTTTTTTCTTAAAGTACATTTATGATTTAAAAGATTGGTGTTTCCTGAACATTGACCTTGAAAGAATAAACTTCCATATGCTTGACTTGAACCTTTTTTTTTCTATTTCAATTGGCAAAATGCTATCTGTTCTTAAAGTGAGAGCAGAAAACAACAAAAAAAACACCATTTGACATTCTTGAGGACAGACAGAACTAAGGGGTAGATGGCCTTTTCCTATTCTCATATCAGCTTCAGGTAGAGAGATATCAGATCCACAAGAAAAGAGCTGGAGTTCCAGTTGCATTTTATCTAGCACTTCACAGTAAAGGAGCTTTGGATCTTATCACAAGTATTTTAACAAAGACCTTTAAAAAAAGAGTAAAATTTTGCACTCTGTTCAGTGTTTTGAATGTGATCTTCTGTAGCTTGGTTACTATATAAAACAGACCAAGAGATTTATGAGATTCTGAAATGCTATAGAATATTTTTAATTTTTTTTACTTGAAAATATTTTTGGATTGTATAGTACAGAATAAATCTAATCAGAACTGGATTCCTGTAGCAGTGGAATTGTTAGACCTGTGATAATTCCCAGTGGTTAGAAACTAGGGAAGAAAAAGAATTGATAACATAAAGAAAGATTCCACTTCTTGCTTGCAATCAAATCAGCAGAGCATATAAACAAAGTTTCACCCAGAGAAACACTTGTCTTTTTTGTGGGTTCTTCTCTCGGCTCCTGCTGCTGGCTGCTTTTGTAGACATCCTGAAATGCTTGACGGATTTTTTTCTGCACTGTTAGAGACATGGGGTGTTTTGGAGGTGTCTCAGGCTGCTGAGCAGTTTCTGTTGGATAAAAGGCAGCTCTGTTGTCTGGCTGAGAGTTCAGGCTAAGGGTGCAGGCACCCATGCAAGTTTCCAGGTGTGGATGAGGTGCTGGCTGTGCTCTGTGGCTACTGCAAGCACCCCACAAAAAGCATGAAGCATTTGTGTTTTCACTTGATCTTTGGGGTGGGTAGGAATTACACAGAGCTGTTCTGGTTGAGCTATTCTGAAGTATGGAAGCTCACTCATGTTTCTGAACCCTCATCTAGAAAAAAGAGACAGAAAAAGGGAAAGAGAAGGATTATAAAAGGACGAGTAAAGACTTTCATTTGGTAATTTTTTAACTTTTGTCCATATGCATGGGATCCAAAATGCTGAGTAGCTACAGACAAGTTACAGACTGTCAGGCCTGCCCTGACAGCTGTTGCCTTGGGCTTTGGAGCATTTTCCCTCACCAGAAGTACCATCTGCATGGTCTAATCTCTATTCCATCCATCTACTCTGAGTTGGGTGGAGCTGTGTGAGCAATTTCATCCTGTGTTTCTAATGCTGTGTTGCTGTTGTCCTTTTGGTTGTGTGTAAGAAGTTGGGAGATCAAAAGTTAGGTCCTGATGGAAGAAGAAAACATCAGATTTCATCTCTGATTTCAGTGCAGCCAATACTAATTTCACTGTTTTTACTCAGATCATATCCTCAGTTTATGAAAACCACATATTCTTACTGTAACAGAAATTGCTTGTGGGCTGAAAGTGACAATCTTACAGTGATTTTTACAGAGTAAGGACCAAACATTTTATTATTCCATTTCTGTGGTGAAAGAGTGACAGAAGCCAGTATATTTTAATTTATTTCAAAGTTTGCATTTCCTTAGTTTCTTGTAAATAAAAAGAATAAGAAAGCAAAAGACTTTTGTGACAAAAGGAATTGTTTAAACAAAGCGGAATGGAGAAAACCTTGTCTTTTCTTTTAAAAGCTGGTATGGCAGAATATTTCCTCCCACCAGCTAACAGATTACCACAGCAATGCATCTTTCCACAGCTGAGTGTTTTCAAAACACTTGGAAGACCTCTCCTGCTACTGTCTTTATTCCAATATGACAATGTTATTGTTACTTTGCTTTATAACAGAGGGTCAGACATAGAGGTCAGAAGTTATATATTACCCTGAAGCTAAAGTTTTAACTTTAAAATGCATTTCAGTATTTAAATTTTAGCTCCATCCAGTTGGGTTCTTCACTTCAGCCACAACAACCCCCACCAGTGCTACAGGCTTGGGTAGGAGTGGCTGGAGAGCTGCCCATGAGAGAGGGACCTGGGATGCTGATTGATATCTGACCAAACATGAGCCAACAGTGTGCCCAGGTTGCCAAGAAGGCAATGGCATCCTGGGCTGTATCAGGACCAGTGTGATTAGCAGGACCAGGGAGGTGACCTTACCCTTCTACTCAGCCATGGTGAACCTCAAGAACCATGTGCAGCTTGGAGCACCACAGTATAGGAAGGACATGGAGGTGCTGGAGAAGATGCAGAAACGGGTTGATTAGGGGTCTGAAGAACAGCTCTTATTTCCCTTATTTCCCTCTACAACCTGAAAGGAGGCTGTAGCGAGGTGGGTGCTGACCTCTTTTCCCCAGTGACATAGGACAGGATGTGGTGGTTTCAGGTTGCATCAGGGAACATTCAGATTAGATATGAGGAAAAATTTCGACAAAAAAGTGGTGAAGCATTGGAACAGATTGCCCAGGGAGGTGGTGGAGTCACCATCCCTGGATGTATTAAAAAAAGTGGGTAGGTATGGCACCTCAGGAGATGATTTCGTGGTTAAGGTGGTGTAGGACTGATGGTTGGACTTGATTAGCTAGAAGGTCCTTCCCAACCCTGATAATTCTGTGATTCTATAATTCTAATGAGGTATTTTTCTTGTATTCTTCCCTTGAAATGCATGATAATGATGGTATGGAATTTTTTTATTTTTTTTTTTTTTAGAATTCAGAATTGACAGTAGATTACCATGGGAGACAGGTTAGACTCAGCATTAAAGCTGTCTTTGAGAAACGAATGACAGCTTATTTTAGTTTCAAGAATAATTTCAAGACTGTAGAGTTAATGAAGTTTTTATTCCCATAGCTAGTCTGAGGTATCCTAATATTCAGTGTCCATTCTAATTTCACCTGAAACCATTTTGGATTGCTTTCTCTTTTCCCTCTGAGGCAGGCAAATAACTAAACTACCCGAGTTTCAAGAGATGATACCATCAAAACAGCTGATATGATGGATTTCTCATAAGCAGTCCTAGCAGACTGGGGCAGACTTTGATTTACTTGATGTCAGAAATGTTGTCATAGACAAGATGAAAAAATTCTTGTTGCAGTCTTATGAAGCTGCAGAACTGCTTGGGAGCCATTTTAGGAAGATGAAACTGCCATGTGTGCCATAGCAGAAGTATCTGGGACACTTTCTTCTAGGATGCTCTTTGAGATGAAACGTTTCATTTTTGGTACTGGTGAAAGAACTAATGGTGGGAATTGATAAGGAGCAGAGGTGGTGTAGGTGTGTGTCTTGTATTCAGATACTTTCACATCATGGGGGGCATGGAGGTTGTGGTGTCTTACAGGGGAAAACTGGAAACTAATATTTCTGTGGGGATTGTAGTCCTAGAAATACTATGAATGGTTTTGATTTAGACATGGTTTTAAACATTACATTAACATTTTAATAATAATGTTTTCCCAACAAATAATTTGGTTATAACTTTTCAGATAAAACTAGCTGCTATTTACTTGCATAGCTAGATGAAGATATGGTATATAATGCTTTATTTGGAATGAAGCCTAATGTTCACTTCTAGTAAATGAAAAGAGCTAAGACTCTCCAAAATATTCAAGTAACTTTTTTTGCAGCTATTGTGATAGAAAATATTGGGTTTGTGCAGATCTAAGCCTTTTATGTTAGTAAGTCACAAAACTGCCTAATAAAGGGATTTTTAATAATTATATAAAAGCTTATTCTAAAACTTGTGAATCTTGGCATAGAAAGCATAAAATATGAAAAAGTTGCATAATTTCTTGGTAGACACTGGTAGAGGGAGATAGAACAAGTTAAAAAAATGAAGTATTCTCATTTTCTTTGTGGTTGGCTGACTAAATTTACCCTGATGTCACATTTGGAGATGTTCTTCCTGATAATCAAATTGCTGGGGAAAATGTCCTGCCTTATGAGAAACCCATGTCTGTAGAGTAATTGAGTAATTTCTTTGCAGGGAATTAAAAAAAAAAGAAAAAAAAGGGAGCATCAGTGAGGAATATATTTTAGAGATTGCTCCTTTTTAAAATCTAACAGACAAAGATTCCAGACGCTGCATATTCACATTGCATCCCAAGGAAAATTTTTACAGGCCCAAGTAATTATGCTTGCCCAGTTTCCATAGGCCCTGTATCCAACCTTCCCTCCTATGTAAGGAGAAAATTGCAGCTATAGTGCTGATAAAATCAGCAGGCTCTGCCTTGTGCTGAGAAGTGAGCTCAGGAGCTGGGGGTATCTCCTGGAAAATGCCTGATAATGATGCTTTTTCTGTGAAGAGGGGTTATATGAGCTGTGTTAGCTGGATATTCGCTGTTAAACATGTGGTAACCTGTGTAGGCATTTAAGCAGTAAATCTATCAGAAAAGCAATGTATAGTGAGAGGCCAATCTATAGAGAAGTTTTATTGTGTTGCCAGTACATACCAAAATTAAATGAGCAGCACTTTTCTGCACTGTCTTCAGCTTTTAGCTGGCCTTCTGTGGTCTGGCCGGATTATGTTTCAGTAATCTGTTTCTGATGTGACAATTTTGGGTAAAGGTAGCAATGAATGTAACTGGAACTGTCTTTTCTTAGAGATTTCTTTGTAGGAATAGAAGAGGCAAAAAAATAGTGCTTACAATTTATGCCTATCCATTTGAATATGAGTATCTCAATAATTAATGAGACCTTTAGATGTGACCCTGTATGAAAAGAAATGGAGTTTACTTCTTCCCCAGAACAATCATGTGCACATGTATCACTTGCTTGAAACATAGGATTTCTGTAGGATTTCTCTTATGATCCATTTATGAGTTGTTGTAAAAGACCTGTCATGTATGTATGTGCTCCAGGCAGGGAAGGTTTCTGTCTGTCTCCATTTGGGAATGGAGACACCAGCTGAAGAAGAGGAACAATGTTATCTGCATCATTTTCACCTGACCACTGTTCCCATTAAGTTTGCCTTGATATCATGTTTGGTTTGTCATAAATAAAAATGCACAGCTATCTTTTAGTATTACTGAGGGCTACCAGTCAACATCACTTAGCAACATTTACAAGTTGTTTTGTGGTTTGTTTTTTTTTTGTTTTTTTTTTTGTTTTTAAATGTATGATTCAATATAAATGTGTATTGTGAGAATGCACACAGGAAAAATGTGATGTAGTTGAGAAGCAGTATGTGACATCTGCAAAGCAAATACAACTAGGATGACATAATAGCTTGCATTTTACATTATTTCATGTTTTGAGTCCTCAGCAACCTAAGCTGGTTCTGTAGCTTTTGAGTTCACTGGGCAGTATACTTTAAATAAAAAACTGAAGGAAAACTGAAAGTAAAGTAGATGCCACTGTGACAACATATTGAATTTCTTACTGTCTTCTTAGAGGAACCTGTATTTGAGCTTATAATGTGTATAATTGTGCTTATAATATTTTTCCAAACTATTAAAAACTCAGAGCTGAAATAATTCCCCTGTCTGCTATTTTTCCAAACTATTCAAAACTCAGAGCTGAAATAATACCCTTGTCTGCTACCTCATCTGGACACAGACCTCTCTCATCTGCATATTACTCCTTAAAGCGAGGAAGAGGTATATTAAGACACTTCTCCCTGTTGTCACTTCAGTCTTCCTTTTTTTATCAACTTAGTGTCCAGCATTTTCATCTCATTCCCCATAAGAGGCTCCAGAATGAACCGATCCCACCTACTTTGTAGCCTTACTGCTTTGTTCCCAATTGTTTCCCTCCTCATACCCTCATTTTCCTTTTGGAGATTCAGAAAATGTATTGCTACCTAACTGCAGTGCAGCCTGTCATACACCCCCCCCCCCCCCCCCCCCCCCAAAAAGAAAACAAACCAAAAAAAGAGATTTATAGGAGAATAATAAACTATTGAAAATCAGTTCTTGGTGGAACATTGAAAGCATATGCCCCCCCCTGCCTTTAACTTTCTTTCTATTTAAAGAAGAAAAAAAAGATATTGAGCTACCTGAATTATCTTTATTTCCTGTTATGGATACTGAAAGTCTGTTACAACCTCTGCATGCTGTATTGATTTGTGTGTTTCTAGCAAACACAGTAAATGATTTTGATATAGCAGAGACAGGCTGCACTCACAATCTTACTCCTGAATCTCAAACAACAAAGTGAAACTCCAATGAAAAGCACATTTTTCAATTAGATTTCTAATTCATTCACTATACTGAAAGAATCTCGAGAGGTTTCAGATGGAGGCAGATTTTATAAAAAGTGCCAGTCAGCTACAAAAAGGTGCATGATTTTTGGATACTGATCTGATGTTTTTAATCATATCAGAGTGGAATTGACAGTTTGCAGTTATCTTGTTATAGGACTAAAGCAATGTTTGTCCACAAGGGATTAATTACCAGTGTAGGTTTCCAGATGAGCCTGCGCTCATATCACCATTGCTGCCTCACTTACAAGACTTGGATTTTAAATCTGATTTTTCTCATAGGTGACTGTAAAATGAAATGCTGAAAGATTGTTGGAGTCTGCCATAGAAAAAATACTTAATCTTTTTTCTGCTAGTAATCTTCACACTTGGGATTCCCATAAGTCCTGTTATGGACTGTTCCCTTGTTCTGGCTTGGTGCTGTGTACACAAAGGATCTGGCCTGGCTGTTGGGGATGAATGCCTGATGCTAAATTGTCTGTGCAGTGTCTTTGTACCTGAATTCTTATGATTCTATCATTTTTTGAGTCATAGTTTTAGTAGTGCTTGGCTGATGAGAGAGATTGCATTGTTTGAAATTTTTGCGACTGGACCCCAGTTACCTAGGCTAGAAATGGAAATAAGCAGAAATGTTGTGGTGTTAATGCTAAACTAATCTAGCTCTCAAGCCTCACTGATAGGGCAAAATAATTTTACAAAGGGTGGTAGTGGAGGGGTGTTGCTATTGTCAGCAGTGGAAATATCTCATCCTCCTCTTATGGGACTCAGATCCAAAGAGAATAAAGGGGGAGTAGGAACACAGGACTGGAGGAGAGGTCTGAGCTGGAGGCATTTACCTCTTCTGATGACAAAGGTTATCTGTAGGGACAAACTATGCCTGGGAGCATGACTTCATGACTAGGTAACTCAAACTGAAGTGAGGATATTTGTGGTTTCCCTTTCTTGCCACCCTTGACTGCATAGTTGCATCTCCTTTGCCACAGCATTGACACTCAACTGACCAAAAAAAGAAGGATGGTTGAAGGCCTGATCCTGATAAAACTAATCCAGAAAAGGAAAGTGTTGTCTGTGTGAGGTGGAAAAGCTGGCCATAGAATTTAGCAGTCTCAAAGTCTGTGGAAGTCATAAATAAAAAGCAGGCATGAGGGTGGCATTGTAATTGTATTTTCAGGTGTGGCTGTATCTTGATGGTTCAGAATTATTGCTGCATTTGGTTTTTGTTTCTTTCTGCTATAATTAATTTGTGGGTGACCTTTCAGTAAGTTAGCTGACCTCATATGTTTGCCTTTGTTTCAAATAATAGAGCTTTTTTCTTGTATTTAAAATTATTCCTCAGGGATCCTACATTATGAAAACCAAAGTGATTTCAAGATCCAATTCGAATTGTCTCTTGGTGAAAGTTGAGCATACTGATTAATTCTGAGTGAACTATAATGACCCCGGTGCTTAGAATTCATTCTAGTTAAATCTGATTCCTTTAAATAAAACATATTAACCAGTAACTGTGAAGTGGCAGGAAAAAAATATTGATGTTTGTGATAGAGGAACTAGGATTTGAGGTGTTTTTTGGCTGGAGAAAGCTAAGGGAGTGTTTGAAAGTAAGGAAAAAATAAAAAGCTTTATGGTGTTTTATTGAGGGGAGTATTTGAGGAACTATTGGATGAGGGACTGATTAAGTTGAAGGTTTTTTGAGCAAGACTTCAGTCCTAATTTGAACATGCCTTAGAAAGAATTTGAACTGAAACTAATTCTACTTATGAAGAGAAATTAAATATAGGTTTAGTCATGCTAAAGTTAGTAGTGAAAATATTCTTTAGATAGCATACTCTCATGTTACCATTGGACCAGTTCTTCTCATGGAGTGGCAACAGATGCAGTTAAATTTCTCTTTCTGTTCCCCATCCTCTGTCTTTGACAATAACCAAATATTGTAAGGAAAAAAAAGCTGTGTAAATAAAGTCATGTGTGGGAATGATTATAAATAATATGTGTAGAGATCCTTTTGTTTACTTTGTGTGCTTGCCTAGGGCCTTTTTTTTTTTGCTAGAGCACCATCATATGCCAGGTATAGTAATCAGTGATGTCAGAAATGTATATTGATAGTTTATTCTGATTAATTTTATTTTTTATTTACTTCAGTGCTATATAGGCAAAAGAAAATGAAAACACTGCCTTTGCTTTGCTTTTTGACTAGAGCAGTCTGTCAGCTGAGTACATCTGGCCAGGACGTACTTTTATGTGATTACCTACTAAAGATGTAGTACAGGCACATATAAGTTTGATAAACATGCTGATTAAGCAGTTTCTTTACCTCCCATGATGATTATGCTTCTTAGCAAGTTATTTTATGTAGAATTAAACTAATGCAGTTTCTGTCAGTGAAGAACTTTAACCGAGTCATTAATTGTTTATGTGAATTTATATGCTGTACTTTTACCAAAAGATGTTTTTATGTTTTAATATGTCGTGTTTATAGATACAGATATATACACACACACAATAAAAGTGTTCTTTAAGATCCCGATCTTAAAAGAAACAGGAAGCTTATTCTTTTTATGTGTTTTACCTGCAGATAATCCAATTACTCTGTGTAAGTCTACTTATAGAAGAGAGCTAGAGAGCATGAAGAGTTTTGCGAAAAAATCCTTGACCTTGATCCCCACATGGCTTACATAAGCAATGATTACAGTGGGACACAAGAAAGCCTTTACTTAACCAATATAGTTCAGCAAAATCTATCAGTAATATTTTTCTTTTATGTTCTTCATTATGACAGTCATGAGAGCTTTACATTGCTGCATCAGCTGTTTTTATATACTTCTTTTAGTTTCTATGATTTATGGTTTTTAAAAAGGAAAAGAAAGTAGCACATAGCTAAAGCAATGATTTACCTGGTGAATATTTTTAATGTTAAAAAAAAAAAAAAGAAATTTAAATAAGACTTGACAATTTGAGTTATGGTGTATGGAAGAGAGAAGGGAAAAAATGCTTTAAAGGGACTGTTCTGCTCAGAGACATTCCAAGAGCTCTGCAAATCAGTGCTGAGAGTGACGGACTCGTACATCAACCATGACTCTGCACCAACTTGAGTGTAATGAGAACTTCAGTAATTTCGCTCTGCTATGGTTGAATGCTGTTTCTGGGTGAAATTTCATGAGCACGTTAACAGTGAGACCAGGTCTCTTCAGCCTCTTCAGTCTTAGCAGACATAGGTAATTTTAAAAATAGTAATACTTGCCCTAGAAATAGAGTTTTAGTGAACAGCAAACTGTAGCTGTATATGAGAATAACTGTATGCACTACTGCACTTCAGCCATTTGTTTTCCTCTTTTCATTGGTGGTTTCAAATTGCTAGTTCCTTATCAGATAGGTTTGAGATAAAATCTGTAAATGGAGATGTTAAGAACAGTATTGACAGGCAAATTATGAGAACCTGCTGAGGTTTATATTGTACGTTATTGGAATAATTCCCTCTGTGTGAGATGTTAAAAAAGAAAGGAAGGAAGAAACCCCAACATCATAATATGTTTACTCATTCTGGTGCTGCTCTCTTTCTGCCACTCTTACATTAAAAAGTGATGTTTTGTGCTCTTCTTGTAGCTGTAATATGAAACTTCACTATAGCCTGAGATGTTGCAAAGTAAAAGGGGCTGTTCTCTTGACACCAAAGGAAAAAACCTCAGATTTGTGCTTGACAGTCTTCTTTTTGACAATAATTTTAGACATATCCTTTGCTTTAAGAAATACTCATAGTAGTAGTAGATGACCAGTGGATTCTGATAAGATTAGAATGACTTCCAAGCAAGTATTTGTCTTGTTGTACCAAAATAGATCAGAATGAAATTACATCTACATGGTGATGCCAGTCCAGCAGGAAGTCACTGGAAAACTCATGAAGGATTGGCTACCGTTAATACAGAAAACAGTGTTTGTGTGTCCATTTCCTAGCTGCTTATATTGCTTGCCAAATTATGTCATTGATTTCCAGAAATCAGAAGTTTGTCCAAAGGCAATCTGGTTTTGAAAACTGGCAGGAAGTGCCATAGGAGGTATGGTTCCTCTGCTCCCTTGTTGAAAGCATCTTTCTCTGTCTGCCAAACTGCATCTTGTGCTCTGTGAGCTTCAGTGACTGCTATCAGATATCAAGATGACTGTGAGAAGTCACAGAGGCTTTTTTTTCTGGGCTAAAAGGTAGTATGCTTCCCTTCATCCCTCCATATATGTATTATTTTAAAGTTCTGCTGGAGTAATCCGTGTCTGTTTCTTGGACATTGTGCTGTTGCAGTCTGAGGCACAACAGGAAAATGAACTTTGTCCCTCAAGTTTGGAAATTATCAAATTTCTGAATCTTCAGAAACAGAAATAAAATCAGTTTTCAATCCAATTTAGAAAGAGTTTAAAGTTTTCTATAAAACAGCTCTTCAAAATTATTTCTGAAAATGTATCTCAGCACCTTAAAATTATCTTTTCAACTGCTTTCCAGGTATTTGTTAGTTTCCTCATTAAGACATTAATTCTAAAATACAGAATGCTAAAAATGAAGTTTCATTTCAGTGTGAGCAGATGGCACTTTGTTGGAATGGCCTTTGAATTGAAAAGGAAATTTTCATACAAGAACTTTCTGATTTCCTGTTAGCTTTGAAAATGGAACTAATAAGAGTCTGTTGCAGCAGTTTGGACTGAGTACTGGTTCATTAAAAGATCTGATTTAAGGCAGTAATTCTGAACTAAAAAAGTGCAGCAGAGTGAAATTGGATTTTATTACCTTCCTTTCTGCCTATTTGTGTGATAGCCATGGTAAATATAGGCAGGATCTAGATTGAACACCTCCCATAAATATGGAGTCCTTGGGCATTAAGCTCAAGAATGACTGAAGTCCCAATGTTTCTAGGACACATCACAGTTTAATTCCAACTTGTAAGCTTTTCCAGTAAAAGAATTGCAGAACAGTTAGTGTCATTGTCCTAGAAGATAAGTGATTAGATCCTCTCTCCTGCAGAGCAGAACAAATCAATTAGGAGGAGGGAGGGAATATTTGGCCTTTTGGTGCTCAGTCAGGTTGATTCTCAATAATGCTGGTGGCATCTGCATGCTGGAGTGATAGACACAGAGAAACATGAATCAGATTTTAGTCAATTCCAGTCGAAATGCAGAGGTAATTAATAGCATAAGGAAAATTCCTGAGTAAGAATTTGAATATTTCATGTATTGCCAAAAATGTTCTTTTCAGGATTAGGTACTTTACACCCTATCTTAAAATTAATTTTTAAATGAAAAAAGCTTAGCTACAAGAAATTAAGTTTATCTTTGGCTTTTCAGAATCAATCCTGTTAGACATATTATTTTTCTGTACATTATTCCTTAGTCTGTACATTATTTTATTAGTCTGTAGAGCATTATTTTGTGATAATTATCTATTCAATTTAAACCATCTTTTAGTTATTCTTGAGGTGCACATGAACTTGTCAGCATCAAAGATGGAACCTGATGTTACCTGGATAGTGGGACTTGTCTGGAGGAGGCTGGGATTTGTGTTTTGATGTTTCCTGATTATTTTTTTAAAATTATTTTTATTATTTTTCAATTTCTGGTTAGTCATTGCTCTAAAGACTTCTGAGCTGAAGAGGGTAGTAAGGATACTCAGACCAGTTGTTCCTTGATGAGGCTTCATTAATAAAAACTTATTTGACCTTACTGCTACTCTCAGAATTTGACTACATAATTTAAAAACTGTTGAAGGATTACATCCATTCCTGTCTTGTGCCAGCCTTGTTTTTAAGCAGTATGCTCCTAAGCTTGAAAATTACATCTGAAGGTCATGTCGTGTGCCTCTTCATTGCTGTCCATGGAAGAAGCCACATTGTCCAACACGTGTTCCTTGTCTTGGAAGCCTGCTAGTTGTGCTGGACCAGCAGGTTTCCTGTCAATTTGGGTGCCCTTCCAAGGGAAGAAACCTGATGACTGGTCCAGAGGAGCAGAGCTTGTCCTTCATACTGTTTTACACTTCCCAGCAGATAATTTCTCAGCCAGTGCCTTGCTGACCTCTGTAGAGAGCTAATGAAATGCACTCTGTAGTGTTTCTAGAGATGGATGCCACTTCCTACCTTCCACTGTTTAGTTGCCTCTGATAAAACTAAGTGTGCAAAGTCAGAACTAAATGTGAATCAAGCTGTGTTAAGGACAGGGGGTGTGTTTGAGAGAGAGCTGACCTATTCCCATTTGTTTTCTTCTAAGAAACACTGCTAGGGTCTGAAAGATTGCTCTTTGTTGGGAATCTATCTTCTGTTTCATCAGCCTGCAGTTATTTGATTTCCAGTCCCTCATGTCTTGTGACAGGCTCGTAAGAAACTAATGCTGCTGCTGTGACTGCTCAGAGAGAAAAAGGGGAAGGGATGTTATCTGGAATTGTATTGCAAACAGGCTTCACGTAAGGGCTCCCTTCTGTTGTTTACAGCTTTTATCTTCCACCATGTGCTTTGCGTTTTAATCAGACCATGTCTAATTCAGTTTTGGGAATTTGTTCATTACTCAGCCTCTACTGGAGAAGATGATTAATGAACAATATTTGTTGGTTGGTTTGGTTTGTGTTTTTTTTTCCCTCTGCTGTGTATGCAGTGCTGCATGCCACTGCAGTTTGTCTCTTCTTTTTGTAGCCATTGGGTAACTGCTTTTTTTTTTTTTTTTTTTTCCCCTCATGTTTTGCTTCCCTTCCCTCCCACCAATATAAATCTATTTAGGCTTTTTGATGCCTCCCAGGAATATTTAATATTTAACCTCTCAAAAAGTTTGTGTGCCTGCATGTCTCTGCATACATAAAACATATGCAGGTGTTTGTGTGTATTTTAAATTAGATGTGCAATACTTAGTGGTAAGAAACAATAGCTGGTTTTGAACATGTGAAAATTAATTATAAGGCATATAGTGCTTTTCTCTAGAAACAGATTATAAGACAAAAAACCTAATGTGCTTCTTTTCTTTTCCTACAATTACCATTGCAATAAAATTTCAAATTCATAGAATATTTGTCACACAAACAACTGTTCCTGCAGTTATAATTCATAAATAGGGCCAGCAATTAAATTCCAAACAGCCTTTTGGCAGATGCAACAAAAGGGAAAACAGTCTTGTTCTGTATTGAGGAGCCTCTTGTCCTATGAGACAAGCCTGAGAAGAGATAACATGCGTATGGGGCTGATGTGGAGGTCACGCAAGGAGGAATCTTTTAATTTAATTAAAAGAATAATTAATCCTAGAGAGATTCTGTAACCCTCTACAGTTGGATTTTATGGACCTGCACTGTTTGCGAGCCGAAAAGTAAATGAAATTTTGACATTTAAAGATTAAGAAGTGTCACTTTTTTGCCAAGAAGCTTACCTGATGAAGAAAGACTTAGCAAAATATTAAATGTCAATTTGCTGGAAAATAGATAACAGGCAATGCAAAACTTTGCCTCTTACAGTGAAAAGATAATGATAAAAACATTTTTTTTTCAGCACTGACTTGTTCTGATGAAGTTCTGCCTTGAGGACTTTCCACAGTAGAGTCTTATGCACTACAGTATTTGTAAAAGGTGGTATGTTCCAGTGTTCATAAAAGCTAAGACAAGAAGCATTCATATTCTAAAACCTAAGTCATTAGGTGTGAATTTTAAAACAAAATTATACATTAAGAATGTAACAAACAGTGTTTGCATTATTATACTGCCTCGTCCTTTCTGAGAAGTTGAGCTATATGATACAGTGAACTCTGTTTTAACAGAAACAATTGCCTGTGATGAAGTGAGGATTCTTTTGCTTAATGGATATTTGTTTTATCAATTGTCAATGAGCCTCAGCTGCACTTCTCTAGCAGAGAAAAGAGAAAGCTGAAACACCTCAGCTACTGTCCTGCTACTGGTTCAGCATTTCTTGTAATTGGTCTGATAGCAAGGGGTCCTCCTTCATGAAGTGCTGTTCATCACCTCTGTCTCACTAGAATGACATCAATTTATGTGTCTATCATAAAGTTACTGGACCAGCAGTCTGAGACACTGATGGCTTATTTCAACATAGAGTCATCCTCAAATGTAATGAATTTTACTTCCTGAATTTCTCAGATGCAGGAATATTGAAATAATTAGTAGCAAAATTGGGATTTTGCTAGTAGTCTGTAACTTGTAACTTGAGGGATAGCATTTACATGCTTTGCTGTAAGAAATGGAAAAAGCTGTGCTTTCAGATTCTAACATTGCACCCTGATTGCTCAGAAAAGCATCAACTATGTTGAAATGAGCAATAGACACTGACAGTTTTCAAGACTGGACTAAGTTACAAGCACTTAATCAAAGACTGGGTTCCTGAGGCTCACTCCACAGCAGCATCAGCTCTTTTCAGGTCATTCAGGTTAAGCCTGAGTTCCTGGCACTGAGGATTTTCACTAACTAAAGGGAAATGAGAAGGTCCTTATGATCAGTGAACTGGTAGAACTGGGTAGCCACTTCTCTTCCCCCATGTTGATTCAGGATTTTCTGATTGGTTGTTCTAAACTTCTGCATTTAAATATTTTATTCTGGTCCAAACATAATTTTGTTTTGGAAATCATGGATGTTCTCCATAGATTGTGTTAACTGAAACTATTGCAGGCTCCTCAATTGCTATTTCAAGCATAGAGCCACCTGTAAGAAATGAAGTTATAGTGTGTTTAGGTCAGTTCATCTATTCTTTGTGCAATGTTGGAAGTGTATGTAGGGGGTTTCAAAGCCTGGATACTAAAGGATAAAAGATACTTAAAATAAACCCTCATAGGATCTCATAATAGTTGATATCACAGAATCTTTCTGGTTCATAAAGATCATAGAATCCAACTATTAACCTAACTCTACCAACCATTAACCTAACTCTGCCAAGTCCACTGCTTAAACCATGTTCCTAAGCACCACATCTGTACATGTTTTAAACACCTCCACTGGTGATGCCAGTGCTGCTTCTCCTTCCTCTGCTGCAGTAGGTTCATTTAACATTTACTCCTGCACTTGTGATATCCACTTGATCACCTCTTTTCTCACTAATTAAGCAGGAAGAGGAGGAGCTCCCTCAAGTGCAGGACAGCAAATGCAATCAGGAGCTTTGCTTTTAAAGGCAGTAGGAGCTTGGCCTCTTCTGCTAGCTGGGGATTTCACATCTATCAGCGTAGGAGTAGAACACAGGTTATTTCCATCAGCATGACTGTAATTTCTTCTCATTCAAAAGACTCCACAGTGTCACAGCACTCCATGCTGTTTAACTTGTCTTTTACTCTTCACGTGGGGTTTTTTGTTTGTTTTGTTTTTTTTTTGCAGTGGGCCTTAGCCAACCTTCCTCTGTCCCCTCTCCTCTTTTTTCCTTCCTACTCCGTATCTTGGAGGTTGAAAGTGAGCCTGTGTACTTGGCGTGTCACAAAGCTCTAGTCCATGTTTCTTTGTCAAGAGAGGATTTGGAAGAAAATAGGGAATGGCTACTTTGTTATACATGGAAATAAATACTTCACAACAGGGCAGTTTCAGTGCAAAGGAAGATGTCATCTTTGCCAAGGTGCTGCAGCCCGGATTTGGCTTAGAACAGAATATAGGATCTACAGTAGTTGTAATATATTTTCTGTTTAGCTGCAAGAATCGTTTTGTTTTTTTTTCTTTTGAAGGTCAGGCAGCAAGGAAAGAGGAGGTTATAGTGAAGTGGAGGCCAGTAAAAGAGACCCAGTCAAAGAGAGTAGGATTTGAGCAAATGTTTGATAAGATTGTTTCACAGGAAAAAAAAAAAGAGACCATTTGAAATATAGGCAGCTGTTCTAGGGGGAAACATAAAGCAGCAAGTGAGCTAAGGAGAGAAAAGAAAAAGCAGAGCATAGCATGCAAGAAATGGGTAGCAAGAAGAGCTACTCGGGTTACAGAGATGATCAAGGGTACTACAAAAAAAGAAAAAGGGCAGAAAAAAAGAAGATATGAAATTATAAAACTGGGAAAATGGTAAGAGCTGAGGTGAAATATGTAGCTCTAACAACAGAAGTGTTAAAAAACAGGAGAGATGCCTCTTGCAGGTTTCATGTGGAACTGATAGGATTGCTTGGTAGATTTCTGTGTTAGCACACACTTTTCCAAACCTCTTACTTAGTTTACATCCTGTGTAGTGTGTATTCTGTTAGCATGGTTTGAATTACAAAAACTAAAATACCTTGATGCATTTAGAAATGCCATTACAAATCTTTAAAAAAAATCTGTTTGAAGGCTAGGAAAAGCTTAAAGGTAAAAAGTGCAACTTTGAGTGTAAATATGAACTTTCCCTGTAAAATTTGTGAGGAGAGCTGGATTTTAAATCTCTGTGCTACCTTTGAGTCTCATCTTTGTTCTGCCTTTATGAATTCAGATACCTTGTGTTCTTTCCTCCTTCCCCCTCTTTGGAGTGCCTCTGGATTGTTTCACAATTAATCTTTGCTGTCCAGGGAATCCAACCATCTGGGGCTGGGGGCTTCATCCTGCCTTGGTGTCAAGGTCAAAATCTTATAATTTTGGAGGTAGAGTGGGTATTGTGACCCCAGGGTCTGCTGCTGTGTGGTTAAATCCTGTCAGCCTTCTCAGGATGAGGATGTCTCAGGTTCATGTCTGTCAGCTGCTTTATTGAGGGCTTTGGTGACATTTTGTCTAATTTCTTTTGGCAAAAATGTAACAGTATATTCTTGTGAGTACTAAAAGCCTGTGGCATTAAAAACTTCCAGATTAGTAAAAAGAGCTCAGCAGCATTCTTATTACAGTTAAACTGAATATATTTACAGAAGGTGAAACCAACAGTTTTGGCAATGTAATCAAGATTAATTTGCTTTTCTGTAGTTTCTGCATGATATCTTTAATCAAGGTTGGGCACATTATTTATGCTAGGGATGTCATTGCAAAAGGGGAGAATTTGAAATGCCTTTTGCATCTACAGGGTTTGGGATTTTAGCAGGAGATTGAGCTTTCCTTTAGTGCAATTTTCAGGTATAAAGCCTAAGTACTAAGACTTCATGATTGGAATTGCCCATCTCTGCACAATGAGGTATAGTAGGAGTGTAAATGGAAACACATGACCTCTTGTGCTTTTTCTGTGTTGCTTGAATGTTAACAATATCATGATCAGTACAATTTTACTGAAGCTATTGCAATAGCTCTTTTTACACTGGTGTGGTCAGCATACTGATATGTCCTCAAAAATGTATGTAAGTAGATAAGGGTGGGTGCTGGACTCTCCTCTCAAGTGAATAATGAAAGAACTAGATTAAACGGCCTGAAGTTGCACCAGTGAAGGTTTAGACTAGATCTGAGGAAGAAATGATTTGCTGAGGGAGTGGCTAAACATTGGAATGGGCTGCACAGTGAAGTGATGGAATCACCATCCCTGGAAGTAGTTAGAAACCATGTAGATGAGGCACGTAAGGATGTGCTCTTGGGGTGATATGGATATGGGGTAATGTTGACAGCTGGATGTGGTGATGCTAGAGATCTAATTGTGACAATTCTGTGATTCTGTGAAGGGAGGCCACACAAAAAACCAGTTACTCCAAAAATGTCAAATATACCCTCAGTCACACAGAGGGGTTGAAAGGCTAATGCCTATTTGGAGCAAAACTTAAAGATAGTTCAACTCTAACAAATTGGTATTGAAATTTTTTATTTTGACATTTTTTCCAAGTCTTATAAATTTGATTTCTAGTGAATTATTTTTAGACACCTTTTACAGATTTTGTCATTATTTTATGGTGTAGAAGTGTTACAGTAACCCAACTAAATAATTATAAGACTTTTTTTTTTCTTTCATGGGCAAAAGAACTTCAAAAATGTCTGAGATATTATTGCCTAGATTTTTCACTTCCTCCCTCATTCAGCCCTCAAAAAAGGAAGTCTGAATCAGACAGTGACTGATCTGGAAGAATTATGAACCTCTGAGAATAGCTCATAAATTCAACTGCCTCAAATCTGTAGTTGTTGACAACTTTTTCCTTTATCCTTTACCAAATCCATTCTTTTGTTATTAAGAATAAGAAAAGCAAACCTATAGATTGCTTCAAATTGTTTAGAAAGACTTCTTGATATTCTGTTTGAACTGCAAGAACAGCTACTTATCCATTACCTGCAGTAATCTACCTTAGCCATTTATTTATACGAGTTGACTTAATATTTTGAAAGGTTTTCCCCAAACTTGGATGTTCAAATGTCTCTTGCGCATACTTTCTGCTGATACAGTCTTGTGAATAAGGAACTGATGTAGTTGTGAAAGTTAAATGAACCTCCACAGGAAGCAATTGTGAACTCACAGGTCAGCCTTTTCCATTAGAAAGGAAACCAAGGGAAGTCCACTAAAATCTGATCCCCCTTATTGCTTTTGGTCTGTAGAAGATGTAATCTTTGGTATTGAAAGGAGGTGTGGCAGTCATCATGCCAGATTAATGCTGGAAACCACAGTCCTGAGAAAGCTTAAAAAGACTTTTAAAAACTAAATCTGTAGGCATCCATTAAAAACCTGAGTTCTGCTGCTTTATTCAGATGAGTAGCTGTGTTGAATTTTAAAGAGTTTGGCATATTCATGTGGTTAAGATGAATTATTTCTGGTAAAAAATGTTTTTGTGTCTGCTCAGTTTGGAGTAAGATAGATTACTTCCACTGTATGTGGTTGTACTCAGTGGTCTAGACATATGGGCTATTGTGTTGACTAAGCTATCTTAGCAATTCTGTCAGCAAAAAGTTTACATATTTTTTGTTATGGTAGCAGTCCAAGTTTCTCAACATTCATCTACCTTTCTTACCATCTGTAAAGAACATTGCTGTTTTTTGTTTTTTTTTTTAAGATTCATTATTTATTCATCTTAATTTAGGAAACTGCCTTATCAGAAACTGAGCTGAAGTCCACATATAAAGCACAATCCAGATCATAAAGAGAACCAGATGCAGGGGAATGCCTTGCATTCCTAGTGGTCTCCAAATATGTGGTCTAGCATTTCTGGCAAAATACACATCACAAATTAATCTTTCACTGCCAGTTTTGCCATTATATACCACTGCTCTGAACATGCATTTAAATAACGAAACATTGAATTCCAGTTACCTGTTCTGTATGATAACTGTGTGTATTTAAAAATACGTATAAAATATGTAGAGTGAAAGAGATTATTGAGAAACTGTTTAAGCTGTGCAGCCTGCAAATAGTCCTATTACAAATAGTAAAGTATAGAAAGTAAAGAAAGTATAGTGAAGACTGCCCTTCTTGCTTAAGGTACAAGGATGGTAGAAAGTATTGGAAGCCTGGGTTTACATTTACATTTTTTTTCTGAGAAGTAACTGACCCAGTCCTTACATGTTTCCAATTAAATATGTTTACATTTGATTTGTGCACCATTTTTTTTTCTATAACCTTAATTGAATAAAGGTTTTTTTTTGATATCCTGAGCAAAATTAGTCTTTCTGAAGAGATGCTCTTGAGCATTTTAGAACAGTGGTTTACAGGCAACTTTGAGTGTACTCCTGCAAAGCTCCCAGCTAATCAAACAGGAGGCTCTGTGACCAACACCACTGGCAGGGAAGTGAACCTGAGCTGTTCCATGCTAAGGGTTAGTGAGCTGGGACCCAGTGTGAAGGCAGACCTGGATTCTGGTTTGGAGTATGGGCAATCTAAGCTTGTGTTTTCTTTCAGAAATACAGTTTGTGCTTTCGAGGAGTAAGGGTTACCTGTTCCAATAAGGTGCTTAAGCTCTGAGACAACTGAGTGAGTAGGCAAGAGGACTTGCTGAAAAAGAATTTCATTAAATAAGCAAAATGACTCTGTTTCTAGAATTCAGAAGGTCATCACGCTATTATCATCCAATGTTCTTATGTGTGTATTTAATCTTTAACATTTTTTTTAAACTTGTATGTGATCAATTTGCAATGCAAGTTGACAAAAGAGAAACAGAAGATACTAAAATTCTGTTTTTACTGTGAGATGATTTGAACTGGTATTTGTATCTTTAGAATGTTCCTGTTTATTTTAGTATTATTAATATTATTATTGAGTTCTTCAGAGTTTCACTCATTGCTCAGATGAAGAAACTGAAGCAGAAATGTATTTACTGAGTGTACTGAGCAATCGATAATGTAAGATAGAATTCTTGCTGACCCACCTCTTACTTGTTGGGTCATGCTGCTTTTAATTCTTTGCTTATTCAAGATTTTAAGATGGCATTAAGTTTGTGTTTTGTTTGTTTATTTTTAATGCTTTATTTTGCAGTATGTGTTACCTCTGTTTTGGCTTTTCCTTTGAGCTACAGCAGTTTACTTTGCTCTTAAATAATTTCCTTGCAGCATGCTACGTTTAGTTCCACTTGAATGCTTAGAAATATAAAATATTTGCCTTGTAGAAATGAGGTTGACACATGGCTAGAAGAAATTTACAGCTGGTGACAGCAGCAAACTTTGTATAATACAATTTAGTCACCATCTTGCATTAGTTTGGATTGTGGAAGTGCAAGAAACCTGGAGTGTGCATGAAAGGCGTTTGTTTCCTTATGTAATCCCTGAACTAACTTTTTTAGGCAACCTGTCTAGTAAAGGGGCAGTTCACAGATAGAGTCACTTCAGCAAAACAGAATGTAAAACTAAACCACACTGATCTTTTCAGTACTTCTGCATACTTTGCAAAGAAATTACAGTATGTGCTGGATTACTTCAGCTTTTGCCCAGGAAAATCAGAATCGTGCAGGACATTCAGATTTGCTGCAATATATATTCTGACTGTATCTGGGACTGGGAGTACCTATGATATATACACCTATGGTGCACCTACTAGTTTCAAAATATGGAGTAGAAAATGTCTCTTGAATGAAGAATCAAATTATTTTTTTTGGCTGGCTGATACCCTCCGTGAATAACACTGAATTAACTTGTTAATTTTTGAACTGTAGATGTAAAACTGAATACTGTATCTTTAGAGAAAATGAATGCATGAAATCATGCTTTCCCAAACAAGTATAAACTAATGAATTGCCAAACTGTTATCTTTCTCTACTAAAACATTTACGATCTACAGGAGTGACCTGGAGTTTTCAAGAACCATTAAGTTTGTTATCAACTGAAGAAGCCAAGAATTAATTAAATGTTTTAAGTCTGTGTGCTGGGGCAGCTTACAAAATGGTGGATTGTTAGCCAGAATACAGGTTTTTTGTATCTTCTTTATGTAGCTACATCTGAAGTATTGTTTTGTTTACAGGGCTGTAGGAAGAGAGGTAATGGATGTTTACAACTGGTGCACTCTCTGGGGGGACAAATGTCCCATGGGTATAGGAAGCATTTCAGTTCCATAACTGAAGTAGTATTTTTCTGACTTCTTAGATGGTTTCTCTACAGACTAAAACCATAGATTTGTATCCATCTTAAAAATAATAAATCCCTATTTAAGGTAAGATTTTACATCATCCTAATAATTTCATCATAACATTTCTTTCTGGGAGTGTGTATTCATCCTGTTGTCAACCTTAATATTATTAAATGCTCAATAAAGCAGTTAATGTTTCAGAATGTTCAGTGTTTAGTGATAACCTAAAGCCAGCAAATGCAACTGACAGTTTTAGCACTTGCTGTTATTATTAAATTAAACCCCAAGAAGTTGGGTATCCTAACCCTCAAATAATACAACTTCAAAGGTGTGTGAGCTTATTAAAACTTTAAAGGTTTTCTTTAACGTGACATAGTTTATCTGGTTTTAATGTTGGAGAGAAAGTGTTACCTCTCATTCACAGACTTGCTGAATAGCCTCATAATCTTATGTGTCTGCCTTAATATTTCCCCCCCCTATACTCCCATTGCTCATTTCTGTGTAATATCAGAAACCAATTTTGTGAGTTCCTTGTGTTAAAAAGATTTGTTCAAGGAGGTGGATTAGCACACTTTTGGGTGCCATTAAAAACATTGTTTCCATCCTTGTGTAAACCTTTTCAAAAATCCAGATATTTTCATAAACTTCAAATTTAGCCAGCAGGGGTCAGTTTAGTACCAATGGAAACTGAAGCTGCAGGACTGCATGCTTGAGCAGGAATGACTGAAGCTTGTATAATCAGCCTACAAATAAATTATGTATAAAACTTGGTAGACAGTCACTAAATCTGTCTCTGCTATTCCTACTGGATTTTGGGTTTCAGTCCATTTCTTAAAAATAAATGAAAAAAAAAATTCCTGTAGTTTTGCTATTTCCCACAATATTTTCAGTCATATGGATGGTGCATCTGCCAGTTTGCAAAAACCCCTACAGATTCATTACAGAAAACATAGGAGCAATAAGATAGGAAAGACTAATTTCTGTGTTGACTGACATTTAAACTGAAAAATTGACCCTGAGGTAGGTACATGGAAGTCTTCATGTCAAGCTCTTCAAACGCAGGAATTTGAAGTCGGTAGCAGAGGGGCTACCCACCAACTGAAGTTTCTTATCCCTCCCACCTGCCTTCTTGCTATGAAGAAATCTGCTTTGACTCTGCTACAGCCACCCGTGTTTGCATTTTTGAATTTCTACTGTTTGCCTGAGATCATGACTGGCCTTATTGTTCATAGAGAGAAGCATGTCTAACATAAAAATCAGAAGGCAGGAGGACGATAAAATAAGGAAAAATAAATTGGTGTCCAGTAAGATAAGGGAAGTCCCTCTTAGCTTCATGTTTTGCCTGCAGAGAAAGCAACTCCATGTATCTGGCTTTGTCTTCTCTTTGCACTCCTTGACACTTTGCTGCATGCTGCAAATATGGAGTAACTGCCAAAGTGCATCCAGTTTTAGATTCTTGCGTGCCAGGTAAAAGTCAATGACAGAATATATCTTTTAGAAAGGCTTTCTTGTTAGCTCAATAGTGACACCTTAGACATTCTTGGTTTGCATGTGATCATTATTGCACAAGAAGTACATAGATGACTTTTTCCCTTGTGAATTTTAAGAACCTCAAGGGGACATTAAGACTAATGTGAAAATTTGAGCTCAGCAGGGTGATTAAACTTAACTTGTTCTGTATTTGATTACTACTGTTATCTAACATAAACAATAAGGCTGTTAAAATAGTTATATTTAAAGAACTGTTCTGAAAAAGAGTACTTACCTTTTTTTTCCTCAGCTTTATTTTTTTGTTCTGTTCTGATTCCTAGCCACCGTCATTAAAATTAGGTCCAATACCAAATGGTTTTAATAATACCATTGATGTAATGAGTATGTAATGGTATTTAATAATACCATTGATGTAATGGTGTAACTGAGACCAGGGTTACAATGAGCTGTGTTTTAATGAAAGTATGAGAGGAACCGTAATATTGAGAACATTAAAAAATTGTTTTTGATTCAAACGTGTGGCCTGGCCCACTCCAGACTAAAATAGCATCACATGTTTCAAAATTAGTAGACTGGAATAACATTATGTTATTGTGAAATTTTATAACTGTGGCTGAAGAAGCAGCAAATATAAAAGCTTTCAATTGGCCTTTTTGTTTGTTGTTCTTTTTTAAAATCTCCTTTTCTTTGGAAGCTGTATCATCATCCTGTTTTTCTCTGTAATTCTATTTCCACTCTGTCACACTCTGCAGACTATGTAACTGAAATGGATGTGACCTTATGCATTACTAAAATGTATCTAATTGTATTACACAAATTCAGGGTGGGGACATAACTTCTGTTTCTATTTGTCCTCATTTCTCAGAGATTTGTTGTGATCTTTTAGACTTTGTCTGGTATTTCAGGCTAGTGTAAGATTCCCCAAACTTTGGGAATGCCAGATACTCTATGTGTACATTTCTAAAAGGTGTTGCAGGACTTATGGGCTTGGCCATCTTTCTTTGGAAGGAGGTCAGAAATAAATCTTTATTGACTGCTACCTTTCAAATAATTTTAAGAGAATCATCTTGCCATGAAGAAAGAACACTCCTTACAATGATCTTGCACGAAGTTTTGTTTTGTGAAAAGCAGAATAAATTAATTTTGACCATTTTAAACAAAATGTATTGCTATTTAAAAACTACATTGTTGATTCTTCACCTCTTGACTGACTTTCCATTATGCCCTTACAGAGATTATGAAAAATTGCTGGTTGAAGGATTGCTAGTGCTTACAGTACAAGTATTGAGTTGCATTTTCCTTCCTGAGTTTAGAGATTAGTTGTCTTGATAACTCTGAGTTCAAAAAGTAGCTGGGAGCTGCTGCCTCTCTTGCTTGTCCCTTTTGAGCTGCCACAATTCAGAGCTCTTTGCCTCCTTTGTGTCATTCCACGTGTTTGTGTCTGCATAGGCACCTGTGCTTTGTTGTTCTGTTTTCCTGGACAGACAACTAAAGTTGTTTTCTTGACATCCTACTGTCCCTGGGATGGATATACAAGTCCTGGAGAGAGGCCTTCTGTTACTATTCTTTATACTCAGTAGTATCCTTGAAAGAAAGTATTAGAGGTGTCTTCCCCTGTTCTCCAAGATTTTATTGCTTCCTTCCTCCATTATGCTCTTGCACTGTAAGTGTGCCAGAAACCTCCCTTGCAGGGTCTGTATTCAAATGCTCAATCTTTGCTCAAGTCTTAGCAACAGGATTGCTTGCTTAGAACCATTTGTGGCTCTCCGTTTGATCTTCTGCAAAGAAAAAAATCTTTTATTTTTTCAACTGCTTCTCTCCCTTTGAATAGATAAAGCTTTTCCCATAAGGAGCATTTAGATTTCAGCTCCTTATTTAACAGAAAGTTAAGTGTCTTGAAGAAATATGGCTTTAAATGCAATAGTTCTAGCAAGAAGATTTCTGGACAAGTATCTCTTGTGTTGCTATTCAGAGATCCAAAATAATCCGGGGTCTCCCACTTTTGTGTGCTAGGGTGTTAGAGGGGGACTGCTACATTTTCTGCAGAGGGGAAGAGGGAAGGAGAACCAGAACTGTTAAGACTCTTGAATTGCTGTTCCAGCCCCTGCTATTACCTTCAGTGTCTCTTCAAGTGGAACATAACCTCAGGTGCCCAAAGCAGTGCTCTGTTGTGGAGAGGTTTTTGCTTCTCAGAACATACATATGTCAGGCATACAGTGTGGTGTCTGCAAGATGTGGGAAATGGTTTGAGAGGAAAATACATTACAAAATTGGCAAAACTCTCAATGATATGGAAGTAATTTGCTGTAATCAGCAGGTTTTCTGATGCAATCACTTGATAATTGCATACTTTGAGGTTAATAACATATCATAACAAAGAACAGGAAACCACTATGTCTGTAAGTGGAGATGTTACTTTAAAATGTGTACAAACCCCATGTGCATAAAATGCCTCACAGGATGGGAGGTGGTGAGAACTTCTTTTCCTATTTGTTTTGCAATCAGCTCTAATAAGGTAGGTGGTCTAAGAAACAATTTGCAAAAGACTCTTAAAGTCAAACGATTCTCAGGAGTACAGTGTTTCAGTGCAAACCTTGAAAAGGAATCACTTCTATATGGAAGTACCTAGGAGAGTGCTAGTGTCCCCAAATTTATGCTGCTGGGTAAAAAAAAAAAGAAATTGCACAAGAAAATAAAAGACAACACTACCTGCGTTAAAACTGACGAAGCTCCTTATCCTCAGGAAGATTTACACCTTTGCAACTCAAAGATCTCTTACTTCAAGTGATTGATTTCAGTGTTGTCCAATGACTGAGGCAGAGCAGGTCTGTGCTTGTCCTGATCAGAGGATCTGCAAGGCAGCAGTAACATGTGTCTCTTGTGGCTATTAAATCTGAATTTCTCAATCTGCTTTAGTTATACTTGGGCCAATAGCTAGGGAATTAATTTCACAGGGAGCCAGGAAGCAAATGAGCAGTGTTCTGAGATGGGTTAGAAGATTCTTGGTACATGGACATTGCTTGTCTTATTTTTATGCTGAATGAATGCAATCTGAGCTTCCCTTGAAAACACAAAGAAGCTAAATGCTGGTGAAAATATGAAATGAAATGGGCTAAAGGAAAACTAGCAGACCAGAATGCTAAAAGTATTTTCTATTGCATTGCTCAATATTGCCAAATGGTTCTTAAAACTGGTGTAGGATAATATACCTGAGAAATGTGAAGGGGGGAGTGCAGTGGTGCTGGTTATTAGCATTCAGGTATGTCTGTAGCTGCTTCCATCAAACAGCCTTCAAGGACACCTGCTGAAGGAGAGGAAATCAGAGAATAATGAGACCCACTATGTAGGAGGGTGTTTAGAAGCAATGGAGATGGGTGTTGACAAGCAATGGGTTTCAGGCAGGATTTTCAGCAGTTCTGCTTGGTGACTGGTGGGTTTAGTTAAGAGAGCATCTTGACTTTTGAATTCATCTTCTCTAAAACAAAGCAATACATATTGAACTTCAGCATTCAGAAATAATCTTGGTTGTCTGTACTGGGGCTTGAGAACTTCCCGTGAGCCGTGTACTCTTCCTTCCAAGCAGGTATAGTCACCGAAGGAGCCAGGAATTAAGTCAGATTCTGGGATTTTCAGCTGTGATCTGAGTTAGAGAAGCTCAGATTTGCATTAAGGTCTAGCCAAAGGTGGGCAAAAATACTTACTTTGGAAGACTGTCTAATGGCTGGAGACCTTTAGCATTTTTGACATTTTGGGACCTAATGGTTTAAGCAGCTGTATGATTTGGCCTCTGCTGTGCAGAATCTGATCTATGTGTATCATTTGTAATATGACTTCTGATGCTTTCTAAGCAATCTTAGTCATGGCTTGGCTTTGAGAACAAAGATTTCAGCAGGGCTCCTCCCAGGCTTGCTGCCAGCACACTGAGGGCTAATAAGGCCGATGTGGGACAGGCAGTGCAGCTGCAAAAGGTCCAGCAGAAAGTGTCCTGTGAGGGGACAGCCAAGGCACCGTTCTTCCTGTGCTGTCTTTTCTCCTCCAGACTGATTCTCTGGGTGTTCCCAAAGGAGGCAGTAGTGTTATGGATGGTGTTGTCTCCATGTCTCCTGACTGGAGGCCAGAGTGGATCACTGATGGCAGTCAGTACGGCCAAAGCTGAAGAATTGCTTAGGGATTCCTTGTGTCTCCTCTTTGGGAAGTTCACCATAGAGCAGGATCTTAGGGAGGTGGTGATCCTCCATCCTGGAGACATGCCCTGCCCAGCACAGCTGTGTCCTCAGTAGCATGGCCTCAGTACTGGTGACCCCTGCCTGTTCAAGGACAGTGACATTGGTCACACAGTCACCTGTGTGTAGCGGGAGGAGAGCGAGGTTAGCCTGCTGCTAAGAACACAACCAGCCACTCTCCAAGCTAGCTCTAGAGTGAGCTTGGGTCTGGCCAAGTTCTGTGGGTGTGTCCCACCTTTATTGGCCCCCCGGCCTTGCTCATGCCCAATAGGGGCCTGTGCTAATCAGGCACAGGTGGACTCACACCCACTCACTGGCAATTCAAGGCACCTGATTTATCTTGTTTCTCTACATTTCCCCCCCCTTTTTTTTTTTTTTTTTTTTTTTTTTTTTTTTTTTTTTTGTGTTTTTTTTTTTTTTTTTTTTTTTTTTTTTTTTTTGTGTTTTTTTTTTTTTTTTTTTTTTTTTGTGGTTTTGTTTTGTTTTGTTTTGTTGAAAAAGGGGGGGGTATAATCAAAAGTCATGAATTAGGTATGTTGGTTGTTCCTTGGGGGTCTATTTGTGGCAGGGCGCGTCCACTTACTGGGCACCCAGAGGGGTCCGTGGTCTGTGGATACGCAACTATAACCCCTCCCGGTGAACAACAGTGGTTTTGGCCCTAGCCACTGGCCTGTTGAAGGATCTTTATAATAGATCTGTACGTCCGGCATACGATTGATCTTTTGTGAAGAGTAGTGCAACAGCACGGGGGGTTGCTCTGAGTCGCGGCTTGGGCTAAGAAAATTTAGTGTGAAAAGTACCTTGCCCAGCCGCATCTGTGGGTCCGTCTCCTTGCTGTCCTTCTGTTTCTGTAGATATGTCTTCAGGGTGCGATGAGCTCTTTCTACGATCGCTTGGCCTGAAGACGAATGGGGGATTCCCGTGATGTGCTTTACCCCCCAAGTAGCAAAGAATTGTTGGACTTTCCCACCTGTATAGGCGGGTGCGTTGTCGGTTTTTACTACTTGGGGGACCCCCATGACAGCAAAACAGTTTGTTAAATGACGGACCACATGTAGAGCTTTCTCCCCCGTTTGAGCTGTTGCCCAAATCATTCCGGAGAAGGTGTCCACTGTTACATGGACATACTTTAATCGTCCAAATTCTGGGACATGGGTGACGTCCATTTGCCACGTCTCGCCAGCTTGCAATCCACGCGGGTTTACTCCCATACCCAGGGCCGGGCCAAATTGCGCGCACTGGGGGCAGGCTCTAACAATTCCTTTAGCATCCTCCCATGGTATAGAGAACATGCGCTTTAATGCCCTGGCGTTTTGATGAAATAGGGAGTGGCTGTCCCGAGCCTTTGCAAACTGGCTCACCGGGCTCTGAATCCCTAGGCTGACCAGGGAGTCAGCCTTTGCATTTCCCTCACCCAGTCCCAGGGATGTTTTATGACTTCGAATATGAAGGATACAGCAGGGCTCTGTTCGGACTTTTAGTGCTCGTTGTAACATGTAAAAGAGTTCTAGCAGACGCTTGTTCCGTACTGGTTTAATAATAGCATCTTCAATACGGTTTGCCACTCCGACTGCATATTGTGAGTCGGAGACTATGTTGAGGGGAGCCCGTTGCCACTGTGTGAGAGCCCAAATGATGGCCAGTAGTTCCAGCGTTTGTAGATTGTCTTCCGCAGTGCCTGGAATCAGATGATGTTTCCACCGACCTTTGTCTTGCCATACGCAGGCGGCCGTTTTTGATCTTTTTCCGGCATCGGTGAATACCGTAATGCCAGACACTGGGCGTTCTGAAACCGATGGACGTTCGATCCACTGGAACTGGCTGATCGCTTGCAGACGTTTATGTCTTGGGCCTCCGTGGCGGACTTCCCCAGAATAACCGAATAGTGCCAGTTGTAGAGGCTCGGAGCGTTGTAATAGCCAGTCGAAATCAGCTGTTTTTATGGGGATGCTAATCCATCCTGGCTCCTGACCGTCTACTTCTAAACAACGCTGCCGTCCTTTCCGTATCAGAAGTGCTATTATTTCGGTCTGCTGCCAAACACCCTTCTGTGGAGTGTGTGGTGTGAATAGCCACTCCAAGATGGCTATAGAGTCCGAAGTTGGGGACCTCTGCTTATGTTGACGTTTTTCGGTGGCGTGAGAATATTCCCCATTTTCCTTATTCCAGCAGAAGTCCTGGAGTAGTAGCGCGAATGGGTATGATGGATGGTTGCATACCCAGATCCCAATGGGTTGTGCGGCATCCCGCCGATCCGCGTAGCTGGTTGCCAGTTTATGGACGACCTGCTTTAAAGCCTTAGTGTGGTTGTCTGTCCAGTGTACTAACGTACCTGGATGCGTGCCCCGTAACAGTGACAAGAAGGGGTGGATATCTGTATTGGTAAGACCTATTATGGGTCGGACCCATTGGAGTTCACCCACTAATTTTTGAGCATCGTTCAAAGTTTTGATTGAACTTATTACTTCCAGTTTTTGAGGTCTTACCATCGCGTGGGTGACTTTCCACCCCAAGTAGCTCCAAGGTGATTTCGTTTGCACTTTTTCAGGAGCCACTATTAATCCTTTGGTCTTTAGTCGGTTGGTCACTGTTTGACTGAAGTCTTCGGGGAATGGGGCTTTTTGGCAAAATAGTATGTCGTCCATATAGTGATATATTAATGTATCTGGCATCTCATTGCGGATTGGTGATAATGCCCAGGCCACGTACATCTGGCATATCGTCGGGGAATTTTTCATCCCCTGTGGCAGGACAACCCATTCGTACCTTTTCGCAGGTTCACTTTTGTTGATTGAAGGAACTGTGAACGCGAATCGCGCTGCGTCTTCGGGGTGTAGAGGAATGTTGAAAAAACAGTCTTTCAGGTCAAGGACCAGAAGGTGCCAATCTCTAGGTAGCATCGTGAGTAAGGGCATCCCGGGTTGGAGGGTGCCCATTGGCCACATCTGGTCGTTGACTTTACGTAGGTCTTGAATTAACCGCCATTTGCCCGATTTTTTGGGAACCACAAATATAGGTGTGTTCCACGGGCTGACCGATGGTTGTATATGACCTGCGTCAAGTTGTTCTTTCACCAATTCTTTTGCGATTTGAAGCCGCTCTTTTTGTAACGGCCACTGCTCCACCCAGACAGGGATATCTGACTTCCATTTTAGCCTGGGTGTCGGCGGCACTTTCGCAGTGGCCCTTATTGAAAATCCTGGAGGGGTCGGGTGGGTTCGGGGATGGATAGAACTGCTCCAAGCTGGCTCAGAACCTCCCTCCCGATCAGACCTCCGAGTTGTCCTGGTAAGTTTAGGACATACGGACACACGGATATTTTTTGTCCTTCTGGAAAATGGAGTTGGATTGGCTCCAGGGCTTGTTGAGGGGTGGATCCACCACCCACTCCTTGGACAGCATCGCGGGCTTGTACCAATTTCCAGTGATGGGGCCATACGCTATGATTGATAATCGTAACGTCGGCCCCCGTATCCATCATCACCGAAATCGTTTTCCCTTCGTTTTTTGCGACCATTTTTATGACTATAATGGGTCTACTTTTCATTTGTTGAACCAGGCTTACTACTGTATTGCCTGATGACCCAAAGCCTTGGTCGCCCCGCAGTGTGTGGGTATTTTTTCCCAAATTTATTTTTGGGATGAGAACTAGTTGTGCTACCTTGGTCCCAGCCTTGATTACTAGGGGAGGTGCTAATGTGAAGCAAGTCACCATTATTTCCCCCGTTGAGTCGGCATCTATGACTCCGGGTAGCACAACGAGTCCTGCCATACCCGTTGATGATCGTCCTATCAGTAGAGCCCCAATCGTTCCATTTTCCTTATGTATCGGTCCGCGAATCCCAGTTGGTAGCTGGTAAATTCGAGTTGTTATTAACGTCATATCTATTGAACAGGGCACGTCGAAACCAAGGCTCCCTCTTGTGGCAGGAGCGGAGAGTCGTTGTAGAGCGCTGGCCCTGCCACTTGTGTCCCGGCGCGGGGGCCCTGCGCGCTGCCGCGCCAGTTTTTTGCCGACCAGCACGATTCAGTGCTGTGGGTGTCCGTTTGGCATCGGTCGCACCAAACCGTGGCCGAGCATCTCGTTGTGGAGTGCCCCGATATTCCGCAACGTCGGCAGAGGGAGGCGGGGTTTCTACGATTGTTGGTGGGGTTTCTTTGGTTGTTCTTTTTCCTAGTAAACTGCCTATGTTCACCCAGACGCTGTGCTACTGCCGCGAGTAGTTTTTGGGTGGGTTCCAGGGCTGCGGCAAAGGCGTTGGCCATCCCCTGGTGTTGTTGATTTTGGGTGGCTCTAGCCGCGACCTCTAACATATCTGAAACCCCAGCTGTTTTTGGCAGCGTCGAGAATAAGGATTTCATTCTCGGATTAGCATTGTCAAAGGCCAAGAGTTTAAACATTGCGTCTCTTTGCTCGGCTCCTAGTTCGGACTGAGCCGTAATCGCCTGCCATAGCCTATCCACGAAGTGTTGGAAAGGCTCGTTCACTCCTTGCTTCACCGCGGTGAACGACGGAAGCGGGGTGGGTTCAGGGACCACATTGAACGCTTGTCGGGCCAGCCGTGCTGCGGCGTGATGTATCGGCGGTGGAAATTGCAACTGGATTTGCATGTCTGCGTACTGACCTGCCCCTGTCAGCATTTCGCCCGTTATTCCTGTTAACGGGTCGCCGGCTATTCGGGGGCGGATTGCCTCCATGTGAGCCAGTCGCTCCCATTCCTTTATCCAGACGATCTGCTGGGATGGAGTGAGCAGATATCTGGCCAAATTTCGGCAATCCAGTGGACAGTTCGTATCCGCTGTAAATAGCCAATCCAGGATGGCTTGGCCGCTTTCCGATCTCAACCCCTCTTCCCTTAAGGTCTTTTTAGCCTGCTGGAGCGTCTTCCACCCGTGTTGTTCGTAACTAGGCGGCCCATTGTTGTCATAGATAATAGGGAACGCCTTGTTACTGGGCTCCCAGCCCCCCTCGATGATGGCGTCACGGATGATACCGGACCATCGTCCGGGTTGGGACATGGGGGTGCCCTGGCTGCTCTGCTTTGGTAATATTGGCGTAGGCGTGGTTTCCTCATCATCGTCGAGGATGGGGGGTGGTTCCCTGTAAGTTTGAAACGGGGTCCTCTGCTCCAAGTTTGATATTCGCTTTTCTAGTGACTTTATCGTCTGGGCGGTTTGTTCTAGCAATGCTTTTATTGACGATTCTGGTCCCACCGGGGTGGTTGATGGGATGGTTGTTGCCTCGTTGCCCTTACTTCCTGGGTTGGGGGTCTCTCTTTCGCTTATTGATGGGTTTGCACTTCCTGATGCTTTTTCCTTCTGACGTTCGAAGTCGGAGAGGAATTCGGCCACGGTATGGTGGATCTTCCCTCTCATTCCTTTAACGGCAAAGCTGTTAGTTGTCAGAATTGGAAAAGCCTTTTTGGTTTCCTCCGTCTCAGTTGGCAGTGGAGGTGCCGAGGGAACCACGGCGTCTTCTATCACCGGGGGTGGTGTCTTAACGAGGCTGCCGTTTTTCGGTGCTTCGTCTATGGCCGTAATGGTGATCCTTACCTCCCTTTTTATCTCCTCTAGGGAGCTTATCACCATTTTCCAGGTGGCTTCCACCCCTTTCATATTCTTCTGAGCCTCCTTCTCATGAAGTTCGTTTAGTAGGTCTCGGACCTCCCTCAAAAGCATACGGGTAGCACTTGCAGAGTGTGCTGATCCCTGTTCGGAGGGGGTGCTTGTAGCCAAACCCATTTTTGTGATAATTAGAAAGAATAAGAAGTTTTCTTACCCGAATAGGGCTGTTGTTCACGCCGGGTCTTCGCTCTGACGAAAGTGTTTGGCTTAGACCGAGGGTCTATGCCCGCATTCTCCACCAGATGTAGCGGGAGGAGAGCGAGGTTAGCCTGCTGCTAAGAACACAACCAGCCACTCTCCAAGCTAGCTCTAGAGTGAGCTTGGGTCTGGCCAAGTTCTGTGGGTGTGTCCCACCTTTATTGGCCCCCCGGCCTTGCTCATGCCCAATAGGGGCCTGTGCTAATCAGGCACAGGTGGACTCACACCCACTCACTGGCAATTCAAGGCACCTGATTTATCTTGTTTCTCTACACCTGTGGATGTTTAGGATTGTACAGAAGCAGCACTGATGGAAGCATTCAAGGGGTCACAGGTGGTGGCAGTAGATGACCCATGATTCAGACCCATATAAAAGAGTAGACGGCTCTGTAGACACTCATCTTTGTACTTTTTTTTAGGTGTTTATTGCTCCAGACTCTTTTATGAAGTCCTCTGAATGCACTCTATGCCTTTGCTAATCTGGTGTCTATCTCTTGGTGTCTGAGGAAAAAATGCATCCCAGCCAGCTGCACTGCTGGACTGTCTTAAGCTCTGATTCACCTATGGTGATGTGGGGATGATGGAAGTCTTCCTGTGGTGCAGGCTGGTAGAGAACTTCTGTCTTCTTCAAGTTGACTTCCAGCCCAAAAAGCTCTGCAGCCTCTGCAAAGCAGGGTGTTATGTACTTGCAGAGCTGTGTGAGCAACGAGGGCGGCATTGTCAGGAAAAAGCAACTTTGGGACATGGAATTTAGGGTCTTGGTGTGTTCCTTCAGTCTCCTTAGGTTGAATAGGCTCCTGTTGGTATGATATTGGATGTAAATGTTTTTTTTTTCATTGAGGACTGACTTGGCCCTTTAGAGAACTGTGCTGAAGAAGATTGTGAAAAGAGTGGGTGTGAGAACACATCCTTGTTTTACACCATTGATTATTGGGAAGGATTCAGGGAATGCATCACCATATCTGATTTGAACCCACTGATCATCATGTACCAGGATGACAATTTTGAGGGACTTGGTGGGGCATCGGAATGACCTGTTGGCAAATTTTCAAGTTTAGAGGTGGTGGAGTTTTTGATCATAAAGCCAGTTCCTGAGAGGAGTTTGTTTTCGGTTTGCCTGACCAAACAGAGTGTGTAGCTGGCACCATGTTCTTTAGGACTGCCTTCTTCATGAAGATAAAGTCCTGACAGTTTGTGAGCAGTTAGAGCAGAAAAACTCAGGATGCCCACTGTCTGCTGTATCAAGCATGGTTCTGATGTTCCAACATGCCAGTGTCAATCTGAACACACCTTTAGAGGCAGGTGTATGCCTTTGTCCCTTTTTCTTTGTTCAACCACATCAGAAGATGCTCTTTTACCATGGCTAAGCCAACTGGGTGGGGGGTGGAGAGGAGCTTTGATTTGGCCACCTTTTCCAGGCTCCTCTCCATCTGGAGCAAGCAGTGCTCTCTTCTGGGTCAGTCTCAAACAACCACTGTCCTGAGCTGCCTGCATGCAGAGTTGGGTCTGTGACTTTCAGTGCACCTTTCACCTCCTGTTTCAACCCTCACCTGTTGCTACAGGGGCTTTACAAGTATGGGTCTTTTAGGTGGCTTTTTTAGGTGAGGCACAGCGTGCGGGGAACTGGCCTCACCCTTTACTCCTAAGGTTCATCTGCCATGGACAGTGACAGCAAAGTCCTCAGGACATAGGTTTACTTAGAGTATCCTTCTCTTAGCTGGATGGCCTTACAGACCTAAATGAGCTCCATCTCCCCAGGTTTGGAGTTTAGTTGCCCTTCTCCTTGGATGGTTGCCTGAAGGCTACTGAGCCCATCCTGCCCATGGACACACTGCCTGACCCTTCAGTTGTGACCTGCCTGGCATGGGGAGCCCTACTGGAGTCATATGGCACTGCCAGCAGAGCTCCCAACCTCACAAGGGCATACAAGATCCTCTCCCACAACAAGAGGGTGCCCATGGAGGGAATCTTAGTAAAATATATGAAGAACAAATGACTAGACTTGGTTTTCCTGTCCACTTTAAGATGATGGCTAAACTAAGGATTCAATTTAGCCTTTTAAAAATTAAAGAAAAAATTATATCCAGAGGTTTCTATGCCGGCCCGCAGCCTTCAGAAGTGTAGCTTGAAGTGAGATAGAAGTGATGGTTACTTGTGTAGCAGCTGCAAAAGAGATGCTGACAGACTACAACCTCTGGAGTAAATTCCTTATTAAGAAAAACCCACAAATCTTCATAGAAATCTGTACTTTGAATAAATTATTTTTCTTCCCTCTGAAGAGTAGGATGATTTATTTGTTCCTAAACTGGTAAGAAGGAGGATTTCATTAATATGAAGCTGTACATGTGATCTGTTCTGCTAGGCTTTAGTTTCTCATTTTGCCCTTAATGTTGTGAAAAAATAGCTTTATTTCGAAAGCAAGAACAAAGTGTTGACAGATTTTTGTTGTTGTTGTAAAAGATGTGTTATGTGACAGTGAAAAAGACACAGGTTCTATGAAAAAAAAGACGTAATGGAGGGATACTCTAAGTTGCATTAGAGGTGGTCTTCAGAATAAAATCAATAAGACACTGCTTTGTTTCTAGCAGTAATTTGGATGACCTTGTGTTTCAGCATTTTCCTATATTTCCTACCAAACTAAACAAAGCAAAGCCAAATCTGTCTTAGGGCGGTGTCACCAGGTTGATTGTATATATTAGTTATTTCCATTAATGGATTAAATTCATAGCAGAAATCCACTGGTTTGCCCATAGTTTACCCAGCTATACAAACAAATATGTAAGGAGAGAAGCAAACTAATTATGAATATAAACATAATCTGGCAGTCTCTGCACAGCAGCCTTCCCTGATCACAGACAAATCAAAGGGATTGCTGAAAGAATGACCTGTATGCTCCTTAATAAAAGAAAACATTGAAGCATTATTGATCCAGTAAATTGAAGGCTTTTTAGTTCATTCTTATCTCTCTCTACTTTATGCCTCTTATCAGATTTTCCAAGTGTAAGATCTAGTAAATTTTGAAGTTTTTTTTTACCCCTCTGAATTCTTTTACAGGAGGAATGGGCTATTACATTAAGATAGTTGTTGTCATTGTGACAAATCTAAAGGTGCCAATTTTTCCTAGTCATTTTACAAGAAAGAGGACAGCACAGAAGCTGTTCAATTTAGCTAAAAATTGGTTTAGTTAAGCTAGTGAAAAATCTTACTGGAACACATTTAAATTTGTGTATGGCTGACATCAGCTAAATCAGCATGAACTACATAGTACTGCTTTTATTCAGGCTAAATGAGTTTCCATCAGCTCAATTAATAATTTTAAAACTATTTTCAAACTGGTGCATTTGGGTGCTGGTGACTCACAGTAGCCTGAATTCAGCTCTTCTATTGCAGGTTGCTTTAGTAGAGAGGTATGTCAAGTACTGAAACTCTTCATTTTCTCAATATTTTTTAAGTTGAAATGTCAAATTGAGTTTCATCTTGAAAAAAAAGGAAAAGAAAAAACAATGAACAATAAACCTCAAACCTCACTGAGCTATTTCAAGCTGTGAGAGTGTAAGGATTTAGACACCTAAACAAAGTAAATGTTGTTACCCACTCTACAGTAGTGTCCATGGGCACTTTGGCACTTCAAGGTGTAAAACACTGCTAATGAGCTCCTGATCCTGGAATCTGTAGTGAAGGTGTGCAGACGGGTTCTTCGATATGAACTGATACCCTTCCAACTTCATCTGTGATCCCTTCTCTTTGTAATGATATCTCTAAAAAAAAATTTTTAAAAGTGTGCTTTGAAAGCATGAAACAGATAAAATCTGTTCTGAAATTTATAAAGGCAGTTTGAAGAAATGTTTTCTGTTACTTCTGCTGAAAGTAAGCTGGATTTTTGGCCTCCTTCCATTCCTTCTCTTTCTACCTTCTGAGCTGTTGCAGATCCTGCAGGGAGCATGGAAATGGATGCCTCTGAGTCATAGCAGGAGCCAATTAATTTAGATCTAGTGAGCACCTACAGCAGTCACCCAACTGGAGAAGTGATCAGATCTAGCTACATTGTTAGAAGAAGGGATGAGGTTTATAATAGGCAGATATTTGGGACTGTTGTCACAGGTAATTGATTTAAGAAAGGTTAACATCTCACCTATTAATTAATTTGAAATCCTGTGGATGTTACTGACAAATGTCTGAATACCTATTCCTGCCTTGAAATCTCTTAGGTTCTTTTTTTCCCTCTTTGGGACATTTTATCAGATTATTTAGGGAGAGCGTTTCATCCATTTTGAATTTACTTTCTTTGAGTGTTCCCTTCAGCTGGGAATTCCTTACCTGTGAGAAGTTGGTGGCTGTTTTCTAGACCATTCACAGTTTTGGGGTTTTTTTAGCTTTTCCTTCTGAAGAAAAAAATAATTATTTTTTTTTTTTCACACACGTCTTCAGTAGTATCCTTCAAATTCCAAACTACATGCTTTGCCATAATACTTCTTACACATCCTTACTTATTTTTATCCACAACTAATGATGAGCAGAGATTATTTTTCTTTTACATTGCTCCATGTGTTGCCAGACTTCTCGAGCTGATAATTTGGATGGCCAATTTCTCCCTTATTTTGCATGTGTCAGCATGGAGTATATTTTGCTGTTGCTTTACTAGTTCATTGAGGCTCTGAAGTGCCTCATTGTATGCTCTGGTCCTGACCACTGTAATAACTTTCTCACCTGCAACTATTACTGCCATTTTTACTCCTTCCATTTCTACTTTTTTTTCTGTTGTAGGTCATTGATGAGTATGCTAGTGATGGGGGATCTAAAGCATGTGTACTCTGACCTGAAAGGACACTACTGTGCCTCTTCCTACAGCCATTTTTTCATATTCAAATAGACATAACCACACCAAATCAAAATTTAAAACCTGAAAATTCACTGTGCATCGAATCTGCTGGCTTGTTTCAGTCATGAAGAGTGTGAAAGGGCTAAAAAATATGAAAGACAATGAAGCTGCCAGCTTTCCCTTTTGTACTTCCAAAGAATGCAGTAGGTAACTAAAATTTAACATTTTAGCCAAGAAATTTGTATTCCTCATGTGTGATTACTGTATTGCATAGTAATTTTTTAAACCTCAGAAAACAAAGAGAGAGAGAATTACTTTAAACAATGTTAGTTAATGAATTTGGACTTGAGGAATTGCTCTGTTTCCCATGCTTAATTTCCTGCATCGATTCAAACCCATCTACTTTTTGACATTTCATGGTCTCTGAAGCAATTAACAGTGATATCCCAAACTACAGGTTTGAATTTAGATGAAGAATATGCTGGAGGGACAGAAGAACTGTGAAGCAGCAGTTATGACCCTGCTGGTCTGTTGGTATTTCTGGTGGTTAAAGAAAAAGAAGTATAGGAAAAACAGCTCTCAGCACAACTATCTGAAAATGGGGTGTTTTTCAAAACTTTCTGCATGGCATCAGTAACTTTTATAGTTTTGTTTGCATGTTTCACCTCCTCTTTCTGCTATATGGTTCACATAGAGAATATTATTTGCAAACTATACCAGAACACATCCAAGGACAAAGCAGATAAGCAGAAATGCAGAGGTAAATTTGCAGTGGCTTAAAGCACAACTCTACGCTCTATGCATGCATCGCCCCGTTAACTTTCTAGATTGGAGGCAGGTATCCACATCCAATAAGTTTCCTTTTAAGTGACAGCTGCAAAAAAGTGTTGCTGCTGTTTGTCTCTTTAATTAGATTTTTTATAGATTTAATCTCTGCTGCAGTTTCCAGGGAAGAAAAATACCATGTAACCTGTGAAGAGGAAAAGGGATCACTTCTTTATAGTTCCTAAGGTCAACTCATATGTTGCTAAGTAATTTTTTTCTATCCTCTCTTCTCTTCACCATTATTAATTTTTTCTGGGTTTTTTTTCCTAATTTTTCTTGCTTCCTAGATTATATGATACACACTTATTAAAATTTGCAGATTGATGAACTTGCTCAATTTAGTGAGTGTATTTTTTTGAAGATAATACAGTTTTGTTGCGTGAAAATAGAAGCTCTTTCTGTAAGTAGCATTATTGGTCGTATCAAGATCAAGTGATGGATTACTAAAAGATTATGCTTCAAAACATTGACTATATTAGAGCTACTACTGCTACTACTTTAGTGATTTTATTAGAATCAGTTATAACTTAAAACAATGCTACACAATAACGAAGATGAAAACATTATCAATTTGTTCTGAAGATCACAATGATATTTATTAGTAATTTGAAATAATATTAATTATAAAATTTGATTATTATGTGATGTTGTTGAGTGTGTGTTTGCTATTTCAGGTTAGTTATCAAATAATTTCATGTGGCTCATTTAGGCTTCATAGGTGCATGATATTAAGACCCTTTTTCTAAAGATTTTCAAGTAGAGAAGTTCTCTAACTGCAGTCATATTCACTGATACATTTTCAACTTGAATTTTTTCTGATGTTGTGAAGAAAACTCTATCTTAAATTTTGTTTCTCCTACTGCTTTCCCTAATGCCCTAGTTATGGACCTGTTTTTTCTCTGCCTTCACTACAGTGGTATGGCGTAACAACCAGCTTCTAGAGGATGATTCAAATGCATGGCTTCTCTTCTTCTGCCATGCCCTGTATAGTTTTTATAAATTGTTAGGTAAATCTTGCATGGATACTATGAAACCACAAACTGACTTAATTTTTAAATTTCTCTTCTTTGCAGGAGTGCTTGAAATTTTGTATGAGTGTAAGTGACAATTTGGTTTTGTAATCTGGAGAATGTCTTAGCAGGAAGTTATTCTTGGAGTGGAAATGTGAGTCAAGAAAAACAGCATTGTCCAAAGTGGCACAGAGAGAAACTGGATTAAAAACAAAAGACCAAGAGCTTGGTTGGGCATGTGGGACAGGGCATGCCATGAGAGATCAAAAAGAGGCTTTTTGTTCTCTCATCTGCTTCCATCACTTTGTACTTTGGTAGATATTGTTGTGAAGTACCTGCTTTCCTCACACACCAAGCTCTAGAAAATGCAGGCAAATATGAGTGGGATTTTTTCTTGGTTTTATTTTGTAGCCTTTCATTTACATTTTTTACTTTGTGATTTTGTACCAATTCTGAAATGGAAATTCCCTCTATGTATGCCTTTGATAACATCAGGACTGACATAATTCTCAAATGTCCTGTCATTTTTTGGCTACTTTACCTTTTTTTAAAAGATAAATTGCTATTATTTGACTTTGAAAAATTATTTATACCACAGTGAATCATGAAAATGAGGGGAGTGCTGCTTTCATTGGGAGAATCAATCCTCTGACATCTCAAGCTGCATGTCTCTCTGTTGTGGCTCTTGATGTATGAAGAGAGATGAGCACAATTTTCAGAAATTGTTCATGGAGATCACCATTTGTGGTCATGAATTGTGGAGCCTGTCTACAAGTGTCAGCAAAGGTGGGAGTTAATGCCTCTGGTAATGGCAGTTGTATTACAAAGAAAACTGAGAGCAACAGCTTGCTGATGTATGAAACACTTCCAGAGGATAGTGTAGGGTTTTTCTCTTCTTTCTTAGGGTTCATCTCTGCAATTTAGATGGAGATTTCCTTGTGCCCTTTAGGAAGCCACTGGTGAGTAAAGAACTAGAGGTCAGGGCATGTAAGCTGCTGAGCTTTCTCTTTCTGTGCCCTGAAGAAGGATGTCAGGAGGGTGGGACCTTCTGGGACAAGGACAGGCAATCAAAATATAAGACAGGGTATGCTGGATCAAGCCAAAATCCACCTAGCCCACTTGCCTGATAGAGACCAGAAAGAAATACTTCAAGACAAAAACATTATCTTTCCTCTGATTTAGGTTTCCAGGATGTAGTGTGCTCCAGTCTGAATCTTTCTGAGCAGAGTTGAATCTGGACTGTTTCATTTAATAGGCCTAAAATTACATTTCCCTGCTCTTAACTGAACTGCTTTTTGTTTCTACTTTGCTTTCCATAGCATCCTACAGCAATGCAGTGTGTGGCACAGTTATATATTATTATTATACATAGTTATACATTAATATTCATAAATGTTCAGTGTTGGGGTTATAAAAAGTTCTGAGTCTGTAAGAATACCATAAAGTGCTGAGAGCTAGGATCTGGAAAACCATAGAAAACCATAAAAACCATGTGACTGTAAGATCTCCAGGTCAAAGTCTAAGGGGTTGTGGGTGTGGTGACTCTTGGCCTTGTTGTCAGTAAAATTTTGATGGATGTTGCACATGCAAGAGTTGACCACTGAGTTAACTCAGGATCAGTATTGCTTACTTTCTGATTCCCTGGGTGGTGATGGATTTCCCATAGCTACAGGGTAGTATTTTTGCAAAGCCAGATGCTGCAAAGCTGGTTGTTACTGTACTGAATGGGGCTTGAAGTTCAGGCTGCACACTGACAACCTGCACCACACACAGCCTGTTCTGTTATAAACACAGTGGAGTTTTGAGGAGAGTTACCATATGTGATTGACAGCTAAAAGGTAAACAGTCATTGGATATGTCACCTTGTCCCTCTGATGGTATGTGATTAGACTGGCAAGAGAACAATAGTAGCTAACTAAAATATCTGCAGGTTTGGCCATGGAGCAGCACATTTCTGAAAGCACCTGGGCTGTCTGCCTTGCAGAGGTGACATTACTTTGGTACAACAATACTTGTAGTGCTTCTTAACAAACTTCCATAGAACAGTTTCCAAGTTTGCATTGGATTTAAATGATGTGTGTGTTTTCTTCTGTATGGTAGTCTTGCTGGCTTCCACTACTTACTCAAAGTAGAAAATCAGCTGAAGGTCCATGGGTTTGGGGTTTAGCTTCAGGTTGGATTGCAGTTTGGCTTTGAAATGAACAAAAGAATTTGCTTTTAGGTATGAAAGGTACACTTGCAGTGAGGCATGGTGTGTTGCATCACCCTCTAATTTAATATCTTTATTTAGTTGTTGCTGTGCTGTGTGGCTTATGGTGGAAGGAGGTCCTGCCAAGAATGGCTTTGGGGACTGTGGCTGCTACAGAGCCATCCTGAGCACTGTGAGGCTGGGTGGAGATGTGGCTAGGGGCTCACAGCCACCTTGGACATGTGAAGTTACACCTGCTATCAGGAGGAGGTGTCAGGAAGGGCTGTGATTAAGCAAGATGCAAAGGCTTCACCGAGGTTTTGAATGCAGCTGCTTTCCCTGGGGGGATGCTGACTTCTGGCTTGCTGTGCTCACTGCATTCAAGAGCACTTGTGCATGGCAATCCCTCTGCTTTTGGGTGCATGTTCAGAAGAGAAAATAGGTGGAGGAGATATGAGGGTCAGGTTTAGCTTCAGAAGATGCTCAGGGGACAGTAAAACCTGTCTTAGAACTGACAGGAAATTTTACTTCTGCAGAGCAGAGGCTTCTGGCACACCTGATGAGTGGAGTTCTCTCTCTTCAACACAAGCAGAAATCCACTGATCAGATGGCTGTATAGTATCATGACTGCATAAAATACAAGCAGATCTAATAGAAACAGTATTGAATTTCTTTTCTTCCCTTCAATGTCCAACTTGACATGCAGTTGTATCACCCTGTCAAGATCTTAAAGCGTGCACCTAGAAATTTAGGCCTGGACTACAGGGTGTGGAGGAGACCAGTTCTTCTCACCGGAGTCCTGCTGTCTTTGGAACAAGCATCATGAGAGAGAATCAAAAAGAGTTTTCATGCTGTGTGCCAGAGTATACTCACTAGTCCGTTTATTTAGTATATTAGAGCCCTGTATGTGTGGTAACAAGATCTCTGTCACTGACCATTAGTTCAAAGATGGTGACAAAATGGCATAGTTAATGAGTAAAGATGACACTTGAAATTTTTGTCTTTTACTCCTGCTTCACAGCTTTTATAACTACTGAGATTTGATTGATGCTTTTGTATGCTATGGGTCCTACTAAAAATGGCAAGGTCTGAGGACAATATTTCTAGAACATCTGGAAAGCTTTGTCTTCCACCATGCAGTGACACAAGCTTGAGCAGCACAATAGAGGAGTGTCTCAAGGTGATTGGCTTGGTAAAGAAAATGTATGCATACCAATACACTCCAACTGCTTTATATAGATAATTTTTTTTATTATTATTACTTCTATTGATTTGTTTTGGGCAAGGTTTTTTCCTTCTGGGCTGCTGAGCAATTTAGTTAGTGTTACACTCTACCACCTGATGTGCATTTGTGAGCTCCTGTATGTCTTACTAAACCTTGATTAACATAATTCCTAATTATAGCAAAGCAATAAAAGTCAGAAGTGAAGAAAGCTTAACACTTTCACTGATGTTAAAAAAACCCATCAGCCTTTGTGAGTTGTGGGTTGTATTTCTAGCCCTTAATATGTTTATGGCAAAGAGATACTATCTTGTGTAGCTCTGTGAGCCTGAACTTTACTCTTTTTAAAAGTTAAATTGAAATGAAGTTAAAGGAATGAACCTCTGTAGAGCAGCTGAACAAGATTAATACTAATTGATGGTTTCAGACAACATCGGTGCTACATAAGACAGCTACATTTAATTTTTGATACGATTTAGATATACAGATGTTGATCAATCCTCTGCCCCCAAAAGGAACCTGAGTACTTCCTCCTAGTATTTATTTATTTGTAAATTTATGAGAAGATACTTCATTTAGAGTAGGTTGTTTATTTAAAATAAAACAAAGTCTTTAAAGTCCTCTAATAAAAATTGCTTTAAAAAGTGATGGAAGCAGAAGTAAAAACCAAGAAAAAAATAGTATTGGTGCAGTTGTTCTAAAAGTGAGAATTATAGTGAAATGAGGATTTTTGAAGCAATTTATGGACATTATTAAGTTAGAAAAACTACGTAGATATAAAGCATCAGAATTCCTTCAATTTAATCTCCAGTGGATAGTATGCAATTAAAAAATGCCTGTGAAAAGGAAATTTGAATGTTTATTCAATGTAGGTTAGATTATAATGACTTTTTAGCAACATTATACTCTTAAAATGTCTATTTTTTGATTTGCCTCCTGTCTGGTTAGAGTTAGGCCTGTGCTTCTTAAATATATATAATTTCAAATATATTTGTAACTGTAAGTCTGAATTTCCAGCAGTTGTAGTTCACTAGGATTTTATTAATTATAACCCCTTATATTTGGTATTATCACTAAGATTTTTTTTAATAAGTTTTGCTTTTACATGTAGTATATTTTTTAAATGCATGTGGTACCACTAAGATTGAAACTCTAAAGTGTGCTGCTCCATGGTCTACTTAATGACTAGGACATATCCTAAAAGTATTTTTCTCAGAATGGAAGAAATTATAATTAGCTCTGTGCTGTCTTACTTAAGTACCAACCTTGTGGCCCTATCCACAGCAGGGTTTATGTAGCAAAATGAAGCAAGTTCACTCTTTGCACAGTAATGTGCTGTCTGCAAAGTGTGAGATGCCTGAGCAAAACTCAGCTGCCCAGGGTTGTTCTCTGATTTATGCTTGGCCAGCCCTACATACTCCTTTTTCCTGTTTCAGACACTGAGTGCCTTCATTCCTACCCAACTGCCAGAATCTTGGAATGAAAAGATTGATTTATATTTTCCAAATTAGCCTAATACTGCCTTCTGTGAGAAAAAGCAGAGTGGAGGAGACTAAAAAAAAAAATAAATTAAATAAATAAATAAAACCAAACAAAAAACATTAAGAGGATTTATTCCAAGATATTTACATATAACTACTTTGCTACAACTATGAACATGAATGTTCCCAGTATCAAATTTTCAGAGTGAAGCATATATTATCCTCCTATTTAATAATAACAACATTCTGCACATCACAAGTACATCGTGCCCGAGGTGCTGGAGCACAAGCATCATCTGCTGCTGCTTGCTGCCACTGCAAAGTGCTTCCCACATTGCCATCCCTGCCAGTTCTGCTCACAGAAGTCAGCTCTGGGTGTTTTCTCTAGTTTTTTTCTCTAGTTTTTCTAATTGACTTGTTGATTAGTGGAAGTGCTTGGTCTGTGCTCACAGAAGCTTCTACTCTCCAGCATCCATGTGCTGGCCAGAGCTCTGTGGAACCAGGGGCTGCTGTAGGGTTTTAGAAACCGGTGCCAGAAATTATTTTTTCTTCTGGCTTCAGGAAGGAAACTGCCAAATCTGCTTCTTTGTGCATTGTGGTGTTACCAGGAAAGCCACAAACATTTGTGAGACTTATCCAAGCTTTGTCCTATTATCATGTGTCTTTAAGAATCAAAGTGAAGTGTAGAAAACTTCCCATGTG